>NW_028237778.1:0-309832 GCF_034619465.1 Leptosomus discolor
AAATCAATTATTTTTTCCATTCTCTTTTTTTTTCTTCTTTATTTTAATTTTGCAAGCAAAGGCCTGTAACGTTACACGAACAATCCCTTTTCGATGTGACATCACGTGGCTATGTACTTCCCAGACTAATTAATGCTCAGGAGCAACCACAGCTCAAACACCACCCCGGGGTTTTGTTGGGTTGGTTTGTTTTCAAAAACATTTTATATTCCTCTCCGGTAAGAAAACAACAACAACTTGCCTGGGGTCCTGTGATCAAAACCCCCAAAATTCTGCCAGTGACACAGGGCTCGGAGCCAGGTATTCATCTGATGGCTGTTCCTGTCTCTTCCCTCGTCACTCCCTGCAACTGGAAGGAAAGGAGAACACTACTTGTGTTCCTGATCCCTTCACCACTCCTCCCAAGACCCTGAAGTCTCTCTTGATTGCCCTTGGACTTCTGGTTACAACTTCATCGCTGCCTACCTGGAAAATCAATCCCAGATAATGTACAGGGTACTAATGGATAGGCACACCCTAGGCCATCCCCCCCCCAAAATACTTAATAGTCACGCGAATTGGTGGGGTGAATTTCTGTTAGGCCATGATGCTGAATTTAAAGCAATCACTTAGACGTAAAATACAACTGTAACAGGCAGAAAATGTTCACCTCACTCTACAATGTTCCAGTAATTTAACCTTTGAAGGACAAGGAAGAGATAAATCACCACTGTTCCACCAAGTGAAAATCCAATGACCTATTTTCTGATGATACAAGGTAAGCACCAGACTGCAGTACTGTAATTCTTAAAGTTATCTTTTCAGGGAAACGGTCAGTATTTCTCCGCCCTCACTGAAGAGGGTGTTTCAAGCAAGAGTTCATGCAGACAGCTGCAGTGCACAACCATCTGCATCAACAACTCAGCAGCCTTTTGCCACCTTACCCACTGTTTTCTATCACCTAAAACTGTTAGCTGTCCCGCCCTTTTCACCAGCAGGGCGGGACTGCAACATTTCCTGACTGCAACAGATCCAAGATGTTCACAAAACGTACCTCCTCAGGGGACACCACATGGGTGACTCTGACAGGAAAGGGATCTCCTGGACCAGGTAGCGGTGGCAACGGGTACGAAGGCAAACCAGGAACGTCTTCTTCGAGTAGCTCCTAGACCAAGAGAGGTTTTGGTCAGGCATCATGTTTAGTAACAAAATGGAAACTAGCTTTGGGATGATTCCTGGCACAAAGGAGTTATCTGAGAATGTAACCAGCATGTCTTTGATGAAAAAGATATTAATCAACGTTTCCAACAAAAACTTAAGCTAAAAGATAACAGAAGAGAACTAGTTAATTAACACTTTTAAAATAGAAAGCATCTATCTTTGAAATGGTCCTAACACACTGACTTGCTAACTTGGCTGCTGTTAATTCAAAAGTGCACTGAATATGGCATTCCCTTTAAAGAGAGAAAATATTTAAAAAGAAAAACGAAGATAACAGCAATTTACCTGCACGGATTAACCCAAATGCCGTGCCCAAGGCTACTGCAGTTTGCCAGAGCAAGCTATCCCTTACGAGAAAGGCAAAGGATAATTTGACTCCTTAGCCGCCAGCATCATCCCACGTTCAAAACAGATCACAGACTTTGCAGGGTACAGATACCCATTGTCTGGGCAGCACAGCACGCTCCGGTCTGTCGTCTTCTAGACCCTCATACTGTACAGGTTCAGCTCTACGTGCCGTGCGCTCACTTGGCTCAGGACAAAATCAACCTTGGCACATTCCATTATGCCTTTAAAGTAAGGATGGATAGCACATAGCTCAGCTGGACCATAGCTCCGGGGTACAGCTCCTGTCCTCTCTCGTACTTTAATGTCATACGTAACAAAAGGCACAATTTCTCTGAAATAATTTATTTTTCAAACATCTACTTCTGCCCAAAACAAAAAGTGGAAGCAATCAGATACCGATAACTGCAAAATAAAACAGCTTAAAAACCCCAACAAACCCATCTTGATAAATACCGGTAAAGAAAGGACATCTAACTAGATCACAGACACACACAAAGTGCCAGATTTCTGCCAAACCACCAGGAATATTGTGACGGGCCACCTGACTGCACCTGGCTCTGAAGATTCCTCTGAAATTCCTGCTTGTTCCCAACAGAGCACTGCACATCGCCCAGCCGGGCGCTTTGGTCACCTCTCGTGCGCGTCTTTGAAAGAAAAACTGCCCTCGCAGCTCTGCTGTTGTGTTACCAGCCCTTCCTCGCTGCCAGCAGGGTGCTTACTGCCAGATCTGCCACACCGGGGCGTGGACAGCCCAGTTGCAAACACTGACCCTAAAAAGGTGTCCTGCCAAGACCTCTCAAGGAGCTACCCGTTTCAAACAGCTGTCCCTCTGCCCTTCCGCCTTTCCGCCTGTTCTTGAAACACCTGAAAAGGCCTCACATTCCTTAATGCATCTTTGAAGCCACAGCCAAACCCCTGAATGTTTAATAGATAATTCACACATCACCTAACACTGCACACTTAATAAGGCAACACAGGAGCGCTCTTCAGCACGAGGAATTCAATCCAAAGAAAGCAAAGGGCAGGCTGCAGGGCAGCGTGTCACCTCGTACCTCCTTCACCACACGCAAAGCTTTGGCCTTGAGCAGCCTACATGAGCCCAGCCAGTAGGCTGAGGCATTAAAGATGTCTTTAGGGTGAGGAAGATCGAAGTGACAGTCCGGCAAGTCTCAGATTCTGTACTTCCCCGACACGGACAGGGTACCGTAGACTTCCCTCTCCTGTTGACAAAAGGAAAGCAGAAAGGGCTTTCTACCCAGGTGTTTGCAGAACGCCTTTCCACTGGACTTGTTGCGAACATCAGCCACAGAACAGGTCTTCTTGGTGTCACAGATGGCGGGACCCACGACCCACACAGCTGGCCTTCAGCATACGGCCACAGTCACGTGACAGCCCCGTCCTTCATCCAGGCCTGGCCTGATAAATTTCTAACAAGGAAACAACAGCTCAGGGGATCGGGCAGGTCTTTCAGTCGTACAGATCACCGGTTCCAGAGGGAATTAACTGCCTGTGTAAAAGTGGGGAACAGGGACAGGAGGAATAAGCCTTCCTGCAAGCCGCAGGGACCAACCACCCCGCAGTCCCAGTGCTGGGATCTGCAACGCTGCCGGCAGTGCTGCAACACCAACTGCAGCATCTGCTCTCCTACCGTGGAAGCCCACGTGGAATCAGAGGAGAAGGAACCGGCCCTTCGCACGCTGCTGCTTCTGCCTAAAGGGTTCTCCCTCTGCCTGAGGAGACGCTGGTCCCTCCTAGAACGGCTGGTGGTGAGGCTGGAAGCGCTCAGACGACTACAAGTCAGTCCCATCACAAACGGCTGTGCGTCAAGTCTGTTCAGCACGGCCTTGGCTGTCATTCAGAAGGCAGGGGCTCACTGAATGAACGTGCCCAGGGTGTCAACAGCAGTTTGAAGCGCAGCTCTCCTCCGACCCGAGCTGACGGACTGTTCCAAAAGCCAGCATTGCCATTTCCAGGGGCAGATTACAAGGGACCAGGCTGGCCAAGGGCTCGCTCAGATCATGAGCTTAAAACCTGCAGACCTCAAGTACCTCCCTACGGAGGGGCTGACAGGCAGCGTGGTTAAATACAAAAACAGGCCGTAGGAGGAACTGGGGACTTATTTTGGCTCAGACGCTTGGAAAGGGTTTGTCGTCAACTGCTGTAGAAAAAGTAATTCTAGAAATGACGGTTAGTTAAACCTCAGCTCAGAACAAAGAGATTAAAAACTCGTCTGTCAAATGAAGCAAGGTCACAGTCCCCCAGGCCTGAATCTAGGAGCACAAGGCAGCACCTGTACCTACGCGTATGCACACGAAGACACGTTCACGTGCACACGTTCACCCAGAACGAGACTCGCTGCCGTGAGCTCACCACGCCCGGGGTTCTGGGGTGCTCTCCAACACCCTACTGCCTGCCAGGGAATCTCCTGGCTAATGACTAAGCTGGGATGGTGCTACGGTAACAAAGACCAGCTCCTGAACTCGCCTGTCAGCTCAGCAGAAGCGCATCTCGCAGACAGGAACACACTCTGAAGCAAGACACCGGTGTAGCGGGCTCTGCATAAGCAGCTCATTACCACTGTTAACAGCACGACAACACTCCCAGAACAGACCACAGTCCTTACCAGGTTACCTACCCGAAAACACGCATGTGAAGCAAGGAAGTAAAGTTACTATAAAATAATAACATGGGTAATGGCTGTACTTTACATAGTAACGGTATCCTTCAGCCAACGCAGCGTAGCAGCTGGCTTGTGAGGATGGAGGGCTGCTGAGCCTCTCTGCAGCTAAACCCAGAGCTGATCGCGGCTGAACATTCTCAGAGCTGCAGGCTTCCCCCTTCTGCTGTTCCCGAGGCTCGGCTCCCAGAACCAGTTCGAGCTCTGGATGCCTTGCTCCTTTTCTGGTCCACAAATGAACACCTCCAACACTCATTTTCTTACACATTCTTCTGAACCGCTTATTTCTGGATCGGGTCTGCTTAATGCTACATGCCTTGCGGAGAGCATTCCGGGCTTTCCGAACGCTCCTTGCTTACAACCGCCTTACGCAGCTTGGTGGCTGTTTTCCAAATGTCATTTTTGTTCTAAGGGTACAATCCCATTTCAAGACAGTTTGCAGAAAGTCGCGTGTCACGTGCTGACTTTACCAAAACGCAACAAGAGACTGATTCACCATTGGGGTTTCACCGTTACTCAGTTCTAACGCACGCTGAGAGATTCTTCTAACTGCATCACTGCCATGCACGCCACGATTACATCAGCAGTGACAGCAGCGTCCTCTGAAGGGGAAAACGATCCTCTGAAGCAGAGACGAGCAACTGAGCAGTCTTTTTAATGTCAGAGGGACAGCAGCAAGAGACACACCTACACACACAAACAAGCTCACCAGCTTTGTTATGTCCTGACCCTCTTCAGCAACACAGAACTTCTGACGTGCCATGAAGGAAGAAAGCGACGTTCCACCAAAACACAGGCTGACGGACAATTTGCCCCACGGGTTATCTGGTAATTCCTACTTAGACAGGACAAAGTAAGATTAGAACAGGCACAGTGTGACTGAGGTTTTAGAAACAGCGACCCGGAAGTTCCAACCTGTCAGTCCTACGCGCGCCCCACTCATTCGCCAACAGGACGAAACCCCCAAGGATGGTCGTTAACGTCAGGTAACGACACAAATGGGAACATGCCCGTCCCTGGAACGGCAGCCCCGACCACTTGGTCCAACACCGAAACACCATCCCACGTTCGCTCACTCAGCGATAAACCCTTCTCTTCCACAATATACCATTAGAAATTAAATTATCTGAAATTGCAGGTTTTCAGACAATACAGATTATCTGTTTCCCTGTAGTGTCATACATTAATTTAAGCATGTCCATACTCGATTACGCCCAATTTTAATAACTTAAAATTGAATTGACAAGAATTTATGCTGTTGGTAGGTAGGTTGCTTGTCAGAACGACAACACAGAATACAAACAGCACCAAAAAGCATTTTTGACCTCTAAAGGACGCATTTCGGGCCTAAAAATTATAACAAAGGTAAAGTCACGGGAGAAAACTTTAGTTTGGGATTTTGATCTTTCTACGCAACACATTTACTGCTGTACTCCTTCACCTATTATTCCTGATGCAAGTTAAAAGGAAATTAAAGCAAGATAACAGACAGTAAGCCTCATTCCACACCCGTGAATACATTAAGCTACCTGAACATGGATTTCAACCTCCTCATGTGTAAGTAGTTCTTGAAGGCAATCCACTGCACCTTGCTGCCAAAAGCTGCCGATCTGTTGGGTGAAAGCAAGAAATCGCCACACGTTAAGACGCTGACACTAAGCCCCACACCATCCTCAACACAGGGGCATGAAAATAGGCGACTATCATTGAAAAACTTGGTTGAAAACACCCATCACTGGTTTGAGTTGTCTACAACAGTTTAAACGTTACCTGCTCTTTGGGACACTAAAACTTTCCGTGTGACAAAGCCCACCAGCCAGTTCAGATGTTGAAGTGGCTTAGAAAGAGACGCTGCTTGCCAAGGCTGACCTTTACCCCAGGCATAACAAGGTCTGGGCGCACAATCACCCAAAGCAGAACCCAAAGACACAGAATTACACTCGGAGATAACAGACAACAGGAAACACAGGACACTTTAAAGACTTCTGTGTTTCCCTGCAATATCTGTCTGCGTCCCAACCCGCAGGCCGATAAGCCTGTCTGTCTGAATCTATCCGTTGAACTGCTCCCAGCAATAAAAAGGTTTTCTTTAAGAACAAGTTCAAAAGTGAGCCAGTCGTTTCAGTAATTCACTTTACTAAATGCACCATTCAAATGGGACTAAGGTGTGATGACACCCGAGAACGTTGTTTACATACCAGTTACCGACTAACAAAACCCCTAAACCACTCACTCCCATGAGCTGAGCAGCGGTAACAGAGGGTTTCCCTCACAGCTACCTGCAGAATGACAGAAACGCTTTTGCAGGACTTGAAGACTGACAATTTTCTGGCTATTCTGCATTAAGAAATCCAGGCCCCCCTTCTTCTCGCTGCTACTGCAAAACAAACTACCACTCCTGAGTATCATCCTGCCAACTACCGCAGCGTCCCCTCTCACAAAGATTTAATTCCAAGGACAGCTGCTCCTGAAGCACGGTCACTTCATAAAGTAATCCAGCAGCTCCTGGTAAAAGCCTGCCTTGCTGAAACCGTCCTCCAGCTGTTCTCCCCATCCTCGCAGGCAAGAAAACACGCCAGCAACTAGCCTCAACCTTGGTGGGACTCAACAGCGTACCAGTTTGAGTAACTACCAGCTAAAACCTCTTCCAAGTCACCGTTGCTCACCGGTACTGTCTTGTGGAGCTCACAGGGTATGCAAAACGCAGGAACACCAGCATACAGTGCGGCTGGATACAGAAGACATGGAATAACCCTCTCCATGTAACCATGGTCTATGTACTGTACCTATAGGAAAAGAAAAGCTTTCCTGAAATAATTCAGTCAAGTTTACTCAGAGAACACGTTCATTGACAGCATTCACTTCTCTGGGGGAAAAAATAACGGTCTGCTGAGAGCAGGTGATGTGATGAGGTGGAAATGAAGGAAAGGATTAAAAAACCGCTATGGCAGGTCAGAAGTTCACTTTCCAAACTTGTCTTGCAAGAGACCCCACGTGTTGTGCAATAACCCACAGCAGTTTAGAAGTGAAAGACATAAAGAATGCGTGAACCAGGCTGGAGTCAGACTTGCAAATCTACGTTGAAAGAGGGCAAGCAGACTCAAGAGTTTAGGTAGGATTAACTGCTCATTCGAAAAAGGAGCTCTGTACCTGTGCAGCAGAAAGCATTCAAAACACACAGCCAGCCCCGACTCTCTGGGTGGGGGGAAGCTAAACCCAAGTATTTTCAAAGCGTTCCACACATGGTAACAACAACAGCAAAAGAAGAAAAAACCTGCAAGGGATTACTTACAGGGGATCAAGGGGAGCTTTTTACTTAAGAACATTTATCATCACCAGGAAAACTACGGGAAAGATTGTGACAACTGAGATAGGTACGTAGAATTCATCTTTAACAGAAACGTTAACATCCCGACAGTTACCACACTTTTAAGCAGAATGAGCATCTGGAAAGTCAGGTCAGCTGAATGAAAAAAAGGTGTGATCATAAACTGACGGTAGACGACTGGATTATTTGCCTTTTTTTTTTTTTTTTTAACATACACATGCGCCTGTTCATACGCACATGCCCCCTGCCCCCATATAATCAAACTTACCTGGAGATAGGCACTGCTGAGTCCTACAACTCTACCTCGATACCACATGGCATCTGGTCCTCTTACAACACAAGCTTCTCCCTTTGCCCAGCAGTAGGGTTGCAGAAGACCAAGGCACTGGAAGTTACTTTGTATGTCAGTCATCAATTGGTTTAGTGCCGTTTCTGGGGGTGGGGGGAGGAATAAAAAAAATCAATTCAAAACAGTCTATAACATAGTAGTGCAAATGATTTCAGTCACCAAACCCCAGCAGATTCAGGTGAAGACCTGTATAAACAGAAACCACACGTGCTGCTCCAAAGAATATTTTCCAACACTGATACAATCTGTATGTTCGACGTCCAGCATATGCAAACACGCTACTGCTCAAAACAAAAAGCAAACTGCATTCTAATTGGGAAGCCATTAGTATTTCTGGACTCTCATCTCAGAGAAGGAGGGTCTGTAAATTTTGCAATCGACACCTTGACAGCACTAGTACAAGAGCCTCTCCATGACCAATGCAACAGATTGCCAGAGACAGCAGCAGGACACCATGAACCACCACCAAACACACGTCCGGACGACCCTCTGGAAACCGGGAAACTGGGTACTGAGCTCACGCGGAAAGGGGAAAGTCCAGCAGTAGCTGAGAACCAGGCTAACTCCCAAGCATCTTTAGGCCTGCACCTTCCTCAACAGCGGCAAAACGTACCACCAGCTCCGCGTTCCAAAGCCAAGCACTCGCTGCTGCACCCCAGACTGCCCAGAGAAGAGGTAACCCGCCTGTCGAAGCGCTCGGGCCTCCTGGATTTCTGGGGCGGACGGAAGGAGGGGAGAGCCCGTTGGGGTGGGTGTCAGGGCACGGCAACTCCTCCGGGGATCAGGGTTTCCTCTGCCAGGGAGCTGCCGGAGCTCTCCCCACCGCTGCAGCGCAGGGGGTGCACAGGCATGCACCCCTCGCCCCCCCTGCCAAAGGCCTCATCGCCTCCCAACAGCAATCCTCCCCAGCAGGAACCTTCCAGAGCCGGGCTCTGGCACAGGACGCGCACACCAGCACACAGAGCTGCCATGTTCCGATGCACCCAAGCCAGCAGATTCACAGGCACAAACGTATTTTCTCCTCTGGAACCTTACCGGAGGATTTGGGTATTATATAAATAGTTCCATCGCATCCAACGCAACTCACTACAGCTTGAAAAGTCTTCGCTTCAGGTATAAAGGGGGGTTTATAGATTTCACCCATTCCTGAATGACGCTGTGACACACGTGTTTTACACGACTGTTCTTCACTCTCTGAAACAGCGATGTTGTCCTCCAGAGCAGCGCTGGTTTTCACACGTGCCGTTTCTGAACCGCAGCCGTCCAGTCGTGTGTTCCCTTGCTCTAAATGTACTTTAAGATGTTCCTTGGAGACTGAGCGAGCCACACCAGCTTTATGAGTTCTAGCAGATTCAATCAAAGCATATCAACACATTAACTGGCAAAGAACTTGAAAAGTGCAAAAGAACAAAATAACAGAAGTCAAAACCCAAACACACCAAGATGGCAAATGCTTGTTAAAATACTGCCCAACATCTCATCTACCAGCTGAGAGAACTGAAACGTGCACTGGGTACAACTACGAACGTTATAATCCAAGTAGTTCACTGCAGATGGAGTTCAGCTGCCACATGTGCTGTAGAGGACAGTGCAAACTTCTGGTTTACTCATTAGCTTATCACGATGCGAATATGAGAGTCAGAAAGAACATAAAAAGGAAAGTATCCAAACCTCCTGTTTTGAAAAACCAAACCCTTTTTAACAAGCTGCTCTGCAATATCAATCAATTCTCCTGTTTCATCTTTGCAAAGAATTTTCACAGGCAATGCACCAGCCACATCCCTTTCCTGGAGAAAATGAGAGAGATCGACAACATATTACACTGTGCAGCTCCGCTAACTACTGGCGTTTTCCATTGTACTGGTACTGGCCGCCAGTCAGACGTCGTTGAACAACTGGTGCCCACATCAGAAGACAAAAACCATTTGATCTGTGTCACAGTTCCCATCGTTTTACCACCTGTTCTAAACAGGTCATTTAAAAAAAAAAAACAAATCACAGCACAAACCCTTGCTTAGTCCCTCAGCTCTGTCACTTGCATGAGCTGCCAAACACCAGTTTTCCTCCAGCAGGAGCTTTAAGCCCACTTGTAACCACCTGTGCTCACCAGTGCTGTCACTTCCAGACACACTGTAAAGCCTCGCTGGCAGCTGCCAACGGACACTGAATCCATCAACCCCCACAATAATTCCGTTTTGTTTTACCGGTGCAAGCACTCAGTGACTAACGATGCTCGTACAGCATCGGACTCGTTCTTTCCATTTCCGAGCAAACTTGAAAGCTAATAGAGTGGCTGCTGAGACTGTTCTCCTCAAGAACGTGAGCATCTTGCTCACCTGTCCATAAAAGCTGTCAGCATCCAGTGATCCCAAAGATGTAAATATTATTCTTCAGTAACTAAATGTAGCTCAGACTCTGTTCTTTCCGCCCCGGGGGCCAAACTGCTCTAACGCACCAGGGAATAACGAGAGTAAAGCAGAAAACAGAAAAAGCCCCTTTCTCCCCACAGCAAACACCACCTTTCTCCCCACAGCAAACACCACCTTTCTCCCCACAGCAAACACCACCATCTAAGCAAACTCCATTCAGGACTTTTTGAAGAGTAACAACATTCAGAAAAAAGAAATAAAAAATTAAGAGACAACCTGACAGAAAGTTTACAAATCCTGCTGGGTTTGGTTACAAACCTGTAGGAACACTTTGACTCGTGCCCCAGCTAGGTAAGAGGATAAACACTCACATGCTGTTGCTGTCCACTGCGGGCTTCCACCTGCTGGTCTGACACAGAACAATCACGATCCCTTTAGTACAAGAGAAGTTGGCATCTCCTGAGCTTAACCACAAACCCTGCCCTTTACTCGGCTTTTGAATGTTTTTTGAAACTGCCTGAACTGTCAGGGGGAAAAAAGACAGTTTCCATTACAGTCAACAGGAAAAAGAAATGGTTATTCATCTCTGGATCTACACGACAGGAAGAATTCAAAAATCTAACCCCAAAACTTCAAAATGAGGAGCATCAGGAGGTCCAGAAGGATGACGCCTGTCTGAACAGAACAAAGGAAAATCCATATGTCATCTGCAAATTGGCTTTTTATAGTCATTCAGAGAACAGGTTTTACAAACATGATTATTTTTTCTTCACAGCACAGACGGCACATAAACAAAGGCACGGGACGATACCCCGGTTCTCTGACCTCCTGCATGTTTTCACGAGACCAGATTCATCTCAAACTCTGAGACAAGGAAAAAAGCACTCAGTGCAGTCATAAAAACCTCTACCATCTGCCCACTATTTTAGAATTCATCCTATAAGTATGCTTTCTTGCTTTCTATAGCCCCGTTTCTGCTTTACTGGTAAGTAGCTCAACCCTTCGGAAAAAAAAACCCTTTTTATAGAGCAAATCACAGCTGCCATCCCCTTTCTTCTTTATTCAAAAAGCAAAGCCCATCCAAATCCCAAATAATCAGTGCTAACACAGAAAAATACTAAGTTATGGCATTATTAGGTGTCTAAGACTGCTACTCCGTATAAGGAAAGGCTACCTTATATCTGCCAAGGAACATTCTGTTGCCAATGGCCTAATGATCTTCAGATTTTCCTCGAGTCTTCTTAGACAGCTGATATCCACTGTTTTTTCAGCTCCAAAATCATAAAGCATTACCTGTTACAGATAAGAAACACAACAGAACAGAACAAAACCCCCCTCTCACTCTTTGCTGTAAGGAACAGAATTCAAAGCATGCCTGAAGAGGTGAACAAAATTCAAACAAACAGTACCAGGATTCACTGAGTGGCCTTTGTGCTGAAGTACTTCCTCACACAACACCGGTGACCACCGCAGCGGGCCGAGAGGACAAAACACACACAAACATGCTCAAAGGGGGTCCAACAACTTTACAGGGCCTGTGACTTGAGTAAGAAAAGTTCTTCTCCTGTGCTCCAGTTACGCGGGTGCATTTCAGTTTGTAAACCCAGGAACGGCGGAACAGCTCCTCTCCACCCCCCGCTTTTCACTCCGAGGTGGTTAAAGAGCTGCTCGAGGGCTCTTTGCCTCAGAAAGCAGGTGACACAAACCACAAGTAGAGAAGGTCCCACCGCTGCTCCCAACTACCACCACCCGCGGGCATCAGCTGATGAGGGTGGAGAGAACCCATGGCAATCCAGCCCTGGATTATCTGCAGGATTAAAAAGCCACTCTGACTTTTGAGGCAAGTGGTTATCTATTCACAAAATGCCTCTTCTGGTGCTCCTCCCTCTTTTCAAATGAGCGCAACAACACGCCTGTTTAAAGCCGCCCTGTGGGAGAAGCTCCCGGGGAAAAGGTTACCCCTGCTCGGCCCAGGGCGTCACCGCCCGTTTAGGGCCCAAGCAACAGCAGGACGGCATGGGCGCTGGGGTGCTGCTCTCCCTTCAGTTGGCTCCCTCGTTTACTTTGGATGAAGCGTGAACTACTGGGACCCTCAGGCTCACGCAGCTGGAATCTAAGCTAAACTATTAGGCTGCAGCTTGGGAATCTGCCATGGTGCAAAGCATCGCGTAAACACCCGCACAGTCAACCTCCTGAGCCCTCCGCCACAGCCGGGCCCCTGCTACAGGCACCTGCGCTTTGATCAGACAGAAAGCTTGTCTGCAGCAACGCACAACAGAACCCGACCTCTCGACAAAAGCAGGAGGCTGGATGAGACTGTATTAACACAGAAGTAAGCAGCAGAGATTTGACATTATTTCAATCAGCGCACGCTTACAACCTTTAGAAATCAAAGCACGAACCCTCCCCCGGCAAGAGGCTTACCTCTGCACAGCTGTCAGGCACAGTCCTGCTTACTCGACCTCTCTGCCACTGTTTCACCTCACAGCTGTAAACAGCACAGTGCGTGCCACGTTCCCACTTCACGGGCTGGGGCTGGGATTCTCTGTAGGTGGTGGCCATCTTCTCCTGCAAACTAACATTCAAGGAAACCACGTTTCTAGTGGCCCAGTTTTGTCCGGGGAATGAAGGGGTATTTAGCCCACCACTGCCCAACTAGCACACAGGACAGTCTCAGTGACCGTTTAACAGACACACAGTATTGTTGTTTTTCTTCATGACATGTTAGAAATACCTGAAGTGGAGCTCCCAAACACATGCCGTACCTAAACACCTGCCAAAGGCAGGCGGATGGATACACCATGTCTAGAAAAGGCCTTCAGACTTTCCTAACAGCCTATTAGAAGCACCTGGAAAGAACGAACTTGACTGAAGCTCTACAATGCAAGATACCGGGATTCTTTAGCAAGATTTCTAACACGGGAACGTGGAGGAGAAAAGAAAGAGCAGAAAGATTTAATCTCTTTCTGGACAGTGTGGCATTTATCAGGCCCCAACATTTACTACACTAGAACTGACCAGAAATAGGAGTTCAACATGTGCTTAATTTGGAATCCCAAATATTTAATAAAACACAACATAGTGCCAATCTGCCTTCTGGCCCTAGACTTTCCCCAACAAAGCCAGGGGAGCCCACAGCACCAGAGTTTGCTCTAACTACACTTCACCAGTTTGTCCTAAGAATGCTTTGGATTTCAGTACCTTTTCAGTGTCCTTTCTGATGACAGCCACTGTAGAAAGATTTTACTGGGAGATACAACATGACTAATTCTCGCTTGTAGCTCCTGCTTAGAAAGGGATTTGAAATCTCCTCCGTCCATGGACTCCACGTCTCTAGGATTTAAAGCTTCCGAGGCTTCAGGAATTTCTAGAGGAACATCCCATATTTCATTGGGCCTTACACCAGTACTTTCAGGGCACCTGTAAAGAGCATAAAGTCATTGGAACGGGAAGTTTAAAGCCATTTGAGACAACACAAAAAAGAGCTCAACCAACAGTTCAACATGACGGGAATCACTCAACGCGGAGAAGAGCGAAGAACAAGTAACTTAGAAAAGCAGACAAAAAAAGGCAAAATAATTTCTAAGTGCTGAAACACTTGGGAGAGTACCTTGCTTTTATTCCCCTTCAGAAGGCATCCTTGCACGTTCTGCTGAGAGATGGCAGCACTACACAGTCCAGGCTGCCAGCAGAAAAGCAAGCCTGACACAAGCGGACTGCTGAACATTCACGTTTGCGTCTGGCTTAAAAGACATCAAATGACCGACATCAAGCTTCTGGGAGATCAGTGTTGTCTCCGAGTGAAAGCTGCAACATTCTGCTTCTAAGATGTGTAAGTATTCCTTCCAGACGTGAAGATGACGAACGTCAGCCAAACATTTACCTTTCTAGCGGTCCCTGAGCATACAAACGCACCGCAACCGGTGCCAGCACTGTCCTCAGCAGAGTCCCGAGTGAAATCTGGTCATGCAACACCTTGACGAAAACTTGTTTAAATGGCCTGAACCGGATAGAATAAAGCCCAGCAGCAACCCAGAGGTGGCTGGTAGGTACTTTGAGCCACAGCCCGGCTCAGGACAAGCCTGTGTGAGCTGCGCCAGCTAGAGCCGTAAGAGACTGCAGCTCCAACAAAAAGCTGTGAACACAAAAGAACTGGCTTCTGGTAACCACCGCTGACCAAAGGAGACGGCAAGCGTGAGTTTAACTGTGGGCACTGCTGGGCCGCCAGGAAGAAGCTCTGTTCTCGGAGATCTACCACCCGTCTATGCCTTCCTTCACGGGAAGGAAACAAACTGCTCTGGCAGAGAGAAATTCCCTGAAGCTTTGACTCACCCACTGCCCACTGCCCCACAGTTATTTCTGCAAACCTGCCTGGGGCAGGCGTTTGGAAACCAACGGGTAAAACAGCCGCCTTGTAGAACCAGGGAAGAAAGGAACACCAAAGTTCACAAGCAACGCTTGCCGTGTGTCCAACCAGCCTGAACTGGGAAACGGACAGAGGCAACGTGCCACAGAGAGCTCTCCCAAGTGAAGCACACGTTACGAGTCCTCCAACACCCTCTCTAGTAACTCCAGTACAGCAGTATCACTGCACACCCATCAGCAAAAACCATCTGTTTGGAATGAACTTCAGGCTCCAAGGTTGCTCCCCGGAATTCTGCATGGACTACTTCCTATCCCAACGCAAGAGCGAGGTGACTAAGGTTTGCTGGCCAGCAAGCCAGCTTCAGCGGAGCTGTGCTCTCCCGCTTAGAGTCTCTTCTACCAGTTCAGGGCTGGCCTGGGCATCCCCCAACAACAACCTTAAACACGGAAGAGTAATCCTAACAGGAGCCGGTGGCACCTCTCCTTTCCTGAAGGGCAGAAACGCCAGGGAGAGAGAGGAGGGAACAGAACAGAGGGAACAGAGGGAGAAGGAACCAAGGTCAGGAGAGCAGAGGGTATTGGGGGGGCAGAGGCACGCTCCTGAAGGGACCGAGGCCTGCGGAGGGCCTGTGCTGAAGCACGGGAAGCAAAGAGCACGGAGGAAGGAGCAGCAGGGAGAAATGGCTGGTCCTGGCCCCAGCCCCTGCCCTGCCCATGGCCTCACCGAAGGGACTGAGGGGAGCCGGGGCATCAGGGGAGGAGAGGGGCTTGGAGCAAACTTGCGCTGGGAAAGGGAGAGGGGGCTGCTGTAACTGTTTGGGTACAATGCTTGCACCAGTCTTGAAGGATTTATGCTAATTAGCAATAAACTAAGGTAAATTGAGTCTGTTTTGCCCACAACAGTAGTCGGTAAGCAACTTCCCTGTCTTCTGTCAAGTTGACCCATGAGATTTCTTGCTCCTCTTTCTTCTGTTTTCTCCCCAGTCCAACCAAGGAGGGGGCAGTGAGCGAGTGACCACAAAAATCCACATTAGGCAAGCCACCAACTTAGGCACTTACAGTAAAGTCACACGGCTGCTTGTTTGCAGCTGCCACACAATAAAACACCCCAGTGACAGTGACAAAACAACTCTGCTGTTCAGGTTTCAATAAAGCTCCTTCACTTGACAAAAACCTGACTGAAAAGCGTGACCGGTAAAGAAAAGTCTTCCTAGGACTTAGTCGTATTTCTGAGCTAAGAGACGAAAATCCACTTACTTACTTCCTCCTGAAAAAAGCAAATTCAGAAATTCCCTTTCGGAATCAAAATTTTCTACACAGCAATCTTCTTATTCTCATCCCTATTCAAGAGTTATTCACGAGAGAGTAATGACTGTTTTTCACAAACACAGCCCACGGATTAGCCTTCCAAAAAGCCAACAAACTAAATGCAGCCCTGTCATCTCCTTATCAGCCCCATCTCCCCCAGCAGGCTTCCCAACCCTTCTGTCTGTGGCTGTCACAGCTGGTTACCTCAGTACTTCTTCTCCAACAACAGACCTTCCACAGAGACGACTCACCTCAGCTGCAGGTCCAACACACAAAAGGGGTATTTCTTTCCTTACTACAAGGGAAGGGGAACCTTCACAATAACCAGTTTGGGAGGACTGGGCACTTAAGCACACTACAAGTACGATGCAGACATTTCATCTCCACCTTCTCCATCAACTACAATTCCAATACATGACATTGGTCAAGATTCAGCTGGAGAACTCGATCACGCCAAACTGCAGAGTTACACTCTGTAACTCACATCAGCTGAGGAATGTGACTTGTCATGAATTTATCACAAATGTGGTAAGTTACAGTCACTGGAGGCGACATATTAAAGCCAGAAACTTTACTACACAAATTCAGTATCTCCACATACTTTACGTTACGCACAGAGTACTTACCCAGTTATGCAGGACGCCAGGTCTTCTTTAACTAGCTGGCAGTTAATACTAAAGATTCTTCCAGGAGGAGCAGGGGAGTCCACGAGTTCAACAGACAAGATGTTCGCCTCTAAAATTTCTGTGAATGAATAATATAAACAGAACTACAGCCACCCAATGACAGTATAAAGACTACTGACGGCTTTGGAGGCAAATGGTACTATAAAAGACAGAATTCTGTAAAATGACGTTTTGTTTATAAAGCAATTGATTCTGAACATCAACAAAATGCAGAGGCTTAGCTTTGCACGTATCTACAAAATTTAACTTCAAATACACCAATAATTACACCATGTTTTTGTACAAAAAAGCCAACTGCTACATGTCATTTCATTTATGAGATGGGCTCCAAACCACCATCCCCCAGGCGCTGAAAAATAACGAGCTACAGGTTAACAATAAATGGTGTTGAGAAAAATCCTATTAAGGCATAGATGTGTTAGCTGAAATTCCTCTTGCTTGTTTCTTCTTTTTGCGATGCTTTACAGCGGCAGCGATCCCACTCCCAGCTACCAGTAAAGTCAGAAGAGCAAAGGACAGCGAGCACTTCTGGAAACAGGCCCCTCTTAATAAACCAGGACACTTATGTCCCTCAAGGCTGGTGTGGTCCGTAAGAGGAGCCATAACCAGAGCTTTTGTCAGCAGTCATCATCTGTTAGGTCTCCTCCAGCTGGCTCATGGTGAGATACTCTCACTCCAGGCCACCTGTCACAAGTACGAGCACAAGCGCTTCCAACAAACACTATCTAAAACACGAGAGTGCATGTTTCAACGTTTGAGTCAATTCAATCATACTGAAATAGAAACTTGATAACTTACCAAAAATTGAACACAGCAGAATTTTACCTTCAGTCATTTCTCCAAATCTTGCCTTGGCTTCTCTGTTCCACTCGTCTGCCCCTTTGCAGGGCTCAATGCCAGCCAGCCTGCACCTGATCGCCTACAGGAGGACTCAAGTTATCGATCTCTCATCACGCACCAAGGCCGTCTCACCACAGCCCCGTCACAGCCTCTGCTTTGCGCTCACGCAGGACAGCGAGACAGCGTGACCTCGGCTTCTGCTGCCACGTCACCGCCATTTGATTGGATCTGAATTAAACACACACACACTATACAGACACCTCCTCACCCCAAGGCAGCCTCAGATTTCATTTAAAACTGGATGAAACTGGATGATCCAAAACCAATTAAACGGGTTTTCAATGTGACAAGGAACTGGCTTAACATTTTATTTACTTCTGAACGTTAACAACCCTCGCCTTCCTCTTCCATCCACCCAGATTCTGTTTATTTTGAGTATTTAATCCAGGCGAGCTCTAATTTACCTTTTCTGGAAAGCTCAGAAACTCCTTTTTGACTCTGCGTATGTCTTTAAGAGTTAAGGTGGCAACATTGCCAAAGTCAACATATTTCACCAAAACTGCTTGATGACTTGGCAGCCCTTCAAGAAAAACAGCCCAAGTTATTAAAACAAAAAATGAGTATCTGATACAGGTTAAAGCACCCGAATTTCAGAGCAAACCCCACATTTACACCATACAATCACCAAATATCACAGCTTCAAGTGTCCTACAACCCAGTTCCAAAACTCTGTTCTTTGAGAGTCAGCTCTGTCACGTTCCTGCAACGACAGAGTTCGCAGTTTGGTCCCCTTCCATCTAACCACTTCATGAGACCCTGGCACATCAAGTATGTGCCCAGGAGACATGCGAGCACACAGGCACGCGGCGCTGCCCACACAGGCAGCACAGGAGCCAGCACAAGAACGGCCAGTCCCCTTCGGGATTGCCATGGGGAATAAGCGACCCACGCGAGCTAGGCTCAGAGGTTGGCTTAACAGACAAACCTGTAGTGCAAACTGTAGCAGTAACAGAAAAATTATTTAAAATAATTAGATCATAGAATTTCAATAATATATAGAAAATGAAGTATACCGCTTCTCTCGATTTAAAGAAAAATAAAAATGCATAACCCACTCCAGTAACAGCAAAAGGTCATAACATGCATTAGTACTACTGACTCTATGAACCTCCCGCCAGTCTAAGAACACCCAGTGAAAACAACAGCTTTGTTACTGCTCACAGCCCGTGATCTAGAGCCACATCTGACTTCCCAACCCAGCGTTAGAGCGAAAGAACCAAGACTTCACCTAGAATCTGCGCTCTGTACCAATTCCCATCTTCCCGCTTTGCCACGCAGGCTTGGCCTTCAACTGGGCAGAGCATCTCCACGTTTGTCCCACGCTCATGTCTATACACCTCCTGAATTTTCTTTGCAGGAGACAGAGAATCCAGGCTGTCTGTCTAAAAGGAGAAAAACAAATCACACACACACACCCCCACACCCCCCGCACCCCTGCCCCGTGGTACTGTTGCTCTCTTAAGGGCCATTTTCTCTAGCAATGCACTTCCTAGGCCTCCCCCAACATGACACAGCGGTTAGGAACACCTCACGTGAATCAAAGAGCCTGACAATTGTTGGATATTGCCCTGTCCAATCTCTGCTTGAAACAGTAAACCACTGCATGCCCGCATAGGAACTAACCATCTAACAAAACTGACCAAAATGTGTTAACCTTCCGGAATTCTAAGAATTCCTGGAATCAAGCTAGGATTGTAAGAATTAATCTCACCTACTAATTCCAGGAATCCTAAAACCGGTTACAAGCGACGGACAGTAGCTTATTTAAGGTGGACGACAAGTAGCCAAAGGTTAAAAGGTTTGTCCAGAGTTTTATTTAAACAGACCTTATTTCTAAACTTACCCACTGCAGATAGAAATCACTCGGACTATTAATGTGAGAAACTACGACTGAGACTTCTCTCTCCTGTGGAATCCTAGGTGGGCTATACTGCAGGATGGTACTTCCTAACTGACGGGGAAGCTGTGCTCTAAACCTGAGGTAAATAAAATACAACTTGGAATAAATTCTCTCAAAATTAACTGAGAAGGAACCCTTTTCTATTCAAACGTCAAGCTGCCCGTTAAAAAAGTGCAAAATGGTCTTATCAAAATAACTCGATTCGTGTTTGTATGAATAGCTTGACCTTCCCTTCCTGCAGCTGATGCAGCCAATTCTCTCTCATGCTTGTCCCATCACAAACAGAGCACACGAACGACACATGGCAGCTGGCTCCTCAAGACATTTTGTTATTTGGGATGCCCTAGCGCACATTTAAATTGTTAAAAGAAAGACAGTAAAAGGCTAGAATCCACTACCTTGCCAGAACCTTTGCCTTTTCCTCACTTAGGAGGAAAGGCAATTACCCGAGGAACACAGAGGCTGTAAAAAATGACCTCCTGCTGCTCTCATACGTCACACTTAGATGACGTGACTGCTGAAACAATAAACATCTCTATTACTTGTACCATGAACGTGTAGATGCGGTGCTTAGGGACATGGCTCAGCAGCAAACTTGGCAGTGTTACTTTTACGGTTGGACCCGATGATTTTAAAGGTCTTTTCCAACCTCACCGATCCTAGGGAACAATCACAGGATCGTATCGTTAAACGCCAGCCACAGCTGAAAAGCACAGCACAGAAAAATCTCTTCAGCGACACGGGGAAACAGTTGGGTGAAGCACAAGTAAAACCGAGATGTCAGAACTGAAACACTAACTGGATGACCTGGAATGCCAACTGCAATACCAGTATCTGCAGCTTTGCTTTCTTTCATTACACTCTTAGACACCCACTAGCACACGCAGATTTTTTTTTTTCATTTTAAAATTTAATTTCCAATAAATATTTAACCATTAGAAGAACAGGTAAGTTACTGTACCTAGCCTCTTCATTAAAAAACAACAATACTTACTGCCCTGTTGTTCCCCATCCAATCATGCCCAAGTTTTTAAAAACAGATGTCACCTCATTGGTGTTCAGGAAGAACCTCGAGAGAAGAGAAGAAACGTTACAGAAGGTGACGTGAACACCTCATCACTCTGACAGTTTGCCATAGACCGTATTTTTCACCACAATATTCATCGAGGGACAAAGTAAGAGATTAATCACCTACTCCAGTTCCATTCCTCCCCTCCTATTAAGAACCGATTTGGTTGCTCATCTACCTTCACATTCAGACTTAAAAACTCTCTTGCCTTTTGCTTTCTCTCTCTCTCACGCGCAGAGTACTCCAAAATTCACTCGCTGAGTTTTCACCCCTACACCCAGTTCAATTCAACAGATCATTCTGCACGGAGAAAAGGAATTCCCCAACAGTCCTGAAGAACACCACCATAACTGAAGTCCAAAATCTACCTTCTCTTTGTTCTGCTTATCGCTACGCTCACGAACAGCCGCTTCTTTCACCGATGAAAGCCAGCAAAACCCTTTAAGTGCCTTCACAGTCAGACTGACAGAACTGCAAATGTAACTCCACTGAATCAAACCCTCGGCTCCGCTGTCCGGTTACAACAAGCAATTGGTGAAAACTGGAGCGTAAGCAGTACGGAATAGCCCACCTTCTCTTCTCCCCTCACCCCTTCAGGAACGCACCCACCCTTCGCTCTGCAGCACTTCATGTCTACAGAATGGGCCTCAACTCCTGCGCACCTCCTAGTTGTGACTTCTTTCACCTTTGCTGTTATTCGGGAGTGGCGCCAGCATGTGAGGCCTCTACCAGATCTCCTTTTTTCCCCCCCTGTTCGAGTTCTTCAAAGGTCTTCCAATGCAAACGAGCTTGATTTTGTCATGTTTTAGCTTTCTTCTAGGTTGGGAGAGGTTGCCATTGTGCATTTCAATAGGCTTCTCCGACATTCTCATTCACCACTGACATCTTCAAAACAGCCCCTACCTACTAAGTCACCAAGTTCACTAGAAGATGATTATGAAGACTCCTTTATCCATATTCTAACGACTCAACTGACACAGCACAGGGGGAGTGGTAACCTTCTCAAGCACTGGAGCAGGCTGCCCAGGGAGGTGGCTGAGTCACCAGCCCTGGAGGCATTTGGCTGAGAGAACTGGGGTTGCTCAGCCTGGAGAGGAGAAGAGGCCGGGGAGTCCTTGCAGCCACCTTCCAGTGCTGAAAGGGGCTTATCCGGAAGATGGGGACAGACTTTTTAGCGGGGCCTGTCGCAATAGGACAAGGGGTAACGGTTTTAAACTATAAGAAGGCAGATTCAGACTAGATATGGGGAAGAAATTTTTTACCGTGAGGGCGGTGAAACACTGGCACCGGCTGCCCAGAGAGGTGGCAGAAGCCCCATCCTTGGAGACATCCAAGGTCAGGCTGGATGCGGCTCTGAGCAACCTGATGCAGCTAAAGATGTCCCTGCTCACTGCAGGGGGGCTGGTCTAGATGGCCTCCAATGGTCCCTTCCAACCCAAACCACTGTAGGATTCCACCTGTTTTTCAGCTGAAAAGCACCGAGAGTGGAGACTAACACGAGGGGGCTCCATCTGATGCCTTCGAGTTCAGCTGATGACAAAACCAGGACACAGCGCAGCTCTTTCACCTGCAGCCGCTTCGCGTTTTATCGGCAGAAGGTCCTGGGCAGACCCTCGCCTGCCCACGTCCACCTCCAGGAAGCAGCTCAAAAAGGCCTGAAACTCAGCACACAGTTGCTCGGGGTTCTGCAGCTCTGGTGTCCTGTTGGTCACTATCAGATCCATCGCCTAGAGAGACAAGAAACACGAGACTCCACCTGTTTCTTTCTTACCCAGAGCTGCTCATAGGGAGCCTGTTTTTTAAGGTCCAGTCTCCAGGGCCAGTTTCTTCCCTGGCAGAGGGTTAGAGATGATTTTTCTATACCTACAAAACAAACCCCAATGCAGCCACAGCTACTCCAACATCAACGTGATCTTGCCTCGACAGCTGATTGCAGTGGCTGACCTCATTAGTAGGAACTACATCAGCAAAAGCACAGTTTGCTTCTCCATGCATCGACACCAGCTTTCCTGGCTATTTTAAAGAGTGAATTCGGGCCAGCTGTATTATTTCAAAGGATGATTACATAAAATGCATCCCTGCAGTGCTCACTGCTCCCTAAAGTACAGCTTCCTTAAAACAAACCTAGTCCAGATTTTTGCTCTGTTCTAGATAAAAATGGTAAATGGATGAAATAAAAACTAGATCCATCAGCTTATTCCTTGGATAAACAGAAGCATTTGGAACCTCATTTCCAACACAGACATGTAAGCTGTATGCACAATTTTATTAGGAAGAAAAAACACTATTGGGCAGACAGGAGCCACCTGCAACTATGTCAGCAGTCTCCAAATTCCAGATCAGCAAGTCTTCCTGACAGACCTCAGGCCAAGGAATTAGAACAGAATTTTGCAAAACATGGGGCGAGCATTATCCGGGGCAGTTCACTTGGAACCAAGGTCTCACATGCTGAGAAGCTGGACAGATGAGTTCATTCTGCTTTTGTAAGACGTTCTTTAGAAACGCAAGACAAACGTTTTGAACTGTTTGCACCTAAACTTGCAGAATATGTCCCAAATATACAGCAATAATAATGGAAATAGGCCTAGGAGTCTTCCATACAAATGTCCGCCATGACAAGAACAGCTCTGCGCTACTGGCATTTAAAGAGACGGTGGCCAAAGGGACTTTGCTCTTATCCTCTTAAAGGTAGAGGAAAATTTCCAGGCCTAAAAAGGCAAATGAACTATCCTAGAGGAAAAACAATAAAAGGAAGTTTCTCTACTTTTCCCACAACAGAAGTGTCACAAAATCAGTCCTGTCCCGTCCCTCTGCAGCTGCCCTCAGGCACCGGGCACAGCGGTGAGCCGGAGGGCCTGTCCTCACTGCGGTTAAATGGTGCTGCCCCAGGGACGTCCCTTCTCCTGCGGTAAAGGAACACAGCACCCATGCCAGCCTTGGGAATTTTATTCCGGCTCCATTCACCTGGCTGTGAAACAGGAGTGCCAGGACAAAGGGAGCTCTTTCAGCTGCTCCTTTCTTCACAGAACTCCAATCAGCAGAGTCATCTGTAGCTGGGTACTGCACCTTTTAAACAGTTCTACGACCACAGAAAAAGATCTAGGGGAAGCTGAAGCACCTTCTTGCCGTGTCTCTTTTGCTTTCCTGTGATCCAGCTGGCAGAGAAAAGCAAGTACAGTACAAAGGAAAGAAGTGTTTGCAGTAGCTGCAAAGGGGCAATAAGCTCATGGATTTCTTTAACGTACCAAGAAAGAAGAATGGATTTGGCATACAGCTGCAGTCTGTGAAAATGAGACCCTAAAGTTATCCAGGGCACCCAGATACATGACGGAACAACATATGGATGATTTAGAAGCCTGAAACTGTAGAAGATTCACAGCATTTGGAAAATATGTTATAGGTTTGAAGAAAATTGATGCAGTGTGGTTAATAAAGGAAAAAGCAAACAGAAATGCCTGGGATTTGGTTTGTTGGGTTTTCTTAAAACTGAAACTGGGGAGGTCCGACCAGCATTTCAAAGGATATTTATCGCACCAGTATTTGTCCCTCAGGCCCCAGGCATACGCCTGGTGGAAGGAAATCACAGTGAGAGAAAACAAACACCGTCACAGAAATATCCAGGCCACTCTTGGCTGGAAAATGGTTCATTCCTGTGAGTTCTGCATCGGCTGGGAAGAACTTGAGCGACAGGGGATGCGTTTGCTCTGCACATGGAAAACAACAAACGCATCGACATTAAGCCTGGTTTTAACTCTACGATTAATGATCCTTTAATGCCCTTATAGTATATTTCGGTATTTCAATCCATGTCGGTAATGGAAGCTGCTGCGTGCCTTGCACTATTGAAACACGCAAAGTTTGAAAGAGCATCCTTTGGTTTCCAGGCTTCGCAGAACTCCCTGGATGGGGTCTAAATGTGACTATTAAACCCAACACCTACTGTGTGCCATCAGCTAAAAACCTGACCTGTAAAGACGGGTCTTGCTTATCAGCTCTCCTGTCTGGATGCAGCTGAGAGCTCTCACTGCACTCTGTGATTCCACACACAACAGCAGAGGGATCCTGTCCCTGCTGGGGATGATTCACCTTCATAAAAACAGCTGGGAACTGGGGAACTTCAGGCGGTCCATCACAAGCTGTTCACTGTTCCCAGCTCAGGGGCAACAGCCTCTGCCCAAGAGCCCAGGAAGTGAACACAGACGGGACCAACTCCAGGTGCCTGATTTTAACCTCCTGCAGGTTGACTCAGACACCTGAAGATGCCTTGAAGCTCCAAGTGCTCAAGCTGATCTCAACTCCCGCAGCAGACGAGGCATGTATGAAGAAAAAGAGCATCTCAAATAATCTGGGCAAGGGCAGGAATGGCTGAATGTGAATTTGATCAGAGATAAGAAATCCAGTTCCCTTCCTCACAGTCGACCTGAAGCTTCTCGAGGAGCCCTAATTAACAGTTGTGGTTAATGAAGCTTGGAATTTTCAGCCTCCAAACCAGGGACACAGGCCTACTGCCACCCTGCCAGCTGCGGTGCACTCAGCTGACTCAGCATCAGGCTGAACCCAAACCTGTTTGCTTCTTCTCCCCCCTCACGAGGTGGCACAGCGCACGCTGCTCCTTCTGTGTGCACTGGAACGAAAAACCTTGGGGCACCTACCAAACCAAAAGAAGTCTTCCAAGAAAACTCAGGAACCTTTGTTCAGAGTGGAGGATTGACACTGGTGTAGCTGTTGTATTCCTTTCTTAAGTAGCCTGCCAGGGGGTATGTCCTGATCCTTCTGCTGTTTCTTCTCTCAGCCTGCAGCACGCACTCTGGGTGCTGTAGAGTAGGGAGAGTGCAGCCTTACTGCTGTGAGAAAAGCTACGCATCATGCTCTATTTTAATTCCAGCCTTAACAAAAATTCTGTGTCTATACACATGGGTCACAATTAATTTCCTCATAAATTCCTGCATCCCTATCAGGAATTAACTGTGCAGCATCTAAGTTTGTTCCAGCTACCAGTCAAGAGGTTTTATCTTTATATACATTCCTCCACTATTACACACCCATTTGGGATAAGAGCTGGTCATTTCATGTTAAGAAATGAGGATGAAGCTGAAAACTTCAAATCATTAAAAATACATTCATTTACTACAAGTTTCTGTGCTAAAACACATTTTCAGGAAGTTATTTGCTAATGAATAATTATGGCATTTCTATAAGCAGTGACACCTCCTGAAAGGCTCAGGTAAGCCATCGGCACTGACCCATTTGAAAAGACTTCTCTGCCTGCAGACACAGCTGGAATGCTTTTCAGAAAAACTCCCCAACTGGAGAAACTTGCCGCTGAAAAATCGCTGTCACTCAGAGATACAGCTCAAAGAGAGTTCAAAAAACATACGAGGTATTTCAAGCCCCGTTGAAGGCAGAAATGGCATGTTTCTGAACTGGATACAAGTCACTGCTCTTTGGAGGTTCTCCCCTTGACGTCACCAAAGCTACAGTAGATGCTGCTGCGCTCCCTGACAGCTTTAGAAGTGGCCCATGGGGGAACTAGTTCCAGCTGATGCGGCTCGGGTTTTGTCTCATGGGGGACTAAACACGGGATAGATTTGAAAGACACTGGTATCTGATTTTATGTGCACCTTACCCTGAGAGGATCTTCACTAAAGTAAGGAGGTTCTCCATCCACCATCTCTATAGCCATGACCCCAGGCGACCAGATGTCCACCTTGGGGCCATAGGCTTCTTTTCTCATCACTTCTGGTGCCATCCAGTATGGAGTCCTGAGCATTGTGCTCCGTCGACTCTGCTCAGGGATGATCCGAGTACAGAAGCCAAAATCAGCTGAGGAGAAAAACAAGTGGTGTTAAAGGCAGCTTGAATTAGGAAGGCGAGCAAAAGAAATCCCCACTCTATACCTGAGAAGACGGTGTGGAATCTATCTGGAAAAGCTGCCATGCTCTGTTTACTCAGTGCTGTAGCCACGGAAATACTGATTTGGCCACTTAATAACACCCCTCAAGTTTTCTGCAGTGGCTTTTATTGACTTGAACCGTTAGACTGTAACTGCCTCCCTCTGGAAGGGCCACACACAAACCAAAGCCACTCTTGACACCTTTTTCCTTTCTATGCCTCTCTGCATGTTGGAACTGTCCTCGGAGCTGGCAGCAGAGGTCAGCGCACTGCCACAGGCATCCCTTTTGGGGAACTGGCCATCAGTCAAAAGCAGCCCCGTGCCACAGCCTGGGAAGGCTGTGCCTGACCAGGAATACCCACCCAATTTGACAGACCTGTCCATGCCAAGTAGAATGCTGTTGCTTTTGATGTCCCTGTGAATCACTTGCTTTAAATGAAGGAAATCCAGGGCTTGAAGGCACTGATACGTAAAAAACAAACATGAGGGTAAAAATTAATGACCTGATTTCACCACACAAGAAAGGAAATGCCTCTAAAAGATTTAATTTCTAGATTAATTGTGAGTAACGCCCAAATATTGCGCTGTCCAGAGGAATAGCTTGGTGCTTCAACTTACTATTAAAGTAATAACTTTCCAAATAAAGGCTTATCAGGTTTGGAAAGAGAAATGTCCATTACTGTCACAGACTAGCCCCTGAAAGCACAGGCAGGATGGCTGCTGCCCAATCAGTGTGCTATCTCCATCCGTATGACAAACTATGTTTTGCCAAAAATGAGAAAGTCCCTTCCTTCGGTTTGAAGTGGATCACTGTTGGGTGGGAGGTTGCAGGACAAAGATTTTATTGTCAGGCTCTATAGCAGGTTTGGAAATAGCACCTTAGTCATTTTTCAGAAGCAAATGCCATTTTGGGTCGAATGCTATCCTTTTAAGCTGAGGACTCTGACAAATGAGTCTCTATTTTTCTTTGCTGTTCTTTTAAAAATCTGCCACCAGCATGTTTGCTTTTACAGGCAAGGAATGCAGTACAGACATGCTCCAGGCACGTGTTTAAAGAGGTAGAGCTGAGAAGAGTAAAAAAAGAAAAAAAAAAAAAGAAAAGATAACACAGTAACAGTGTTTCAGAGTGTAATGACAGAGGACAGTAAGTGCAGCGATACTGGCAGGCAGTTCACTTAAGGTGCCCTTTCTTCTCCATATCGTAAAGCAACGCAGAAACAAAGCTCTCAAGATGAAATCCCTCATGTTCTTACCACCTGTTCACCAGTACCATCCCGTCCAAGGAAGAGGAAGCACACGCGGGATCCCTCACCTCCCTGCAGACAGCTGCCAGCTGCTCTTCATCCATACAAAACTGGGTAACAACATCTCTTAAACAGCCACCAGCCATGTATTCTATCACCACCCGGAGCTCATCACCGACCAGGTGGCTGAAAGAAGAAAACAAGGGCACTGAGATGAACAGGCACAGCTAAATTACCTCATGGAAAAGACTGCTGGTGGCTTTTGTTTCCAGGTCATTTTCAAACGAAGACAGAATAAAATGACTAGACGTTCCTTCTAGGCTATACAGGACTTAGAATCTGTGCAGCCTAAATGAGAAAGGCATGCGAGTGAAAAATTACATGTCTTAGATGGCAAGCAAGTGAAAAATGCAGTTTACCAACAGCAAAGATAAATCTGGAACCAGGACATAGCACATCATCTGGTTCATCATCTTAACGCAAAGATTCCAGGATTAACTCCAGAAACAAGGCAACACAACTTTCATAGACATCCATGGTAGGAGGGTGTGTACCACTGAGGACAGAAATTGGTCCACAGTTTGGAAAACCTTACATAAAAAACACACAGAGAGAGGAAAAAAAAATTTAAAACTGGCAAATGATGTGTTTCTGGAAACAAGAACCTAGTCTTCCTGGCATCCACAGTAATGGAAAATAGTGGGAACAGCCCAACGGAAATAATTTCTGTGAGGACTTATCAGCACTTATCATAAGACAGAGAAAATATGATCAATTTAAAAAAAAAAGGAACAAAAAAACCCCAACAACAAAAACAACAACAAAACAACACAGAGGTAGTGAACTCATGGGCTGTTGTTTTAGTAAGACATGGCTGATGCACATTTTTAAAAACAGTCTTCAAACTATATATGCCAGAAAAGATTAACGCAGACAAAACACAATCTTCTCCCAGAAATTGTATATGAGTAGATAAATAATGAAGAGGTCAATCTTCTGCCAGAGACCAGAAGTTTTTTAATCTTTGGCTTGCAGTACGTAAATGAACATTCATGTGATAGTACCAGAACTACTTACCTGTCTAAACAGTTAACAATATTTGGATTCCTATTTTCCCTCATCACCAGGCTTTCGTTAAGAGCTCGTTCCTTTTTGTGCTGTTGTTGGAGATTCATTTGTTTTATGGCCACCTGAAATGACATTAAAAACCATTCATTTGAGCAGTCTGTGGTACGAGATCAGAATGAACACGAAGGGAGTGGGTTTGGAATGACACAGCAGAGCTCTGCCAAGCTGTCTTGTTATTAGACGTAAGAGGTCAGTAACTCACACTACAACGCCCTATTTCTTTGCTAGCTTGGGTGCTGCTTGCAGGACACATGGCCAAATACATTTTGCCTTGTAAATCTGTCAAAATGGTCTACCATTTTTAGGTCTATCTACGTTCTTTTCAAATGGCCTTAGTGTATCACGGTATTATTATTCATGCACGCTTTCAAGCAGAAAGTGATTTTATTGCTGTGAAAACATAAAACCAGCTGGTAATGCTTTAGCAATCGTGATTTTTGATCATTATTTCAGCAATTGCTGGTGTTCTTGACTGCATAACTGAAACAAAACACAAATGCACGTTACGTGGCAAATGCTGTACTAAAAAGATTACTAAGGTTACACAAAAAGTACGACCCTAGCACTTCCTAATGCCTTGAATTTTTATTTTGTAACTCTGAATGCCATTTTTTAGCACAGTTTAGATTTGCAATTATTTTCTGGGTTAAAAAACAATAATCCATTCATCGGTATTTTATGGATACACCCAGGGTTATAAGCAGAGCTTAGGGCTTTTAGATCCCTTGCAGACCTCTGTCTCAGAGCAGCTGTAAAGTGCAGCACTGCAGGCGGATGAGACACTACCCGTGAGATTCAGATGTATCTGTTGACAGCCAGGAATGATAAATCAGAAAGCTGAAGCTGTAGCCCCAAAGAGCAAAGGGATTCTCTAAGACACCACCTTGTCTAATTATCACTAATATGACCACTTTTGCTCTGAACCGCTGTAGCCAGCCTGCCTCTGCCTCAGCCTGGCTCCTGCGCCCAGTGCCACCTTCCCCCAGGCAGCCATGGGCCCTGCTCGAGCTTTTCGTCCTGGCCTCCTCGTGAGCCCGCTTCTGCCAGCCCCGTCCCTCTGGGCTCAGCCCTGCTTCCCTCCCTGCCTTCCAGCTCAGCTCCGGCCAAGGGCTCCTACAAACCCACCCCAGAAGAGCCCCCCTACCCGACACGCGCCCGCTGGGGAGACGACGCCCCGGGGCTATTTCAAGTCTGCCTCTTGCTCCCCCGTAGTCTGGCCAGCCTCCCCCTCTGCCCAGTCCTGCTCTTGACATGGCCCAAAAGAGAGCACCCCTCCGCTCTTGGGCCTGGTTTTCCAGCCAGATTTTCAGGCAGTGTTTGCCCATATTCAAAAACGTTAAGATGCCGCTTTAAAGGGGCCACTACAGGGACTGTCAGTGTTAACTCTCCTTCAAGAGCTGCTTCTCAACCCCCCGGCCCCCACTTCACTGCAACCACTCCACGGGCTGTAACAGGCTGTCACCGACACTGGACCTAAACACGGCTGTATTCTTTTGGAGAGAGCTTTGGTCTTGAGATACGTCTTCTCATCTGTCAGGTGTGTGTCAACCAGCTTCAGGATGACTAAAGCACAAAACTGAGTCCTAAACACGATCTCTCCTTCATTAGGTCTTGCATCACACTTTGGAGATGAAACACCTGATGGAAAAAATGCTAAACAGTATTACTGCCTGAAGCTGTGGTTAAGGTAAATTGGGACTGAATGACGGCAGCCTTCAGCAGCGAGTGGATGCATCAATATATTCAGTAACTAAGACAGAGCTAGTGTGGCCTTCTCTGAAAGGAGAAAGTGCCCTCCTTGCGTTCTTGCTGGTTGTTAATAAGGACAAAGTGTGTCCAAAATTAAGTGACGTAACGAAGCTATTTATTCCTCACAGCAACAGGGGAATCTGTGACCACCCCTGGGGTTCTCCCGAGGCCTCTCACTGTGACAGATCTTCAGATTTTACGATCTGTATTACTAACCAATCTATGGCCAGGTCCACAGGCAGTTTTACATGCTGTAAATGTACAGAGTTAAATTGTATATCGAGACCAACATTCTCTGTAAGAGCACAACTTCATGCACAGTGGGGAACAGAGATGTAACAATTTCTAAACCAACACATTCACATTGGCAGTAAAAACTATAGTTTTTAGCAGGCCCAAAGGCTTGCTGCGATTTCTTTACAGATTTCTCTCCATTCAAATGCCCAGTCAGGGATGAGGTAACATGGTAGCAGCCGGGGACCAACAGCACTGTGGAGAGCACCAACCTGTCCTCAAGACACAGTAAGTAAAAAACCAGTTCTCTTACGATGGGCCTTGGAAGCGATGGGTGAAGCATCAGCCCAAGCACAGAAAGCACCAAGGCTCTTCCTGATGCCAGGGAGACCAGGACCTCCCCCCAGGAATTCACAGGCACCTTTTCAGGCATTAATCAACCCCTCGGTGCAATGGCTGCTGGAAAGCGGATAGCCACAGGAAGTGTTCAGTTCCTGAGGCACAGAACGACGGTGCCCTTAAAGAGCTGTCCCTGAAAAGCTGAAGACAGCAGACAAGGTACATTGCAGGCTGACGCCAGCCTGCGCTTCAGAGGAACAGCCTTTGCAGTAAAGATCTCCTGGCGATCCGAAAGCCCATCCGCTGTTCGCACCAGGGGGGAAAGCGCTGAACCCCTGCCAAATCTGCTGGGGCTGTTGACACCCACCTCTTGTCCCGTGCTGATGTCGAGTGCGGTATAGACAGTTCCAGACGCCCCAGAAACAAAAGAGCAGCAAAGACACGAGAAGTGGTTTAGACCCTGGAAGTGAAAGCCCTGACAGGAGCTCTCTGTTGCCTGTAGTGTTTCCAAAACACCTTGGTTCCTCCACTCCTTCAGCCAGCAGTGCACAGCGCAGCAGCCCACCAGCCCCCTGCCATGCAGGCTATCCAAGAGAAAACTTAGGTCCAACAGGAAGAAAAAGGGCTGATGCAAATCTCCAGAGTTCATACTAAATTCTTTTAGTCCACAACTGAAAGGCGGGGTGCATATACAGACTGGAAAATAATAGATTTCATTCTTTTCCCTTTTTCTCCAGTTTTGCGCTGTTGGGTTTTATTTTTTCCCTTTTTTTTTTCCTGCGGTGTGTTTGTGTGGGTTTTTTCCGGAGAATGTAACACGCACACAGTCTAGCTGTGCCTTCTCAGATCTCTTCTTTGGATCTATCTGCAAAACTCAGGGAACACCACGCAGTCATTCTGAGAGCCCTGAACACACGTGCCAGCCATCTGAGGAAAGGACAGTGCATCGACACTGTGTTTATTACTGAATGGTTGGTTTTCACTACCTCTGCCAGAAAAGAGAGCAGAATATCTAATCTCTGGTTGCAGTTTCTAAACTATGCCGTTATAATCCTGATCACTGAGTATTTTTTGAAAGCAAAATATTGGAAAGAAATGTTCTTGAGAAGTGTTATTTATCTGACAGCTATCAGGTTCTAAGTTGCTCTTTCAGGCAATAAAGATTTTTCTCCTTTCTTTAGCGTGGCCGTATTATTTTGAGACACACAAAAATGATTTCCCCTAAGAAAACAAGCAAACGGGTGCCACAAACTTGAGAGACAGTAGATCTTCCAGGTCCTGCCCCTCGCTGCAGACAAGACGTTGCCAGCATCAAGTGCTCTTTGACGACGCCTTCTGACCACAGGCACCAATTCTGATCAGTACTGAGAGACAGCAGAATCTAAACCCAGGGTCTGAACACGTTTGGAGCTTGCCCGAATTCACGCTTGATATCACACCAGCAAAATATCTGGCGCGTGCTTTTGTGTAAGTAGCTGTGACTGGACTTACCCTTGCCCGACTTGTTCAAATCGAGTGTATTTCTGCTTAGGATCTGCCACGCTCACAGTGCTCCCTGAAAGAAACAACATTCAAAATGGAGACACCCCCCTCCAGCAGATCAGAAATGCCGCCCCACTGTCTGGGGTTGGGAGCTGTTTGTAGGCAGCTGGGTGACAACAACGATACAGGCAGCTCCGCAGCACAGAGAGTCTCCACGAAGACTGATTTTTACAGTCCTCTGGAGAGTCACCTGGACAGGAAACCAAGAACTTGGAGAAACATTCACAGGAGCCGCAGATCAGAAAAGAACAAGTACCAGTGCAAGTGCTTGTTGTCTCGAAACACTAAGGACAGCTGGAACAACAGAGCCTTCATCTTCTTAGCAAGAAATAGTCTGTGCGATTCCCCAGAAGGTTTAAGACTTCTGGAGGTTAACTGCCCCTTGGGTTCTGGAATCCATTCTGATGAACAGGTGCCACTTGCAGACAGGAAGAATATTGCAGAGAGTGTTCCCAGGAGGGGATCTTCTCAGCGTTTCAGCGGCTTGCCAAAAGAATGCCGTTATGTTTTTAGAGAACAGCGTCTCCTGTTACAAACAAGAGAGAAAAAGCATCTCAGGCAAGAAATCAGAGAGATTGGGAACATCAAGGAGGAATGCAGATTGGGACAAAGAGGCAGTGAATGAAAAACCAGCCATGCGCTGCAGGACAGAGACAGAGGAAGGAAAAAAGAGGGGCAGGGAGCAGGACAGAGGGAGAGCAAGGAAAACCAAAGGGGCAGGTAGAATAGCAGAACAAGAGAGGGGCTTGGAAACCAGAGAGGGACGAAGAGGGAGCAGGGGACAAGAACAGACAGAAGAAGAAAGGTACAGGGAAGCAAAAGAGTGACGCCAGTGATGGAAGGTGGGAGGGCACAGGCACAGGGAGGCACCCGGAGCACAAGAGGGGTGACACGGCCCCAAGTGTGGACGGAGGGTCGCAATCACGACAAATTTATCTACACACTTGCAGATAAGCCGGCACATCTTTATTGCAGTGCTGGGAAGCACGGGGACAGCTCCACCCGACGGGCTTCAAAGTTACATCAAAAATTCAACATCTTACACCCTTTTTCTGCAAAGTCAGGATCTTTAACAGATTTTAACATAAGCATGCATCTTATGCCCGCTATTAATTTTGACAGTTACAATGATTGGTCCGCCCTATTCTATAACTTTCTTAATAGTCCTATCCTAATCTAATCATTGGTTATTTTACTGATCAAAATCTCTGATATACAAATTAGGATGGGGAGGACGGGAGAGTCTTCACAGCAACATTCCTTTGTTTCGATGGTTTCATCACATAAGAGAACTAGCTGAGAACGTACAATTTCACCCCTTGTACCTGCCTCCCTCCCTCCTCGTTCTGTGTTCTGTACAATTTCCCAATCCACAGCAGCTTCAGCTTTGGCCATCTTCCTAAGGCCTGCATCTGCTGTCTCTTAGCATAAGTGAGGTTTTGTCTACTCCTTACCATAATGTAAATTATTTGAATCAGGAAATAATTAACTATAAGAAATTAGTTGTTTATTCAAAACAATTAATTATCAATGAAATTCAAAATTCAGATCTGATTATAACACAAGGGCCCAGGACTCACTGCCGCTCCCGCTCTTGGTGCTGCTGGGAGCATTTTACTGTTGAGACACTTTTGTCTCTGCCTCTCTCAGCTCTTACAATATGAGGCTTCCTACATACACAGCTTCACTGCGCACACACACACACCCCCCGCCCCCACAGCTATACCGTGCTTTGGTTACGCACACAGACCCCGCAGTGCATGTTGGTGACCAGCTCTGCTCAGGACTACTCACAGGGACCCTTCCTCACGCCGAGAGGCCGGCTGTCTCTTGTCTGCAGCTGGGGGCAGCTCGCAGCCGGATCCCCTTCGTGTCCTTCTCCGGCTGCTTTTCCTTTTGCCCATCTCCTCAGCTTCAGCCTGAGCTGGATGCAGCTGACGACATCCCCAGGGCAGGAACAGACCACCGAGCCCTGGCACAGCCTCTGGCAGAGGGAAAGAACCGTGACTGTCACAGCAGGCCCCAGGCTGGAGCCCCTCCTGCTGCAGCAGCTCCTGCAGACACCGCTCCTTCCCCACTGTGCTAACAGAGCCCTGGGCCTGCCTGAGGCCCCGCTCGCCGCTGCCAGGACAGGCCGTGGGGCAGCCTGGGGCTGCGGGACAGGCCTCAGGGGAGGGGCTGGGGACGGGGCAGCTGCAGGGGGGGAGCAGGGCTGGGGGGGCTCGGGGGGGGTCTGAGAGTTGGCGTGTCCAGTGCCTGTGATGGGGGGTCTGTCTCCCTTCTCCTTCCCCTCCCCAGCTCTTGGGTCACCCTGGGGCTGCCCCAGCCGGCCTGGCTCCGGCTTGGAGCTCCCACCCATCACCCCCGGGCAGCCAGCAGGCAGAAGACACCCCGTCACCCACCCAAGGGCCTCACTCACCTCAGGGGCAGCCCCAGCCCTCACCTCAGACGGGCCATGGCTGGAGCAGAGCCTGCACCTCCCGGCACCAGCATGGCCGCCCGGCAGCCCCTGCCCCAGGACTACAGCTCCCAGCATGCCCCGGGGCCTCTTCCTGCTGCCTGCCCCTGCAGGGACACTTCCCCCGGCCCTGCCCCGCCCCCGCGGGCCCCATGGCCCCTCCCCCAAGCCAAGAGCAGGGCGGGAAACAGCCCCCAGAGCCTGAGGGCCAGCGGGAGGGGGAGTGTGGGGCAGGGCGGCAGAGAGGGACCGAGCAACGGTGGCCGCCGGGGTGGGGGAGCAGGGGGAGCACGAGGGGCCGGGGCAGGCAGGGAGGAGGCTAAAAAAGATGGGGACAAGGAGCCAGAGTGAGGAAGGGGAAGAGAAGCAGCACAACAGGCTTTAAGGCAGAAAGAGAACAGCTGGAAACCAGGGAGCCAGAGCCTGGGAGAAAGGGAGAAAGATCAAAAATACCGGCTGTGGGCACTGCTGCCATTGCTTGAGCACTGCCCAGGAACTGCACGGCCAGGAGCCTCAAAATAGGGGTGGCCTGTGAAAGCCCTGCCCCGGGCCCGCTCCTGCACCCTGCTGGTGGTGGTGAATGTCGCCTGGCAGGGTGGCCAGGGCCTGGGGGAGACAACCCGTTGCAGGGTGGAATTGCCCAGCTTTTTTTTTGTTTGCTGGTTGCTTTTGCTTTTGCTTTTTTTAAAAAATAGCATTACAGCTCTGAATACAACCTGCAAGGAGAAAGGAAGCAGGCGTACCGGGCTGGGCACATTGAAAGCCCAAACCCGTTCAACAGCCGCACAAACCACCGCTGGCTCCCGCTGTGCACACTCCACTGCCCGCCTGCAGGTACAGGCAGCCGCCGTTTCTTGAGCCTTCCCCAGGATCGGCACCACCGGGCAGCTCAACAAACCGGGTGGGCTGCAACCACAGGCCATCTGCACGACTGCAAGGGTCTCTCTCCTTTGCTCGTGAGCTAGTCCAGCTTCTGGTTTCCCTAGTGAATTGCACAAACACACAGCGCTCCGAACAGTAGCTGGCCCGAGACACTCGCTCTTGCCCACCGCTGGGTCGCTGTGGCCTGTGTTCCCTTCTGCCCTTGCTGGCCGCCAGCCCTCTGGACCCACCCGTGCCCTGGGTGCAGAGTGGGGCCGCACACGAAGGAGTGGGAATCGCTCTCCAAGAGGAGGTAGGACGCACTGCGGTGATCACCTGCAGGGCTCAGTCAAACAAGCACACCAACCAGCAGTTTGCCTCTGTGGGGTTGGCTCCTTGATCCCCCCCTCCCCTCCTTTTTCCATGCCTATACATGCCCCTCAAATGCCTTGACTCCCCTCTTTCTCCGCCCCTGTCTCCTCCCAAGCAAGGGACCTCCCTGCGGGTATTTTTTCCCCCTTGCTCCCAGGTTTGCCACAGCCGTCCACAGGTTTGGTGTTTCAGGCGCTGTTAGCTGGGTCACCTCGGACTTCCACGGCATTACCGATGCAGTTTTTTCCTGGGTACTGCTGTCCCTGCCAGACTGCTCTCCCCAAAACCACCCCAGCTCTTCCTTCAGTTATCTGTCAAGTGTGGCCACCTCCCACACCAATCCCCCTTAACTACCTGTGAAATCCGGCTCTTCGTCATGGCACTCTGACTCCCGTCAGCTTCGCACTCGCTTTGCTACAGGCAGCAATAGCTCTTGGCATGCTCAGGCGTTTCCCACGGTGTCTTCAGTAAGCGAAGGCTCCCGGCAGGCCCTAATCTTCAGCTTGCGTGCCTTAAGACATACCCCCAATGCTGGCTGCATGTCACATCATTTCCTCCTCTCCTCTTGCTAGCCTCCCTCTAGCCAGTCTTCTCCACTCCACGGTGGCTCTGAGCACCCTCGTCTCAGACCGGGCACGGTTTCAGCTTTTGGAGTGACTCTTTGCCCGTGTGACCGACTTGTCTGCCTGCAGCCTCGTTCTGCAGGTGCTGGGCGTGGAAGTCCTTGCCTTGCACAGGAGACTGGACTGAAGCCTGATTAGCTGTGAAAATGGTCAACTTTATTTCAAGAACTAAGTCAAGAGCAGCAGTTGTGTGTGCCCTGAGAGGAGCGTGGGCAGGACCGAGCAGGCCACTGGCACTGAGGCTGCCTTTGGATCTCAGCAGGCATTGCCCCAGGAGGAAAGGGTGGTGCTACTCTGCAGCCTGCACTGGATCCTCTTCCTCTTGCTGCTCAAGCCTTTTTCCCCCTTAGCACCTGCAGGAGCTCCTGCACCCGAGTAAAGAACTCCACCAGCTTCTGGAGTGGGAATGGGCAGGAGCTAAACGTGCCCGACTGTGTTGGGATCGGCCTTGGCCTCTGCACGGGGGTGGAGGCGGTGAGAAAATGACTCCATGCCCGCGCCGTTGGAGCAGCCCGGACTGCTGGGTGCAGTCCCATCTGTACCAGGATCCAGTCGTAAAAGTGCTGCGTGGAGGTGTAGACTCCGGGCCGCCTGGCTCTCGCGCAGCCTATCCCCCAGCTGGTCACCCCCACGAGCCAGAAGTAGTCGGCGTGCTTGTCTTGGCAGACGAGAGGACCACCGCTGTCACCCTGCAGCGGAGCGGAGGAGAGTCAGAGGGTTCTGGTGGTGTTGGGTGGCCCCTGTCAGCACTGTGGCTGGCTCCTTCTCTCTCCTGGCACCTGCCAGAGCTGTACCCAGTGCCCAGCAAGGCTCTGTTCAGGTGCTGGAGCCTGCAGGACCTTGTCTGGGAGGGGGTGGTGGGCCTGCAAGGTAGGGCGCTCTCTCCTCTCTGCCCGCTGATCCTGGAGGTGTGGAAGGGGGACGTTCCAGGACTGGGATGCAGACCTCTGGGCTGGGGCAAGAGCACTGCGTGGCCTTTCTGGGCAGAGTGCCGGGGCTCTGGGACAAGAGGGGTGCTGGGCAAGGGCCTGCAGACGGGGAAGGGAAGGCAAGCCCTGACAGCGGTGGGGACCCAGCGGCAGGAGGGCGACTCGGCAGGCGCAACACGCGCCAGGGGACGTTTGGGCGCTGGCGACAGGGCTGCCTGTGCTGCTGGGGGCTGGCGCGGAGCACGCTCCTACCTGGCAGGTGTCGATGCCACCCTGCGGATAGCCGGCACACACGTTGTGGGGGTGGACGGCCCCTCTGTACCAGCGGCTGCTGTTGCAGACCTTGACATCGATGAGGTGGACCTGGGCCTCCTGCAGGACAGCGGTCGATCCTGCAGCTGTGAGCACAGGAAGGAGTTAGCAGCCAGCAGCCCTTCTGTTCCCACTTCTCCTCCCCTGTGTGGGCGAAGCCCTTCCCTAGGGCCCGCCTTTGCCCCTGCAGAGGCCTTGTGCCGGGCTTGCCCTTCCATCTTGCTTTGGCTAATGGCTCGGGCCCATCTCTCCATGGCCGTACGTCCCCGCAGCCCGACTCTGGTTTTCGCCGCTGCCCAGAAGCTCAGCCCGCCTCCCCAGCGTGTCGAGCTTACCCTCGGCACACGAATACTCTTTGGGAACTCACATCTTGCCATGGTGGCACCCCAACCGCTGACGTAGCAGCTCGTCAGCTCTGACACTCTCAGCGAGGCGTCGGGCACGCAGGCCAGCTGTACGTAGTAGCCGCACTGGACAGGCTGGTCCAGTTCCAGCAAGGCGATGTCATTCCTCTCCGTGACGTTATTGTAGTGTTCGTGAAGTATCAGCCGATAAATACCGCGCACTTGGGTCTCAGGGCCCAGCTGAGCCAAGTGGGTGGCCCCGATCACCACACGCCACATGGTGAGGTACCTGGAAGGCAGATGCAGAGAGGCCTCAGAGGGAGCGGAGCCACGTGCTGCAGCAGCCCCGCGGTTCCCTGCCTTCTGCTTCCCAAGGCAGGGAGGAAAGCAGCGCTGCGGAGGGTGCCACTGCCCTAGCATGCCTTGGGCACCAGGAACGCGGAGCTGGAGGCTGCTAGGAAGCGGTGGCACGAGCCCAGCCTTCTGCGGAGCAGTCTCTCAGCTGGGCTCACCAGTGCCCTGGCACCGGGCATACTGCAAGGCAGCGGGATGGCAGGAGCTCGTGGGGCTGCGGACGGGGCGCCTGCTGGTGCTGTGGGGATAGCCCCCTTCCCTGCTCCTCCTTACCTGGCCGCGTTGAAGCAGTGGGCTGCTGTGAGGACCCACTGCGGGCTGATGAGGGACCCTCCGCACACGTGGCCCCAGGGGCTCTGGATGCTGACGATCCAGGGCCAGGCCCCTGGCTGGGCACCCGAGCCACCCACGACGCGCGACATGCCGTAGCTAGCCGCCATGGGCCGGAGCCCGCAGGTCCTGGTGTAAGAAGAAACTCATGAGTGTGCTGCTGGACGGCTGTGCTGCTGTTGAGGCTGAAGGTCAGCCGTCTTCCCTCCCCCCGAGGGGCTGCACGGACGGCAGGGCCAGGGAACCCCGTGGCTGTGCCTCCAGCCCTCTGTCCGCTGTAGCCCCATAGACGGGTTGTGCCAGCAGCCTGGGTGCTGGCAAGGAGCTGAGGCTCCCACAGGGAGTTTGGGAAGCTGTGGAGTGGCCACAGGGGCCGCGCGGGCCCCCTCCAGTGAAGCCCGTCAAGGGCTGCCCGAGCTCCCTCCCAGAGCCTCGGCCCACTTACCCACAGCTGTCCCACATGCCGTGCGCAGGCCGGCACACGGCCAGCAGGACGAGGAGGGCGAGCACTTTCATCGCTGCCAGCGGCAAGTGTCAGCTGCAAGAACAAGGTCTTGTTGCCTCCAGCGCAGCCGCCGACGTACTGCCCGCAGCAGTCTCGCTGCCTCTGATGGCCTTGGCCCTGGGGCTGATGTCACAGAGCCGCCGTTTCTGGGTGTGGGGCACGGTGGCCTCTCAAGGGGGGGTGGAGGTGGGGGTGTCAGCAATACGGGGGGTTTCCAAGCAGGAGGGGAGGCGGAAGCTGGGATCGGACAGCCCTGACAAACCCCTGCTGAACACTCTGCCTGTGGGATGAGGGCGTGCAGGCCCCGTGGCTGGCAGCGGCAGAGGCTGGGCTTTCTTTAAAAATGGATGCTGCCCAAAGGAAAAAAAAAAAAGAAATGAACCATTACTTTCCAAACTCAGTTACTGACGGGCTCAAGCAGTGTTCTGCTGGTTACCAGCAATATGCAGAAATGGGACATAGGGGACCACCTGCACCTGCGTCTGCAATTCCAGTCCCTTACTATCCCAGGCCAACATGGCCCGTCATTCGATTAATCCATTTATCAAGGTGTCTTCAGCTTGCTGGCAATTTTGCCCTGCCAGTGCTCTGGGAATGCTGCTTGCTGTCCCAGGGCCTTGTTCCTCTCAGGAACCTCAAAATGCTCACTTAGGTTCCTGTTTGCTACAGACACGGGCTCTTTTAGTGCTCAGAAAAGATGAGGGGCATAAGCCACACCTCAAGGAACTCCAGTACCTCTAGGAAATGTTTATCCCAGCAATATTTAGGCCCACGTGTTCTTCTGAAGGCCACTGAGGTCGAGAGAAGAGCAGGGAGACAAGTGACAGAGCGCTGATGCACTCAGATCTGGGTTGCAGGGACAGCAGTGTCTACCACCCCATGTCCTGCCCCTCCTGTGCTGGCTGGCACCTTCACAGCAGGGACAGCCAAGGGGCACACGGTGCCACCCCCTATCTGCCACAAAACCTAGCACCAAACCTGCAGCAGTTTTCATCTACTCGACTATGCCAGGCAACAGAAGGAGCTGTGACAAGTCCTGCTCAGCCATCCCCGTTTCGCTGGCAGAAACCTCCACAAGTGGGGCAGGAGGGACAAGCCGGGGCCCCTCTGATGCTCACAGGGAGCACCCGCAGCCCCTTCCTTCCCACCGCCAAACCTCTGTCCGCTTGGCTGGGACTGACTTCACCGCGTTCCTCCCTGCTCATCTCTCGGCATACACCAGTCCCCAACCCCATTTCAGGCCTCTGCGCCTGCTATCGTTCCAGTGCAGTTATTTTGCCACCCTATAAACCTGAACTTCCTACCAAAACACAAAAGAGGGCCACGAAAATGACCAGAGGGATGGAACACCTCCCCTGTGAGCACAAGCTGAGCGAGTTGGGGTTGTTCAGCCTGGAGAAGAGAAGGCTCCGGGAAGACCTTCTAGCGCCCTTCCAGTGCTTAAAGGGGGCCTAGAAGAAAGATGGGGACAGACTTTTTAGCAGGGCCTGTTGCAATAGGACAAGGGGTAACGGTTTTAAACTAAAGAGGCCAGATTCGGACTAGATATAAGGAAGAAATTTTTTACGCTGAGGGTGGTGAAACACAGGCACAGGCTGCCCAGAGAGGTGGCAGAAGCCCCATCCCTGGAGACATCCAAGGTCAGGCTGGATGCGGCTCTGAGCAACCTGATGCAGCTAAAGATGTCCCTGCTCACTGCAGGGGGGCTGGACTGGATGGCCTCTAATGGTCCCTTCCAGCCCAAACCACTGTAGGATTCCACTGATTTTTCAGCTGAAAAGCACCAAGAGTGGAGACTAACACGAGGGGGCTCCATCTGATGCCTTCGAGTTCAGCTGATGACAAAACCAGGACACAGCGCAGCTCTTTCACCTGCAGCCGCTTCGCGTTTTACCTGCAGAAGGTCCTGGGCAGACCCTCGCCTGCCCACGTCCACCTCCAGGCAGTAGCTCCAAAAGGCCCGAAATTCAGCGCACAGTTGCTCGGGGTTGTGCAGCTCTGGTGTCCCGTTGGTCGCTATCAGATCCATCGCCTAGAGTGACAAGAAACACAAGACTCCACCTGTTTCTTTCTTACCCAGAACTGCTCACAGAGAGCCCATTTTTTAAGGTCCAGCCTCCAGTGCCAGTTTCCTCCCTGGCAGAGGGTTAGAGATGATTTTTCTATACCTACAAAAAACCTCTGATGCAGCCACAGCTACTCCAACATCAATGTGATCTTGCCTCGACAGCTGATTGCAGTGGCTGACCTAGTTAGGAGGAACTCCATCAGCAAAAGCACATTTGGCTTCTCTGTGCATCGACACCAGCTTTCCTGGCTATTTTAAAGAGTGAACTTGGTCCAGCTGTATTATTTCAAAGGATTTGGACATAAAATGCATCCCTGCAGTGCTCACTGCTCCCTAAAGTACAGCTTCCTTAAAACAAAGGTAGTTCAGATTTTCCCTCTGTTCTAGATAAAAATGGTAACTAGAGGATAAAAAAGTAGATCCATCAGCTTATTCCTTGGCTAAACAGAAACATTTGGAACCTCATTTTCAACACAGACATGTTAGCTGCGTGCACAAATATATTATGAAGAAAACACATAACTGGGCAGACAGGAGCCACCCGCAACTCTGTCTTTCAGCAGTCTCCAAATTCCAGATCAGCAAGTCTTCCTGACAGACCTCAAGCCAAGGAGTTAGAACGTAATTTTGCAAAACATGGGGCGAGCATTATCCGGGGCAGTTCACTTGGAACCAAGGTCTAACACGCTGCGAAGCTGGACAGATGAGTTCATTCTGCTTTTGTAAGACGTTCTTCAGAACGGCAAGACAAATGTTTTGAACTGTTGGAACCTAAACTTGCAGAATATGTCCCAAATATACAGCAATAATAATAGAAATAGGCCTAGGAGTCTTCCATACAAATGTCCGCCATGACAAGAACAGCTCTGCGCTACTGGCGTTTAAAGAGACGGTGGCCAAAGGGACTTTGCTCTTATCCTCTTAAAGGTAGAGGAAAATTTCCAGGCCTAAAAAGGCAAATGAACTATGCTAGAGGAAAAACAATAAAAGGAAGTTTCTCTACTTTTCCCACAACAGAAGTGTCACAAAATCAGTCCTGTCCCGTCCCTCTGCAGCTGCCCTCAGGCACCGGGCACAGCGGTGAGCCGGAGGGCCTGTCCTCACTGCGGTTAAATGGTGCTGCCCCAGGGACGTCCCTTCTCCTGCGATAAAGGAACACAGCACCCATGGCAGCCTTGGGAATTTTATTCTGGCTACATTCGCCTGGCTGTGAAACAGGAATGCCTAGGATTTGGTTTGTTGGGTATTTTTAAAACTGAAACTGGGGAGGTCCAACCAGCGTTTCAAAGGACGTTTATCGCACCAATATTTGTCCCTCAGGCCCCAGGCATATGCCTGGTGGAAGGAAATCCCAGTGAGAGAAAACAAACACTGTCACAGAAATATCCAGGCCACTCTTGGCTGGAAAATGGTTCATTCCTGTGAGTTCTGCATCGGCTGGAAAGAACGTGAGCAACAGGAGATGCATTTGTTCTACACGTGGAAAACAACAATCATATCTACATTCAGACTGGTGTTAACTCTTTGATCAATGATCCTTTAATGCCCTTAGAGTACATGTAGGTATTTCAACTCCTGTCAGGAACGGAAGCTGTTGCGTGCCTTGCACTGTTAAAACAAGCATTCACGAAAATGTGAAAGAGCATCCTTTGGTTTCCAGGCTTCGCAGAACTCCCTGGATGGGGTCTAAATGTGACTATTAAACCCAACAGCTACTGTGTGCCATCAGCTAAAAACCTGACCTGTAAAGACGGGTCTTGCTTATCAGCTCTCCTGTCTGGATGCAGCTGAGAGCTCTCGCTGCACTCTGTGATTCCACACACAACAGCAGAGGGATCCTGTCCCTGTTGGGGCTGATTCACCTTCATAAAACCAGCTGGGAACTGGGGAACTTCAGGCGGTCCATCACAAGCTGTTCACTGTTCCCAGCTCAGGGGCAACAGCCCCTGCCCAAGAGCCCAGGAAGTGAACACAGGTGGGACCAACTCCAGGTGCCTGATTTTAACCTCCTGCAGTTTTACTCAGGCACCTGAAGACACCGTGAAGCTCTGAGTGCTCAAGCTGATCTCAACTCCTGCAGCAGACGAGGCATGTAGGGAGAAAAAGAGCATCTCAAATAATCTGGGCAAGGGCAGGAATGGCTGAATGTGAATTTGATCAGAGAGAAAAAATCCAGTTCCCTGCCTCACAGTTGACCTGAGGCTTCTCCAGGAGCCCTAAGCAACCTTTGAGGTTAAGGAAGCTGGGAATTTTCAGCCTGCAAACCAGGGACACAGGCCTACGGCCACCCTGCCAGCTGCGGTGCACTCAGCTGACTCAGCATCAGGCTGAACCCAAACCTCTTTACTTCTTCTCCCCCCTCAGGAGGTGGCACAGTGCACACCGCTCCTCCTGTGTGCACTGGAACCAACAACCCCGGGCACCTACCAAACCAAAACAAGCCTTCCAAGAAAACTCAGGAATCTTTGTTCAAGCAGAGCGGAGGACTGACACTGGTGTAGTTGTTGTATTCCTTTCTTAAGTAGCCTGCCTGGGGGTATGTCCTGACCCTTCTGCTGTTTCTTCTCTCAGCCTGCAGCACACAGTCTGGGTGCCATAGACCAGAGAGCGCACAGCCTTATTGCTATGGGAAAAGCTACACGTCATGCTCTATTTCAATTCCAGCCTTAACACAAACGATCTATCTAAACACATGGTCACAATTCATTTCCTCATACATTCCTGCATCCCTCTCAGGAATTCACTGTGCAGCACCTAACTTTGTTCCAGCTACCAGTCATGAGGTTTTATCTTGGTATACACGCCTTCACTATCACACACTCATTTGGGATAAGAGCTGGTCATTTCATTTTAAGGAATGAGGATGAAACAGAAAACCTCAAAACATTAAAAATACATTTGTTTACTCCAAGTTTCTGTGCTAAAACCCATTTTTAGAAAGTCATTTGCTAATGAGTAATTATGGCATTTCTACAAGCAGCGACACTGCTTACCTGAAAGGCTCAGGTGAGCCATCGGCACTGATCCGACTTTGAAAAGACTTCTCTGCCTGCAGACACAGCTGGAATGCTTTTCAGAAAAAGTCGCCAACTGGAGAAACTTGCCGCTGAAAAATCGCTGTCACTCAGAGATACAGCTCAAAGAGATTTCAAAAAGCATACAAGGTATTTCAAGCCCAGTTGAAGGCAGAGATGGCACATCTCTGACCTGGCTACAAGTCACGTCTCTTTGGAAGTCTTCCCCTTGACGTCACCAAAGCTACAGGAGATGCTGCTGTGCTGCAGTGACAGCTTTAGAAGCGGGCCATGGGGGAACTGGTTCCAGCTGATGCGGCTGGGGTTTTGCCTCACGGGGGATTAACGGGATAGATTTGAAAGACACCGGTATCTGATTTTATGTACACCCTACCCTGAGAGGATCTTCATCAATAAAAGGAGGCTGTCCTTCCGCCATCTCTATTGCCACGACCCCAAGGGACCAGATGTCCACCTTGGGGCCATAGGCTTCTTTCCTCACCACTTCTGGTGCCAGCCAGTCTGGAGACCCGACCACTGTGCTCCGTCGACTCTGCTCAGGGCTGAGCCGAGCACAGACGCCAAAATCAGCTGAGGAGGAAAACAAGTGGTGTTAAAGGCAGCTCGAATTAGGAAAGCGAGCAAAAGAAATCCCCACTCTATGCCCAAGAACACGGTGTGGAATCTATCTGGAAAAGCGGCCGTGCTCTGTTTGCTCAGTGCTGTAGCCACGGAAATATTGTTGAATTGGCCACTTAAAACCCACCCCTCAAGTTCCCTGCAGTGGCTTTTGTTGACTTGAACCGTTAGACTGTAACTCCCTCCCTCTGGGAGGGCCACACACAAACCCAAGACACTCTTCACACCTTTCTCCTTTCTGTGCCTCTCTGTAGGCTGGAACTGTGCTCGGAGCTGGCAGCAGTGGTCAGCGCACTACCACAGGAATCCCTTCTGGGGAACTGGCTGTCAGTCAAAAGCAGCCCCATGCCACAGTCTGGGAAGGCTGTGCCTGACCAAGAATACCTACCCAATTTGACAGTCCCATCCACTGCAAGCAGAATGTTGTCGCTTTTGATGTCCCTGTGAATCACTTGCTTTGAATGAAGGAAGTCGAGGGCTTGCAGGCACTGATAGGTAAAAAGGAAACATGAGGGTAAAAATTAATGACCAGATTTCACCACTCAAGAATGAAACGCCTCTAAAACATTGAATTTCCAGATGAATTGCGAGCAATGCCTGAATATTGCACTGTCAAGAGGAATAGCTTGCTGCTTCAACACTATTAAAGTAACAACTTTCCAAAGGAAGGCATATCAGGTTTGGGAAGAGAAATGTCCATTACTGTCACAGACTAGCCCCTGAAAGCACAGGCAGGATGGCTGCTGCCCAATCAGTGTGCTATCTCCATCCGTATGACAAACTATGTTTTGCCAAAAATGAGAAAGTCCCTTCCTTCGGTTTGAAGTGGATCACTGTTGGGTGGGAGGTTGCAGGACAAAGACTTTATTGTCAGGCTCTACAGCAGATTTGGAAATAGCACCTTAGTCATTTTTCAGGAGCAAACACCATTTTGGGTGGAATGCTATCCTTTTAAGCTGAGACTCTGACAAATGAGTCTCTCCTTTGCCTTGCTGTTCTTTTAAAATTCTGCCACCAGCATGTTTGCTTTTACAGGCAAGGAACACAGTACAGACATGCTCCAGGCACGTGTTTAAAGAGGAAAAGTTGAGAAGAGTCAAACTTAAAAAAAAAAAGTAAAAAAATGTAATGCAATAACGGTGTTTAGGAGTGTAATCACAGAGTACAGAAAGTGCAGTGACACTGTCAGGCAGTTCACTTAAGATGCCCTTTCTTCTCCATATCATAAAGCAAGGCAGAAACAAAGCTCTCAAGATGAAATCCCTCCTGTTCTTGCCACCTGTTCACCAGTACCATCCCGTCCAAGGGAGAGGAAGCACACGCGGGATCCCTCACCTCCCTACAGACAGCTGCCATCTGCCCTTCCGCCATACAAAACTGGGTAACATCTTCGGTTAAAGCGCCTCCGGCCATGTATTCCGTCACCACCTGGAGCTCATCACCGACCAGGTAGCTGAAAGAAGAAAACAAGGGCACTGAGATGAACAGGCACAGCTAAATTACCTCATGGAAAAGACAGCTGGTGATAGGGGGCCACATAGAAAATATATTGTATAACCAAAGATACATCGAAAATATTAATAGGGAGCTACCTAGGAAAACAAAGCTAAAACTATTAAAACTTGCATCCCAGAACTAACACGCATGCAAGTAGGCAATTAGTCACTAACCCCTGCAAACTGCTCAAGAAAGAAGCTGATAAGGGAAACAGAAAAGACAGAAACAAGGACCTAATTCATGGCTCAAAGGCGTCAAAGGCAGGAGGAGATAAGAGCTAAGGAGGGCTCGCTAAGATCCATCTCTAACCAAGAACAAAAAGGAGACAGCCAGATGTGCACACAGGGACAGACCAGGCTGAAACCGGTCTGGGACTGCAAGCTCAGCCAAATTAGAGATTCCAGGGGAGAGGGGAGGAGTACAGAGCGAGGAAGAACTACGGCCTTCATCCCTGAAGACCCCTGCCCAGGACCACCAGGAGGAACTGCGCAAGCGCCCCGAGGAGGAGCCCAAGGCGGAGATTATGGAAATGAAGTGACAGGAAGGAATGGCCTTTTTGGGGACAGGTCATGAATATGTCTAGGCGTTTCGAAATAGGTGATGTTTTAACTGGATAAATACTGGAGAAGCGGCCACAGTGGGGATGCACGTTTGTGGTGGAGCGATCCCCCGTGCATCTGCGTGCAATAAACACACCTACTGTGTAACCTTTCGGGTTGTAAAGTCTTTTCCCTACGTCAGTTTTGGCGAGCCAGCCAGAAGGCTCTCTGCTCGGCTGTGGGATCTCCTGGGGAGCGGACGCCCCTGGGCGCACCCCAAGCACTTTCCTCGGAGGAGCCTCCGCTGCCAGCCGCTCACCGCGGGAGCAGACAACAGCCTCCTGAAGCCGCGGATCAAACGGTATGTTTTGTGAGAGGGGCCTGTAAGTCGTACGCGTGGCCGGGGCAGCTGGTAAATCGAGCAGAGACATCTGGCGTGCAGCATAGTCCCCGTATGGGAGGAGGGTACCCTGCATGGTAACAGGGGGATTTGCTGACTGATAGGGCGGCCGCTAGCAATCTTGGCAGTAGATCGAGCAAATCCGAGGTTGCCGCTGCATCCCAACATCGGGAGCCAGGACGGACCTGCTAATGACTGGTACATAAGAAGCAGGAGAAGGGTAAGCGGGCCTCTCACGATCATGTCATCTTTCCAATATTTGCAGCTGCTTAGAAGGGTGTTCACTGGGAAGGCTAAATAACTAAACTTAAACCCCACAATCTTGCCAGGGGATGTTGGTTATGACTCTTGTCCAGGGAAGTCGGTTTGCCCGTGCCCTGGATGAGTAGGTGGACTCCATCACCTGGCAACAAAAGGGGAGGTAATTGTATGATTTGCCTGGGGATCAACATGAGTCGTTTGTGAATGGCTTTATATGTTAGTTGAAGCTTCCTGCAATTACAATTCCTGTCGTTACTATCAAAACTGTCCGGACATTCTGAGTGTATGCGTGAGTGAGACGTACGAAGTGAGTGAGGAGCTCTATCCGCGGTTCCGAGCTGGGGCGACTGAGGCGGCCGGAGAAGAGCGAAGCGAGTGTAATAATTTGAAGTATGAATAAGGAGTGCCGTGCCCATCCTTGATACGTCTGTGTAACACGTGGATATTGATAAGTAGTAATGTTGGTCCGTTGAAAGTAGAGTTGTGCGGAGAAGGAAGGAAAAGATAAGCGAAGGGTTCGGGTTTGAAAAACAAAAGATGGGGGGAGGAAAGAGTAAACCTCATGAAAAATCCCCTTTAGGATGTGTTCTGACACATTGGAAAGACAGAGCAGGACAAGGGGGCACAGAAAAGAAGAAAGAGTTAATTAAGTATTGCAATCAATGGTGGCCGCTTTATAAGCTGGAAGATGGGGCAAAATGGCCTAAGGAAGGCGGCACGTTAGACTATAACACGCTCTTGCAGTTAATGTTGTTTCTGAGGAGAGAAGGGAAATGGGATGAAGTAACATACGCTGATATGTTCTTTGTTCTCCGGGACAATCCTGAGTGGCAAAGGGACTGCGGATTAGTACCCCCACGAGAACCCATGGTCCTTGCATTAGAAAAAGAAAACAAAAACAACAACAAAAATAAATTAAAAGGTGCTGTTCGGCTTGTAGCATTGGCCAAAGGTGTACAGAGAGAAGTCAAACTAACTGTGGATCAGAACAAGATCTAAGTGATCTATTTAGGCCCCCTCAGCAGCCACAAGGGCGAGATGAGGACTTAGAAAGGGTCCGTACCCCTCCACATCCTCCCTCCTCCCCACCAGATGGCCCGATATCTTCCCGAACCCGGGGAAGGCAGATAACAGAAACAGTTCTCCAAGCTCCTCTCCAGGACGCAGGTGGACCGGATGGAGAAACAGGAAAAGTCAAAATACCATTCTCTGGTAACGAGCTGAAGGAATGGAAAGATGCTGCCCAAAAATATCGCAGTGACCCAGTAGGCGTTACTCAAAATCTCCAGTTTATAATAAAACAGTACAGCCCCGATTGCAATGACATGTAACTGTTATTGGACTGCTTAACCGAAACAGAAACACAGTTGGTTATAAAAACTGCCGGGGATTTGGCAAAAGAATATTATGAGATAAAAAGGGGTGATGTTAAAGAATACTTCCCCTTGCAGGACCCAAACTGGGACCCTAATCGATCAGCTGATGTGGATACATTACGAGCAGACCAAGGATGGGTAGTGAAAGGAATGGAGAAGGCAATTCCAAAACCTATAAATCGAGCAGTGCTATATGCAGTGAAACAAGGTCCCTCCGAGTCCCCTTCCAAATTTCTCGATAGACTAAGGGACACGATGTGTTGTCAATACACCACTGGACCCCGGGTCAGCAGTGGGAATACAACATCTGGTATCCCTATTTCTAGGACAATCTCAGAATGATATCAGACGTAAATGACAAAAATTACGTCCACCAAATAGTCGAAACTTGGAAGTGTTATTGGAAGAGGCTTGGAGGGTGTTTAGCAACAGAGAGGACAATTATAAGCAGAGTCTAGGCAAATTGGTGGCAGTAGTTGGAGAAGAGAGAGAATGGAAACCTAAATCCAGGATGAGACGTGGACCGGCGCCCCTGAGCAGGGATCAATGTGCTATATGTAAAAAAACGGGTCTCTGGAAAAGGGAATGTCTGGAGCGACAGCGTCAGGGGAACAATAGGTGGCGGGATAACCCAAGAAAAACGATCGCACATGTAATGGACTGATTAGAAGATCCATTGATTACAACGAAATGAGGAGAAAAACAAAACCAAAAAAAAAATGGAGTTTCTAGTTGATACGGGGGCAACATACTCAGTTTTGAATCAAGCTTTAATGCCTTTAGGAAATGACTATGTCATGGTAAAGGGAGCAACTGGCCAGAGTGAAAAAGCTTGTTTTTTGGAACCATTAAAATATAAACTGGTCAAGCAGGTAGGCATCCATAAATTTTTGTCTATGCCAAATTCACCGAATTCCCTGTTGGGAAAAGACCTATTGGAACAGCTGGAGGCCACGATAAAATTCAAAAAGGGTGAGATTACTCTGGAGGTAAATGATGATCAATATGTACAAATAATGAGCTTGTCTTTGGTGAATATTCCCATAGAAGGACAAATCGACGAGGAGATCATTAATCAGGTCTGCCCCGGGGTTTGGGTGACTGATGCCCCAGGACGTGCCAAGAATGCCCAACCAATAATAATAAATTTGAAGGATGGACAGAGAGCGGTAAGAATCAAACAATACCCACTTAAGAAAGAAGACAGGGAAAGAATTCAACCGAAAATAGAGCGATTCCTAGAATTGGGCTTATTGAGGGAATGTGAATTGGAGTTCAATACCCCCATTCTCCCGGTCCGAAAACCAGATGGGTCCTATCGAATAGTCCAAGATCTGAGGGCCATTAACAAAATAACAGAGGTTCTATACCCCGGGGTTGCCAATCCATATACCTTGCTAATCACCTTAACTCCTGATTTAATTTGGTGTACAGTTTTAGAAGTAAAGCCTTCTTTTGCCTCCCTCTCCATGAAGCCAGTCAGAAAAGTTTTGCATTCAAGTGGGAAAACCCTAAGAGCGGTCAGAAGACCCAGCTCACAAGGACGGTGTTGTCACAAGGTTTCAAGAACAGCCCTACCATCTTTGGGAACCAACTAGCGAAAGATTTGGGATTATGGGAACCACCATCGGAAGAAGGAAAAATACTACAATACGTGGATGACATCCTCATTGCAACTAAAACCAGAGAAGCCTGTGTCACCTGGACTGTAAGTTTATTAACTTTTCTTGGGCTTCAGGCGTACTGAGTGTCCCGAAACAAGGCACAAGTGACTTTGCAGCAGGTTACATACTTAGGGTATAAGATCAGTGCAGGGCAACGGTCCTTGGGGCAAGCCCGGAAAGAAGCCCTATGCCAGACCCCTCGGCCACAGACTGTAAAAGAACTGCAGACCTTCCTGGGAATGACGGCGTGGCGCCGGCTCTGGATACATGACTATGGCCTGCTGGCCAAACCACTGTATTCCCTGATAAAATCCAGTCAAAGTCACTTCCAATGGGATGCTGAGTCAGATCGGGCATTCCATCAGCTGAAGAAGGCCCTGATGTCAGCACCTGCACTGGGACTCCCTGATGTGAGTAGACCATTTCTCCTGTTTTCCCATGAAAAGCAGGGAATAGTGTTAGGAGTACTGGCACAAGACCTGGGACCATACAGATGAGCTGTGGCGTACTTCTCCAAACAAGTGGACGCTGCTGCCAAAGGGTGGCCTGGCTGCCTAAGGGCGGTAGCAGCAGTCATCCTGAATGTCCAGGAACCTCAGAAGTCTACCCTGGGTCAGAAAATGACTGGTTTCCTATCTCACACAGTGTCTACAGTCCTTGAAGTGAAAGGGGGACATTGGCTCTCCCCACAGAGATTCCTGAAATATCAAGCTATCATGGTCGAGCAGGATGATGTTGAGATTGTGACCACTAACATTGTCAACCCAGCTTCATTTCTTAGTGGGAAGACTGGAGAACCAGTGGACCACGACTGCCTCGAGACGATTGAGGCCACGTACTCGAGCCGCATGGACCTAAAGGATACCCCCATGGATGGGGCAGAGCACTGGTTCACAGATGGGAGCAGCTATATCCTGGGCGGAAAACGACATTCTGGGTACGCCATCACCACTGCTGAAAAGGTAATAGAATCTGGACCACTACCGGCTGACGCCTCAGCACAAAAGGCTGAGATCATAGCCCTCACTCAGGCCCTGGAGAGGGCCGAAGGAAAGGCTGTGAATATTTGGACTGATTCTAAATGCGCCTTTGGAGTGGTACATGCCCACGGAGCAATTTGGAAGGAGCAAGGACTGTTGAACTCCCAAGGAAAGACTATCAAGCATGCAAAGGAAATTTTAAGACTTTTGAATGCAATCTAACTTCCTGAAAAAGTGGCAATTATGCACATCAGGGCACACCAGAAAGCGAGCACTGAATTGGAAAGAGGAAACGAACTGGCGGACAGAGCGGCAGAACAGGCAGCTAAAGAAACAGTAAAGGTAGAGGGAGCACTAGTCCCAGACGGACAGATAACCCTAGAAGGTAAGCCAGAATACACTAAGGAGGATCAAAAGTTAATCACAGATTTGGAAGGAACAGACAATGAGGATGGGTGGGCTATAACATCACATGGGAAACTCATAGTCCCCTCTTATACGGTTTGGCCATTGGTCCGGGAGGAACACAAGAAGGGACACTGGGGGGCGGAGGCATTACACAAATACCTTATCAGACACGGGACAGCTCGATATTTATACATCACTCTCAGACAAGTGACTCAGCAAGGTGACCTTTGCCTCCAGACTAATCCAAAAATTGTCCCCAAACCAGAAATGGGCCAAATTGGGAAAGGGAATTGTCCGGGACAACATTGGCAAATTGATTTCTCAGAACTTCCTAGAAAAGGGGGGTATAAATACTTGCTTGTACCAACTGATACCTTTTCAGGCTGGCCAGAAGCCTTCCCATGCAGAACAGCTAAAGCTCGAGAGGTGACCAAGGTGTTGCTACAAGAAATCATACCCAGGTTTGGAGTCCCAGTGGTGATGTCCTCAGATAGAGGGCCGCACTTCATCTCCAAAGTTGTGCCAAAAATAAGCCACCATCTAGGGACAGATTGGCAACTACACACTCCATACCGGCCACAATCCAGTGGCCAGGTGGAGAAAATGAATCACCTGATTAAACAACAGATTGTTACATTAGGACAAGAAACCAATTGGGCCTGGCCACAATCTCTACCCCTAGCAATGCTATGGATACGAACTAGACCCCGAGCTAAGGAAGGGCTAAGCCCATTTGAAATCCTATATGGGCGACCCTATGGGGTACAAAAGGGAACCTCTTCACAAATTGGTGAAGAATTGATGACTTCCTATATGGTGCCATTAGGGAAACAACTTCGTAAAATTGAAAAACAGGTGTTTGGAACCCGATGCAGGGGTTTGGATGGGCCAGTGCATAACATACAACCTGGAGACTAGGTGTATGTTAAGTCTCTTACAGAGAAAACTGTGGAGCCACAGTGGGAAGGACCGTACCAAGTGCTTCTTACCTTTTTCACGGCAATCAAGATCAGGGAACAAAGCGCCTGGATTCACCACTCCTGAGTGAAGAAAGCTCCTAAAACTCCTTGGAAAGTAACACAGGGTGAGGATGAACTGAAACTAAAGCTTTGCCGAGCGAAATGAGTATATTGCACCCAGAAGTGTTTAGTAACTCGGCCTGCCAAGATTTAGTCAGGAAAATTGTTGTATTTGTAGTTATCGTAACCCAAGGGTTGAACAGTAACACCCCAGAATGGCCATGGACCCAAGCTCATATTGAATATACTGGGGATATGGGACCGCTCTCTGATAGAAAAAGCTTAAGCCTTGCCGCCGTGGTTGTGCATAAAAATGAAGTGTACCCCAAAAATTATTGGAGCACAGACCTTCAGAGAATGATGCCTCAACTGCAGGGAATGCTGGGTCAAAACATAAGCGAAGGATGCCGAGGAATTAACGGAACTTCCTACAAAAGGGCAAACCAGATAGCTGTATCCAATATAATAACAAACACAACAAATAGAAAGCCATGCAGTATCTTGGATTGTTGGCATAATTTTACTCTAACACAACCTGTCTTTGTAACCTGGGTCTGGGCACGTGGTGGAATAGGATTACCATTGAAATTGAAGATAGATGCTGTACCGTCTACGACAGCGGGGCCCCGCACAACCTATACAGCTGATACTAGCACTCAATCAGTCCGAACCCAAACTAAACTTGAATCTAAGATTTATGAGATTGGTCCGTACGTCATCAGAAATACAGGTCAGCTACAAGTATTATTTAACCCAGAGTGGTCTCTAAAAAGGGTGGAACTGATGATGCAAATTAAGGTTTCAGAAATATAACCATTGTGTTCCCCTTTCTTACGGACTTCCTATGAAGGGTGGACCACTTGGCTACGCAGGAGAACGGGTATTTTTCAAAGGCGAATACCGAGGGATGTAGCTGGGGTGTTAGGGACAGGACTTGGGGTTCTAAATACCACAGATTCAGAAGTGATAATGAACAAATTAGCTGCCTCTACCGCTGATCTGTCCAAATTACAACAGCCATCACAATCCTCCCTATTAGCTCTAGGAGCTCACCAATGGTTGGTGTCGGAAGTTCTACCCGACTGGGAACGGACAAACATAAGGGATCATAATATCATTATAGCTGCAATTGGAGGGCTCCACAGTAATATCTCATTGGCCCTGAGCTGTATCCAGGCCCAGCTGTAGAAGCAATCAATAACTGCACCTATTGTAAGGGAAGGAGAGGAAGGGGTCTTCCCCACGGAGATACGAAAGATAGTCTGGGATAGTGCCACCGATACGGAAAGAGGGCTCCAGTCCTGCTGGGAAGTGGTAAACTTTACCTATAACCCCACCACACACACAGTCACTGCCCTCGTGTTAACTATCCACAATGCATCAGTGACTGTAATACATCCCATAATAGCCATGGGAATAAATCACGGTCAAAATTTGCTTTATCCTTTGGAACATAGGACATGGGCCCGAAAGACAGAGAACAAACGGCAAACAGTTGACTTAGAATCCTGCGTTGTACGAGAGCAACAGGGATTTCTCTGCGAAAGCAATACCATGAGTGCACAAGACATTTGCTGGATACCGACCAAAAGGTCTGTCACCTTGAAACTCGCCCGAATGCCAGTCCAAAACCGGTTGTCGTCTATGCAGGAAAAGGTTGTGCTTGTTTAAGAACAACATGTTGCTTTGTGTCTGTAGGAGGAGTAGAAATAGACAACAGGATTCACTCGAATTTCTGTATTTGTAATTTTACCACCATCACAGGATGTGACTTTAGCTACTTTGCTCCTGTGGTTTCTCATCAAATCCCGAGATCAAACTATACACTGATTTCTGAACTAGAACCCACAACTATAGGGACAGACTTAGCAGTGAGAAAAAGATTGTTGAAACACCCAGACTTAATGCGGATATTAGAGGAAGCCAAGAATAATGGACAGGAAACTCTAATAACTGTTCATCATGAGGCAAATGAGGTAAGTAGGGTCTTGAAAAGGGTCAAAAAGGACGGAGAACACAAATGGTGGGATACGCTTTTTGGGTGGTCACCTTCAGACACCGGACTTTTTCAACATCCTAATGCATCCGATAGTAGTGTTGTTGATAGCTACCGCTATTTTATTATTTCTAGTAGGGACCCTATATATGTGGGTTTGGCGCATAGTTAGAAGAATAACTTCAATGTACGAAGCATTATACCAACCAGAATAGCCAAGTAAAAGAATTCACTTAACTCAATAGAAAAGGGGGGAATTGGTAGGGGGCCATATAGAAAATATATTTTATAACCCAAGATATATCGAAAATATTAATAGGGAGCTACATAGAAAAACAAAGCTAAAACTATTAAAACTTGCTTCCCAGACCTAACGTGCATGCAAGTAGGCAATTAGTCACTACCCCCTGCAAATTGCTTGAGAAAGAAGCTGATAAGGGAAACAGAAAAAACAGAAACAAGGACCTAATTCATGGCTCAAAGGCGTCAAAGGCAGGAGGAGCTAAGGGCTAAGGAGGGCTCGCTAACATCCATCTCTAAACAAGAACAAAGAGGAGATAGCCAGGTGTGCACACAGGGACAGACCAGGCTGAAACCAGTCTGGTACTGCAAGCTCAGCCAAATTAGAGATTCCAGGGGAGAGGGGAGGAGTACAGAGCGAGGAAGACCTACGGCCTTCATCCCTGAAGACCCCTGCCCAGGACCACCAGGAGGAACTGCGCAAGCGCCCCGAGGAGGAGCCCGAGGCGGAGATTATGGAAATGGAGTGACAGGAAGGAATGGCCTTTTTGGGGACAGGTCATGAATATGTCTAGGCGTTTTGAAATAGGTGATGTTTTAACTGGGTAAATACTGGAGAAGCGGCCACGGTGGGGATGCACGTTTGTGGTGGAGCGATCCCCCGTGCATCTGCGCGCAATAAACACACCTACTGTGTAACCTTTCGGGTTGTAAAGTCTTTTCCGCACGTCAGGGTGTCACAGGCCTGGGGGACACAGGATCACCCCGTGGGCAGGGGGGGTAATGGTGGTGTGTGTGACAGGGCCTGGGGACACAGGATCACCCTGGGGGGGGGGGGGGGGGGCAGCAGGTGGCAGGGCAAGCATGAGGGGCACAACAACCGATCTAGGGGTGCCCCCCCACCACACACCACTGTCCCAGTTGTGGGACCCCACGGTCACCCCACCATCCCCACCCCTCCTCCTGCCCCACACACAGCCCTGAGGGGGTTGGTCTAGCTGTGACCCCAGCCCCACAGGGCAGCCATCACCCCTTTAAACAGCTCTCCCGTTCCCCCAAGTGCCCCAACCCCACCCTCAAAGCAGGGGGGGGACCCCTGACCCCCCTCAGATTCGCAGCGCAGTCACAGACCAGAGCCAAGGCTTTCCCTCCTCACAGAGTTATTAAACAGAAATGTTAAAAAAACCAATAAAACCAGACAAGACATGGGGGCACAGGGGCCATTCCCCCCTCCCCAGCATGTGGTGCTTTGGCAGCAGCCACTCTGGGGTGGGGGTGAAGCCCCTCCTGCCCCCCCAAAGTTAACCAACAGGGTGGCAAAACAGAAGAAGAAGGAACTCCCCAAATAGTCAGTGACCGGTACAAGGGGCACCCCCCAGCCCCACCCCCTGCAGCACCCCCTGGCTGCAAAGGAGGTTTAAGTGCTTTTCTGTAACAGTTCTGCCAATTGAACTTTGCTGACGGGGGGTCGCAGCCCTCAGGGACGGGGGTCCCCACCTTCCACGGGGACACCCAGCCTCCCAGAGAGGGTCTGCCCAGCTCCATGGCACCCCCCAGGGCTCGGGGGGGTGGGGGTGGGGGAATGTGCTGCAGCCCCGTGGCTTTCCCAAAGCTGGCAAAGCCACCCCCCACCCAGCCCAGGGTGCAAGGGGAAGGGGGGCACTGGCTTGGGGGGCTGCCCCACAGCCCCCGAGCCCCATCCCTGATGCTGGGGAGGGGAGGTAGCCTGACCCCCACTCCCAGAGGAAGTTTGAACCTGGCAGGGATTGAGCCCCCCTAGGCATTCCCCACCCACATGCTACAGCCCCCAGCCACCATTTGGGGTAAAAACTAAACACCTTTTAGGGTAAAAAAGGGGTAAAACCCCACAACCATGGCCCCCTGCCCCGCGCTGCTGAGGGGGGCGATGCTGGGCAGGGCACCCAGCACAGAGCTGGGAGGGCTGTGTGTGTGGGGGGGCAGGGTGGCGACCAGGTTTTGGGCTGGGCGATGGTGAGCGCTGGCAGCCCCGGGTAGGGGGTGGGCAGGGGGCTGCGGGGGGGCCTCAGAAGTTCTTGAGGCGGCTGTAGAGCTCCCGCTTGCTGCGCTCGCCCGCCCCGCTGCGGCTCTTCTGGCGGAACTTGCGCAGGTCCTCCTTGAAGTCCTCGTGGTCCATCGGCCGGTAGTCCTGGGGCTCACAGTGCATCTGGGCACCCACGGCTCTGTCAGCACCCACAGGCCCCCCTCCCCACCCCCTGGGGAAAACCCAGCACCCCCCAGGACCCCCAGCACAACCCCCTTCCCCTAGAGTGCCACTCTCAGGGAGGATGCTCAGAGCCAGACCCTTTCCCCTCACAGGGCAGGGTTTTGGGGAGCGGAGAGGGTGATTTCCCCCCACCCAGCACTCTCACCCTCCTGCCAGGGACCGCCCCCCCTCCCACACAGGAGGTGAAAGTTAGGGGGGCTTACCTGGTACTGGGGGAAGAACTCCCGGTACCCCCCCTTCAGGACATAGAGCTCGGGGTAGTGGAGGTGGGGGTACTCGTTACAGGCTCGGTCCTTCTCCCTGATGAACCGGCACCTGCGGGACAGGGGACAGGATTGGCACCCAGATAGGATCCTGCCATGTCCAGGGGGTCCGGCAGAACCCAGCGTCCACCCCACCTCCCCCAACCCCCCCAAACTCACATCCTGGGCCCCCTCTCGGAGGAGAACTCGCAGTGGAAGATGACGATCACCCTCTTGCTGGCGTCGAAGGGCACGATGGGCTTCTTCAGCAGGAACTCCTCCACGTCCTGCTCCAGCGGCAGGTTGACGGCGCCCTGGCGAGGGAGAGGGGCCCCTTTCAGCCCCCCCATCCTCCCATTTCATCTCGGGGCGGGGGGGGGGCCTTCATACCCTGCCCCCCTTCTGCCCCATCTGCTGGGAATGCCTTCACCCCCCTCCTCCTTCCAGCTGGGGCTCAGCACCTCCGGGGGTGCTCAGCACCTTTGGGGAGGCTCTCAACCCCTCCAGGGGGTTCAGCACCTTTTGGGGGGGGCATCAGCCCCTCTGAGGTTTGACAGGTTTGTGTCTCCCCCACCCATGACCACCCTGTCCCCAGCCCCGAGGGGCGCAGCAGTGGTTCTGACCTTGATGTGGCCTCCTTCGTACTCGTAGGGGTACCTGCAGTCCACGATCACGCAGCTCTCGATGAGGCTGCTGAACTGCCCCGTCAGCACTGCCACCATCTGTGGGGGGAGCCCGTCACCGAGGGGGGGGCGGGGGGGGGCGGGCAGGGAGACAGCCCTGTGGGGGTGTATTTTTGGGGAAGAGGTCACTGCTCCCTTACCATTTCGGGGGAAATGTACTTCAGGTCCGGGTGCTTCCCCTCTACCATCTGCAGAAGGTAAGGCTGGAGGAGAGGCGGGTGCTGGGTCAGGATCTGTCCCCAGGGAGACGTCCTGGCTGCCACCCGCTCCCCCCAGCCCAGAAGACCCCCCGCCTGCGACGTTTGCTCCCTCCCAAGAGGGACGGCGCTGCGGCACTGGAAGAGCAGCGGGTCAGGCTCTTCAGGCTGGAAAGTCTCAGCCCCAAGTCCCCTTGGTCCCAAACAAGGGCCACCAGCTGTATTGGGGCTCTGGCACCAGCGCAGGGCTCCACTGATGGTCCCTCTTTGTTTCAGGAGAGGGGGGCAGGCGGCATCCCCAAGCCTGCAGCACCCCCAGCAGCCCTACCTTGGAGAAGTCCCCGATGAGCTCCTGATGGTCGTTGGCCAGCAGGTTCTCCATCTCCTCGTGGCAGAAGGACCTGGAGCACAGCAGCCGTGCTTTCTGCGGGGACATGAACCAGAGACACCCCCCTCGGCGTTAGCGAGGGCGCCGGCAGAGCCGTGGCACCGGGCAGTCCCACCCGGGATGGGCAAGGACGCCTCACCCCGAGGATTCCCCATCACCCACCGGCTCCGCCGCTGCCGCCTCCTCGCCAGGGCTACCGGCCACGCTCCTCCGTCGCTTGGTCTTGACGGGGGTGTCCTGGTCCTGGGGTCGGTCTATCCGCTTCAGGATGGGCCTGGTGACGCTGCTGGGCATCGAGGGCGAGTGGAAGAGCTGCCGGCACTTGCCGTGCTTCACCGGACACTGTGTGGGGAGAGAGCCCGTGTCGCTGCCCAAGGGTCCGGCATTCCCCCCACATACACCCTCCCCAGCACCACGAGAACAAAGGGAAAAGGGTCCCTCTCTAGTGGCTGCACACCACCCAGGACAAGCCCACAGCCCTGGGGTGAGTGCTGCTCACCAACCAGTGACCCTCACCCTCAGACCCCACCTTGGAGACTCAAGGAAGGGGGAGCCTGGGGCCCCATCCACCCCCCAAGACACCCAATGTACCGGCTCGGCCTCCTCCTTCCTCACCAGCGGCGCGGTCAGCAGGTTCTCCATCCCCTGCGGCACGTCAGCATTGCTCTGCCGGGGGGGCACCCGGGGGGCCCACGGGGCGAGACAGAGGAGAGCGTGAAGGGAACGAGTCCCACTGCTGCTTCGCACCCCCCTGGGCAGGGACGGAGCCCCTGGCCAGGGTCCATCCAGCTGTCCAGATGGAGGAGCCCTCCCTACTTTCATCTCCTCCTCATCCAGGATCTCCACGAAGCCATCATCTTCCTTTTCAGACATGGAGGAGGTCAAGGAGCACCGGTGCAGGATGATGGGGCTCTCGCCCTGGGCGGCGTTTTCCTTCTTAGGGGTGTCGAACTGGGGAGGGGACATGACACAGCCCATGGCTCAGGAGTGGGGCCAGCCCCACACCAGCCCTGTTTGCAGACACAGTGACCCCAATCCCCCCAGCTCCCACACCCACAGGTCTCCAGTGCAAACAGGGAGGCTGGAGCAGCAGGTCCCGGCTCAGCAGCCCCTGCAGCAGGACCACCCACCCCCGGTGCCCCCCTCTCAGCGCCCCCAGCCCCTCTCACCAGCAGGCCGGGTGCAGAGCCGAGTCTCTGGCTGAGGGGGTCCCTCCCCGCAGCCCCATCACTGGCGGGCAGCCGGCTGCGCTGACTTGGCCTCTGCAGCTTCTTGAAGACAAACCCCTCCTGCAGCAGTGGGGGAGGGGGGGTGGGCACGGCATCCCCCTGCCCCTTCCCCGGTCCTGCCTCCCTCTCCCCAGCCTTGCTGCCCCCCCTCACCTTGTCCTCAGGCTTCCTTGGGCCCCTCTGCTCCCTGGCCCCGTGGCTGTTGAACTCCCGGCAGTGGGTGATGTTCTTCAGGACCGGGCTGGCCCCCAGGAGCTGTGGCTGCGGGGCGGGTTGGGAGGGGTGAGAGGTGCTGCACAGCCCCTGCGCTCCCCAGCTCCATCCTCCTCCTTCTCCTCCTCCTCCTCCCAGCTCAGCCAGGGGCACAGCAGGATCCAGCTGCCCTCAGCTCAGCCCTGCAGAGCCCCCGGGACTTACCGGCAGTGAGTGGATCCTCCGGATAAGGAGCTTATTGCTGCAAAAAGAAAAGGATTGAATGAGGAGAGAAGATGCCCTGGACCAGCAGCATCCCACCCCCCCCACTGCCCCGAAGCTGGCATGGACCCCCTTGTCCCCTGGGTCCCCACAGTGGGGTGAGACCTCCCCGGACAGGACCCCAGGGCAGCAATTCCTCCAGCCACTGAGCAACACCGACAGCTTGATCCAAACCCCAGGGAAGGGCAGACAGACAGCCTGGCTTTTGGGTCTGGGCACAGGGACAGAGCCCCTTCACTTACTCTTTGAGAGCTCTCCTGGATTCTGGGATTGCTGTCTCGAAGCTGCGGGAAGAGAGGAGCCAGGGTTAGGGGGGATGGCACCCCGTGCCCCAGCCTGAGCAGCCCAGGAGCCCCGGGGATGGGCAGCCGCAGCCCTTACAGGGACCCCACCCCACGCAGGGGTCATCAGCCCCCCCAAGGGGAGAGCAGCTGAGCGGCTTTCAGCCCCACAAAGGGTTAAAACCCCATCTGGAAATCACTGGTTTCAGACGGGGGGACCCCAATCTGGGCTGGGGGGTTAAGCAGCACGCTGGGGTGGTTCAGGGCACCCCGCTGACCCCGCTCGGGGCCCAGATGTAGCTGGTGGCAGTGGCGCCCACTCTCCACCTGTATGTAAATCCGGCAGCGGGGATGCTGGGGATGCTGGCCGTCGGCCATATGGCCATGCAGCTGCACACTGCGACAGGACGAAGGGGGCACTGGCGTGTCCCCTGCAGCCCAGCCCACCCAGCCCCAAGGCTGCCCCAGCATCACCATCTGCCCCCAGTTACTCAGTCACCAACATCTGCCAGAGAGGGGCTCTGCCAACGGCCCTGGGAGTGGGCGAAGCCACCGGCGTGGCACCCAGAGCCCCTCAGCCCCGCAGAGCTCGGCTCTCAGCTGATCCCTGCACCCCAAATCTGCGAGGCCTGGGCAGCAGCACCCCAAGGAGGCTGAGGCGGGGGTGCTGGGAGCCCAGGGAGGTGCTCAGCACCCTCACCCCACTGCGTGGTGAGGCAGCGAGCCGTCTGCCGGCCGTCCCTGCCAGAGGAGGACTTGGCACGGCAGCACCGCAGAGGCTTCCTGCCTGCACCCGCTGCCAGACCCCTGCCTGCAGCAGGGCTGGGCCGAGCACCAGCACCGACACCCCCACTAGAGGTGGTTTCTCACACCACCCCCCACCAAAAATCAATTTTGGGGTGGAGGGAACAGCTGGAAGCACAGCCCCCCAGCAAGGCTGGGACAGGCCGAGCGTGGGCACTGCAGGCAGCCTGGGGAGGGTGAGCAGGGGGGACACAGTGGGCAACGGTGGAGACCTCCCGGAGGAGGGGGACGCGGGGCGAGGGACACTCACACTTCCTCCAGTGCCGCGGGGTCCTCCTGCATGGGGGAGTCCAGCCCCACTCCTGCGGGAACAAGGGGCAGGGATAGCACCGGGGGAGGCGGGTGGGAGGCACGCCGTGCCCCCGGGACCCTGCTCCAGCACAGGTCCCCCCTCGCTCCTGTGGGGCGCTGGCAAGGTGCAGGGGAGCCCCCCCCACCCCAGCTGTGTTCCCTTCTAGTGCTGGGGAGGGGGCCGCAGGGTGGGATCTGCTGTGTGCTCAGGCGGGACCCTCACCCAAAGCTTCTCCTGTCCCCCAGCATGGCAAAGGGACGACCCTGGAACCACCCATCCTGGCCAAGATGTCCCACATCACCCTGCCCAGGGACCCCCACTGGGGTGGTCCACAGCCGAGCCCCCCCCCGGGGTGCAGGGCTGGGCGGGCTCCCACCCATCATCCAGCACAGGGAAGGAAGCGCTGGGGAGGAAATCCCCGTTTAAAATCCCAGTTTGACTCAGAGCATGGCCAGGAGCTGAGACAGAGCGGGGGACCCGGCTCCCACGTGCACCCCCAGAAAGACCCTTCCCTACCCTCAAACCCCACCCCTGCATGCAGTGACCCCCTGCCCAACGCCCACCCCCCCGGCACAGCTCCCCCTGCACACCCCCAGCCCCGGGGAGGAGGGGGGTCGGGGCAGGGGCGGGTGTGGCAACAGCACCCATCGCTCACCCGCGTCCGAGGACTCGGAGGAGACGGAGCTGCGGGGGGAGCCCAAGGCTGCCGACCCCCGGCACGGGCTGGCCCGGCGCCTCTGCAAGGACAGCCCCGCCACCCGCCGCTTCGGGGTGTCCCAGTGGCTGCGGGCAGGGCGGGGGCGGCGATCAGCCCGTGGGGACCCACCGGTACCCCTCGGGGTGCCCCCCTCGGGTGGGGCGGTGGGTGGTGTCCCCCCCCTCCGCGCTCAGCACTGCCCTGAGCCGGCAGCATTCACGCGTGGGGGGGAGGGGGGTGCGGTGCGGGGCAGCCCCCCCGTCTCCACTCACCTTCCCAGTCCCACCAGCTTGTCCGTATCCAGCGTCAGCGGGGTGACCGGCGACATGCCCGCTCGCCTCCTGGCCACTCCGGCTAGCCCACGGCCACCGGGGCCGCCCTGCGCCACCATGGCGAGTGCAGAAAAGGAAGGGAGGCGTTAATGACACCCGTTGGAGCGACCGTTCCCGGCCCCGGCGGAGCGGAGCGGGGCCGCGCCGATGCTCCGCCGTCCGGTGCGCGAGGGGGGGGGGGCGCGCGCCCGCGGCCGCCCCTATTTATATTCGAAAACTAACAGGGGAGCGGCGCGGCGGGAGCCAATGGGGAGGGGCGGGGGGCGGGGCCACGGCCGGGTCGGGGGCGCGCGGGCAGGGGAGCGGAGCCCGGGGGTGCGGGCAAAGCACGGGGGGAGGGGCCAGCAGGGGTGCAGGGGCATGGCTGGAGGGGCTCAGGGGGCATCGCCCAAAGTGGGGGGGGGGCATGGCTGGGTGGGGGGACATGGCTGGGGAGCACAGGAGAGCTCGGCCCAAAGTGGGTGAGGGGCATGGGGGGGGCACGGCTGAGGGGGTAAATGGAAATGGAGGGGTGCGTAGTTGGGGTCTTGGGGGGCATACGGCTGGGAGGGCACGGAATGGTGCGTGGGTGGGGAGACATCGCTGGGGGGCTGCACGTCGGGCGTGCGGCTGGGCAGGATGAGGGGTGGGTGTCCGTCAGTGATTGTGCAGCCCAGGGGGGAGCCCAGTGTTCGGACACTGCCCCCACCCCCAGCCACAAGCCCCCAGCCATGTGGAAGTCTTTGCAGTAAAGATCTCCTGGCGATCCGAAAGCCCATCCGCTGTTTGCACCAGGGGGGAAAGCGCTGAACCCCTGCCAAATCTGCTGGGGCTGCTGACACCCACCTCTTGTCCTGTGGTGATGTCGAGTGCTGTATAGACAGTTCCAGACGCCCTAGAAACAAAAGAGCAGCAAAGACACGAGAAGTGGTTTAGATCCTGGAAGTGAAAGCCCTGACAGGAGCTCTCTGCTGCCTGTAGTGTTTCTAAAACACCTTGGTTCCTCCACTCCTTCAGCCAGCAGCGCACAGCGCAGCAGCCCAGAAGCCCCCTGCCATGCAGGCTATCCAAGTGAAAACTTAGGTCCAAGAGGAAGAAAAAGGGCTGGTGCAAATCTCCAGAGTTCATACTAAATTCTTTCAGTCCAAAACTGAAGGGCAGGGTGCCTACAGAGACTGGAAAATAATAGATTTCATTCTTTTCCCCTTTTCTCCAGTTTTGCTCTGTTGAGGTTTAGTTTTTTCCTTTTTCTTTTTTTTTTTTTTTTTTTCTTGCGGGGGTGTGTGTGGTTTTTTTCCAGAGAATGTAACACACGCACAGTCTAGCTGTGCCTTCTTAGACCTCTTCTTTGGATCTATCTGCAAAACTCCGGCAACACCATGCAGTCATTCTGAGAGCCCTGAACACACGTGCCAGCCATCTGAGGAAAGGACAGTGCATTGACACTGCATGTATTACTGAATGGTTGGTTTTCACTACCTCTGCCAGAAAAGATATAATCCTGATCACTAAATACTTTTTTAAAGCAAAAGAGTGGAAAGAAATGTTCTTGAGAAGTGTTATTTACCTGACAGCTATCAGGTTCTAAGTTGCTCTTTCAGGCAATAAAGATTTTTCTCCTTTCTTTAGCGTGGCCGTATTATTTTGAGACACACAAAAATGATTTCCCCTAAGAAAACAAGCAAACGGGTGCTACAAACTTGAGGGACAGTAGATCTTCCAGGTCCTGCCCCTCGCTGCAGACAAGACGTTGCCAGCATCAAGTGCTCTTTGACGACGCCTTCTGACCACAGGCACCAATTCTGATCAGTACTGAGAGACAGGAGAATCTAAGCCCAGGGTCTGAACATGTTTGGAGCTTGCCCAACTTCACGCTTGATATCACACCAGCAAAATACCTGGCCCGTGATTTTGTAGAAGTAACTGTGACTGGACTTACCCTTGCCCGACTTGTTCAAATCGAGTGTATTTCTGCTTAGGATCTGCCACGCTCACAGTGCTCCCTGAAAGAAACAACATTAAAAATGGAGACACCCCCTTCCAGCAGATCAGAAATGCCGCCCCACTGTCTGGGGTTGGGAGCCGTTTGTAGGCAGCTGGGTGACAACAACGATACAGGCAGCTCCGCAGCACAGAGAGTCTCCACGAAGACTGATTTTTACAGTCCTCTGGAGAGTCACCTGGACAGGAAACCAAGAACTTGGAGAAACATTCACAGGAGCCGCAGATCAGAAAAGAACAAGTACCAGTGCAAGTGCTTGTTGTCTCGAAACACTAAGGACAGCTGGAACAACAGAGCCTTCATCTTCTTAGCAAGAAATAGTCTGTGCGATTCCCCAGAAGGTTTAAGACTTCTGGAGGTTAACTGCCCCTTGGGTTCTGGAATCCATTCTGATGAACAGGTGCCACTTGCAGACAGGAAGAATATTGCAGAGTGTTCCCAGGAGGGGATCTTCTCAATGTTTCAGCGGCTTGCCAAAAGAATGCCGTTATGTTTTTACAGAACAGCGTCTCCTGTTACAAACAAGAGAGAAAAAGCATCTCAGGCAAGAAGCCAGAGAGATTGGGAACAACAAGGAGGAATGCAGATTGGGACAAAGAGGCAGTGAACGAAAAACCAGCCATGCGCTGCAGGACAGAGACAGAGGAAGGAAAAAAGAGGGGCAGGGAGCAGGACAGAGGGAGAGCAAGGAAAACCAAAGGGGCAGGTAGAATAGCAGAACAAGAGAGGGGCTTGGAAAGCAGAGAGGGACGAAGAGGGAGCAGGGTATGAGAACAGACAGAAGAAGAAAGGTACAGGGAAGCAAAAGAGTGACGCCAGTGATGGAAGGTGGGAGGGCACAGGCACAGGGAGGCACCCGGAGCACAAGAGGGGTGACACGGCCCCAAGTGTGGACGGAGGGTCGCAATCACGACAAATTTATCTACACACTTGCAGATAAGCCGGCACATCTTTATTGCAGCGCTGGGAAGCACAGGGACAGCTCCACCCGACGGGCTTCAAAGTTACATCAAAAATTCAACATCTTACACCCTTTTTCTGCAAAGTCAGGATCTTTAACAGATTTTAACATAAGCATGCATCTTATGCCCGCTATTAATTTTGACAGTTACAATGATTGGTCCGCCCTATTCTATAACTTTCTTAATAGTCCTATCCTAACCTAATCATTGGTTATTTTACTGATCAAAATCTCTGATATACAAATTAGGATGGGGAGGACGGGAGAGTCTTCACAGCAACATTCCTTTGTTTAATGGTTTCATCACATAAGAGAACTAGCTGAGAACGTACAATTTCACCCCTTGTACCTGCCTCCCTCCCTCTTCGTTCTGTGTTCTGTACAGTTTCCCAATCCACAGCAGCTTCAGCTTTGGCCATCTTCCTAAGGCCTGCATCTGCTGTCTCTTAGCATAAGTGAGGTTTTGTCTACTCCTTACCATAATGTAAATTAATTGAATCAGGAAATAATTAACTATAAGAAATTAGTTGTTTATTCAAAACAATTAATTATCAATGAAATTCAAAATTCAGATCTGATTATAACACAAGGGCCCAGGACTCACTGCCGCTCCCGCTCTTGGTGCTGCTGGGAGGATTTTACTGTTGAGACACTTCTGTCTCTGCCTCTCTCAGCTCTTACAATATGAGGCTTCCTACATACACAGCCTCACTGCGCACACACACACACCCCCCGCCCCCACGGCTATACCGTGCTTTGGTTACGCACACAGACCCCGCGGTGCATGTTGGTGACCAGCTCTGCTGAGGACTACTCACAGGGACCCTTCCTCACACGGAGAGGCCGGCTGTCTCTTGTCTGCAGCTGGGGGCAGCTCGCAGCCGGATCCCCTTCGTGTCCTTCTCCAGCCGCTTTTCCTTTTGCCCATCTCTTCAGCTTCAGCCTGAGCTGGATGCAGCTGACGACATCCCCAGGGCAGGAACAGACCACCGAGCCCTGGCACGGCCTCTGGCAGAGGGAAAGAACCCTGACTGTCACAGCCGGCCCCAGGCCGGAGCCTCTCCTGCTGCAGCCGCTCCTGCAGACCCCGCTCCTTCCCCGCACTGCTGCTGAAGGCCCCTGGGTTAACAGAGCCCTGGGCCTGCCCGAGGCCCCGCTCGCCGCTGCCAGGACAGGCCGTGGGGCAGCCTGGGGCTGCGGGACAGGCCTCAGGGGAGGGGCTGGGGACGGGGCAGCTGCAGGGGGGAGCGGGGCTGGGGGGGCTCAGGGGGGCTCTGAGAGTCGGCGTGTCCAGTGCCTGTGATGGGGGGTCTGTCTCCCTTCTCCTTCCCCTCCCCAGCTCTCAGGTCACCCCCGGGGATGCCCCAACTGACCCGGCTCCGGCTTGGAGCTCCCACCCACCACCCCCGGGCAGCCAGCAGGTAGGAGACACCCCCTCCCCCGTGCAAGGGCCTGGCTCACCTCAGGGGCAGCCCAGCCCTCACCTCAGACGGGCCATGGCTGGAGCAGAGCCTGCACCTCCCGGCACCAGCCCCTGTCCCAGGACTACAGCTCCCAGCATGCCCCGGGGCCTCTTCCTGCTGCCTGCCCCTGCAGGGACACTTCCCCCGGCCCTGCCCCGCCCCCGCGGGCCCCATGGCCCCTCCCCCAAGCCAAGAGCAGGGCGGGAAACAGCCCCCAGAGCCTGAGGGCCAGCGGGAGGGGGAGTGTGGGGCAGGGCGGCAGGGAGGGACCGAGCAACGGTGGCCGCCGGGGTGGGGGAGCAGGGGGAGCACGAGGGGCCGGGGCAGGCAGGGAGGAGGCTAAAAAAGATGGGGACAAGGAGCCAGAGTGAGGAAGGGGAAGAGAAGCAGCACAACAGGCTTTAAGGCAGAAAGAGAACAGCTGGAAACCAGGGAGCCAGAGCCTGGGAGAAAGGGAGAAAGATCAAAAATACCGGCTGTGGGCACTGCTGCCATTGCTTGAGCACTGCCCAGGAACTGCACGGCCAGGAGCCTCAAAATAGGGGTGGCCTGTGAAAGCCCTGCCCCGGGCCCACTCCTGCACCCTGCTGGTGGTGGTGAATGTCGCCTGGCAGGGTGGCCAGGGCCTGGGGGAGACAACCAGTTGCAGGGTGGAATTGCCCAGCTTTTTTTTTGTTTGCTGGTTGCTTTTGCTTTTTTTAAAAAATAGCATTACAGCTCTGAATACAACCTGCAAGGAAAAAGGAACCAGGCGTACCGGGCTGGGCACATTGAAAGCCCAAACCCGTTCAACAGCCGCACAAACCACCGCTGGCTCCCGCTGTGCACACTCCACTGCCCGCCTGCAGGTACAGGCAGCCGCCGTTTCTTGAGCCTTCCCCAGGATCGGCACCACCGGGCAGCTCAACAAAGCGGGTGGGCTGCAACCACAGGCCATCTGCACGACTGCAAGGGTCTCTCTCCTTTGCTCGTGAGCTAGTCCAGCTTCTGGTTTCCCTAGTGAATTGCACAAACACACAGCGCTCCGAACAGTAGCTGGCCCGAGACACTCGCTCTTGCCCACCGCTGGGTCGCCGTGGCCTGTGTTCCCTTCTGCCCTTGCTGGCCGCCAGCCCTCTGGACCCACCCGTGCCCTGGGTGCAGAGTGGGGCCGCACACGAAGGAGTGGGAATCGCTCTCCAAGAGGAGGTAGGACGCACTGCGGTGATCACCTGCAGGGCTCAGTCAAACAAGCACACCAACCAGCAGTTTGCCTCTGTGGGGTTGGCTCCTTGATCCCCCCCTCCCCTCCTTTTTCCATGCCTATACATGCCCCTCAAATGCCTTGACTCCCCTCTTTCTCCGCCCCTGTCTCCTCCCAAGCAAGGGACCTCCCCGCGGGTATTTTTTCCCCCTTGCTCCCAGGTTTGCCACAGCCGTCCACAGGTTTGGTGTTTCAGGCGCTGTTAGCTGGGTCACCTCGGACTTCCACGGCATTACCGATGCAGTTTTTTCCTGGGTACTGCTGTCCCTGCCAGACTGCTCTCCCCAAAACCACCCCAGCTCTTCCTTCAGTTTTCTGTCAAGTGTGGCCACCTCCCACACCAATCCCCCTTAACTACCTGTGAAATCCAGCTCTTCCTCATGGCACTCTGACTCCCGTCAGCTTCGCACTCGCTTTGCTACAGGCAGCAATAGCTCTTGGCATGCTCAGGCGTTTCCCACAGTGTGTTCAGTAAGCGAAGGCTCCCAGCAGGCCCTAATCTTCAGCTTGCGTGCCTTAAGGCATACCCCCAACGCTGGCTGCGTGTCACATCATTTCCTCCTCTCCTCTTGCTAGCCTCCCTCTAGCCAGTCTTCTCCACCCCACGGTGGCTCTGAGCACCCTCGTCTCAGACCGGGCACGGTTTCAGCTTTTGGAGTGACTCTTTGCCCGTGTGACCGACTTGTCTGCCTGCAGCCTCGTTCTGCAGGTGCTGGGCGTGGAAGTCCTTGCCTTGCACAGGAGACTGGACTGAAGCCTGGTTAGCTGTGAAAATGGTCAACTTTATTTCAAGAACTAAGTCAAGAGCAGCAGTTGTGTGTGCCCTGAGAGGAGCGTGGGCAGGACCGATCAGGCCACTGGCACTGAGGCTGCCTTTGGATCTCAGCAGGCATTGCCCCAGGAGGAAAGGGTGGTGCTACTCTGCAGCCTGCACTGGATCCTCTTCCTCTTGCTGCTCAAGCCTTTTTCCCCCTTAGCACCTGCAGGAGCTCCTGCAGCCGAGTAAAGAACTCCACCAGCTTCTGGAGTGGGAATGGGCAGGAGCTAAACGTGCCCGACTGTGTTGGGATTGGCCTTGGCCTCTGCACGGGGGTGGAGGCGGTGAGAAAATGACTCCATGCCCGCGCCGTTGGAGCAGCCCGGACTGCTGGGTGCAGTCCCATCTGTACCAAGATCCAGTCGTAAAAGTGCTGCGTGGAGGTGTAGACTCCGGGCCGCCTGGCTCTCGCGCAGCCTATCCCCCAGCTGGTCACCCCCACGAGCCAGAAGTAGTCGGCGTGCTTGTCTTGGCAGACGAGAGGACCACCGCTGTCACCCTGCAGCGGAGCGGAGGAGAGTCAGAGGGTTCTGGTGGTGTTGGGTGGCCCCTGTCAGCACTGTGGCTGGCTCCTTCTCTCTCCTGGCACCTGCCAGAGCTGTACCCAGTGCCCAGAAAGGCTCTGCTCAGGTGCTGGAGCCTGCAGGACCTTGTCTGGGAGGGGGTGGTGGGCCTGCAAGGTAGGGCGCTCTCTCCTCTCTGCCCGCTGATCCTGGAGGTGTGGAAGGGGGACGCTCCAGGACTGGGATGCAGACCTCTGGGCTGGGCAAGAGCACTGGGTGGCCTTTCTGGGCAGAGTGCCGGGGCTCTGGGACAAGAGGGGTGCTGGGCAAGGGCCTGCAGACGGGGAAGGGAAGGCAAGCCCCGACAGCGGTGGGGACCCAGCAGCAGGAGGGCGACTCGGCAGGCGCAGCACGCGCCAGGGGACGTTTGGGCGCTGGCGACAGGGCTGCCTGTGCTGCTGGGGGCTGGCGCGGAGCACGCTCCTACCTGGCAGGTGTCGATGCCGCCCTGCGGATAGCCAGCACACACGTTGTGGGGGTGGACGGCCCCTCTGTACCAGCGGCTGCTGTTGCAGACCTTGACATCGATGAGGTGGACCTGGGCCTCCTGCAGGACAGCGGTCGATCCTCCAGCTGTGAGCACAGGAAGGAGTTAGCAGCCAGCAGCCCTTCTGTTCCCACTTCTCCTCCCCTGTGTGGGCGAAGCCCTTCCCTAGGGCCCGCCTTTGCCCCTGCAGAGGCCTTGTGCCGGGCTTGCCCTTCCCTCTTGCTTTGGCTAATGGCTCGGGCCCATCTCTCCGTGGCCGTACGTCCCCGCAGCCCGACTCTGGTTTTCGCCGCTGCCCAGAAGCCCAGCCCGCCTCCCCAGCGTGCCGAGCTTACCCTCGGCACACGAATACTCTTTGGGAACTCACATCTTGCCATGGTGGCACCCCAACCGCTGACGTAGCAGCTCGTCAGCTCTGACACTCTCAGTGAAGCGTCGGGCACGCAGGCCAGCTGTACGTAGTAGCCGCACTGGACAGGCTGGTCCAGTTCCAGCAAGGCGATGTCGTTCCTCTCCGTGACGTTATTGTAGTGTTCGTGAAGTATCAGCCGATAAATACCGCGCACTTGGGTCTCAGGGCCCAGCTGAGCCAAGTGGGTGGCCCCGATCACCACACGCCACATGGTGAGGTACCTGGAAGGCAGATGCAGAGAGGCCTCAGAGGGAGCGGAGCCACGTGCTGCAGCAGCCCCGCGGTTCCCTGCCTTCTGCTTCCCAAGGCAGGGAGGAAAGCAGCGCTGCGGAGGGTGCCACTGCCCTAGCATGCCTTGGGCACCAGGAACGCGGAGCTGGAGGCTGCTAGGAAGCGGTGGCACGAGCCCAGCCTTCTGCGGAGCAGTCTCTCAGCTGGGCTCGCCAGTGCCCTGGCACCGGGCATACTGCAAGGCAGCGGGATGGCAGGAGCTCGTGGGGCTGCGGACGGGGCGCCTGCTGGTGCTGTGGGGATAGCCCCCTTCCCTGCTCCTCCTTACCTGGCCGCGTTGAAGCAGTGGGCTGCTGTGAGGACCCACTGCGGGCTGATGAGGGACCCTCCGCACACGTGGCCCCAGGGGCTCTGGATGCTGACGATCCAGGGCCAGGCCCCTGGCTGGGCACCCGAGCCACCCACGACGCGCGACATGCCGTAGCTAGCCGCCATGGGCCGGAGCCCGCAGGTCCTGGTGTAAGAAGAAACTCATGAGTGTGCTGCTGGACGGCTGTGCTGCTGTTGAGGCTGAAGGTCAGCCGTCTTCCCTCCCCCCGAGGGGCTGCACGGACGGCAGGGCCAGGGAACCCCGTGGCTGTGCCTCCAGCCCTCTGTCCGCTGTAGCCCCATAGACGGGTTGTGCCAGCAGCCTGGGTGCTGGCAAGGAGCTGAGGCTCCCACAGGGAGTTTGGGAAGCTGTGGAGTGGCCACAGGGGCCGCGCGGGCCCCCTCCAGTGAAGCCCGTCAAGGGCTGCCCGAGCTCCCTCCCAGAGCCTCGGCCCACTTACCCACAGCTGTCCCACATGCCGTGCGCAGGCCGGCACACGGCCAGCAGGACGAGGAGGGCGAGCACTTTCATTGCTGCCAGCGGCACGTGTCAGCTGCAAGAACAAGGTCTTGTTGCCTCCAGCGCAGCCGCCGACGTACTGCCCGCAGCAGTCTCGCTGCCTCTGATGGCCTTGGCCCTGGGGCTGATGTCACAGAGCCGCCGTTTCTGGGTGTGGGGCACGGTGGCCTCTCAAGGGGGGGTGGAGGTGGGGGTGTCAGCAATACGGGGGGTTTCCAAGCAGGAGGGGAGGCGGAAGCTGGGATCGGACAGCCCTGACAAACCCCTGCTGAACACTCTGCCTGTGGGATGAGGGCGTGCAGGCCCCGTGGCTGGCAGCGGCAGAGGCTGGGCTTTCTTTAAAAATGGATGCTGCCCAAAGGAAAAAAAAAAAAAGAAATGAACCATTACTTTCCAAACTCAGTTACTGACGGGCTCAAGCAGTGTTCTGCTGGTTACCAGGAATATGCAGAAATGGGACTTAGGGGACCACCTGCACCTGCGTCTGCAATTCCAGTCCCTTACTATCCCAGGCCAACATGGCCCGTCATTCGATTAATCCATTTATCAAGGTGTCTTCAGCTTGCTGGCAATTTTGCCCTGCCAGTGCTCTGGGAATGCTGCTTGCTGTCCCAGGGCCTTGTTCCTCTCAGGAACCTCAAAATGCTCACTTAGGTTCCTGTTTGCTACAGACACGGGCTCTTTTAGTGCTCAGAAAAGATGAGGGGCACAAGCCACACCTCAAGGAACTCCAGTACCTCTAGGAAATGTTTATCCCAGCAATATTTAGGCCCACGTGTTCTTCTGAAGGCCACTGAGGTCGAGAGAAGAGCAGGGAGACAAGTGACAGAGCGCTGATGCACTCAGATCTGGGTTGCAGGGACAGCAGTGTCTACCACCCCATGTCCTGCCCCTCCTGCGCTGGCTGGCACCTTCACAGCAGGGACAGCCAAGGGGCACACGGTGCCACCCCCTATCTGCCACAAAACCTAGCACCAAACCTGCAGCAGTTTTCATCTACTCGACTATGCCAGGCAACAGAAGGAGCTGTGACAAGTCCTGCTCAGCCATCCCCGTTTCGCTGGCAGAAACCTCTACAAGTGGGGCAGGAGGGACAAGCCGGGGCCCCTCTGATGCTCACAGGGAGCACCCGCAGCCCCTTCCTTCCCACCGCCAAACCTCTGTCCGCTTGGCTGGGACTGACTTCACCGCGTTCCTCCCTGCTCATCTCTCGGCATACACCAGTCCCCAACCCCATTTCAGGCCTCTGCACCTGCTATCGTTCCACTGCAGTTATTTTGCCACCCTGTAAACCTGAACTTCCTACCAAAACACAAAAGAGGGCCACGAAAATGACCAGAGGGATGGAACACCTCCCCTGTGAGCACAAGCTGAGCGAGTTGGGGTTGTTCAGCCTGGAGAAGAGAAGGCTCCGGGAAGACCTTCTAGCACCCTTCCAGTGCTGAAAGGGGGCCTAGAAGAAAGATGGGGACAGACTTTTTAGCAGGGCCTGTTGCAATAGGACAAGGGGTAACGGTTTTAAACTAAAGAGGCCAGATTCGGACTAGATATAAGGAAGAAATTTTTTACGCTGAGGGTGGTGAAACACAGGCACAGGCTGCCCAGAGAGGTGGCAGAAGCCCCATCCCTGGAGACATCCAAGGTCAGGCTGGATGCGGCTCTGAGCAACCTGATGCAGCTAAAGATGTCCCTGCTCACTGCAGGGGGGCTGGACTGGATGGCCTCTAATGGTCCCTTCCAGCCCAAACCACTGTAGGATTCCACTGATTTTTCAGCTGAAAAGCACCCAGAGTGGAGACTAACACGAGGGGGCTCCATCTGATGCCTTCGAGTTCAGCTGATGACAAAACCAGGACACAGCGCAGCTCTTTCACCTGCAGCCGCTTTGCATTTTACCTGCAGGAGGTCCTGGGCAGACCCTCACCTGCCCACGTCCACCTCCAGGCAGCAGCTCCAAAAGGCCCGAAACTCAGCGGACAGTTGCTCGGGGTTCTGCAGGTCTGGTGTCCCGTTGGTCGCTATCAGATCCATCGCCTAGAGTGACAAGAAACACAAGACTCCACCTGTTTCTTTCTTACCCAGAACTGCTCACAGAGAGCCCATTTTTTAAGGTCCAGTCTTCAGTGCCAGTTTCTTCCCTGGCAGAGGGTTAGAGATGATTTTTCTATACCTACAAAAAAAAAAACTGATGCAGCCACAGCTACTCCAGCTGGGAAACTGGGGAACTTCAGGCGGTCCATCACAAGCTGTTCACTGTTCCCAGCTCAGGGGCAACAGCCTCTGCCCAAGACTCCAGGAGTGAACACAGACGGGACCAACTCCAGGTGCCTGATTTTAACCTCCTGCAGGTTGACTCAGACACCTGAAGATGCCTTGAAGCTCCAAGTGCTGATCTCAACTCCCGCAGCAGACGAGGCATGTATGAAGAAAAAGAGCATCTCAAATAATCTGGGCAAGGGCAGGAATGGCTGAATGTGAATTTGATTAGAGATAAGAAATCCAGTTCCCTTCCTCACAGTTGACCTGAGGCTTCTCGAGGAGCCCTAATCAACAGTTGAGGTTAAGGAAGCTGGGAATTTTCAGCCTGTAAACCAGGGACACAGGCCTACTGCCACCCTGCCAGCTGCGGTGCACTCAGCTGACTCAGCATCAGGCTGAACCCAAACCTGTTTGCTTCTTCTGAGATAAAAGCCGAACCAAAAAGCTCATCCTGAAACGGGCAGCTCAGATGCAAACCCCAAGCCTAAAGGTGAGCTAAAGCCTGAAACAAAAAGCTCACCCTGAAACAGGCAGATCAGACACAAACCTGAACTTTAAATATGAAGCTAAAAGCCGAAGCAAAAAGCTGACCCTGAAACAGGCAGGTCAGATGCAAACCCAAACTCTAAATTTGAAGCTAAAACCCGAACCAAAAAACTCCTCCTGTAAGGGAAGGGGCTAAGGAAATCTTGGTGAAAATATTATTGCTTAATGATGATCTAGATTACTGTGTAACCCAAAGAATCAGGCTAATGGATACCGCTTAATATTTTGCTGACTATTGTACAAACTAGTTGAAGCAAGGAATGTTGTGGCCCCTTACAAAAGACAATTCCTGATAAACTCACAGAATCACGAAGATTTATGGCTCCACACAAGGATAGTTCCTGATAAGAACCTAGGCGATGCCTCAAGAACCGACTGAAACCAACCCTACGGTTTGAGCAAGAGCCAAGGAGCAACTGAGTCTGCGCAAGAACAAGGGGTTACTAGCGGTGACGAAGAGGAGCCATCAGCCTTCAAGGGGTTAGTAGCGGTGGCAAAGAGGAGCCATCAGCCTTCATCTCCACGACCCCCCTGTCTGCCCCCCCCCCCCCCCCGACGACCACCACAAGGAGGCACTGCGCAAGCGCAGTTAGGAGGAGTTTATGGAAACAACCTTTTGGAACTAATTTTAATACAAAGCAGGGACAGGTTATGCCTATGTATAGGTGTATTGGGAAACCTTGGGTATATGTAGCATCTGACCGTTTAAATCAGAGACAAGTTGCCGCGTTGGGGCGCGCACGATTTTGGTGGGGCTGCTCCCCGTGCTGCCCAGCACTGAATACACATACCTACTTTACAGTCTCACAGCTTGGGGAGTGCGTTTTCCGCACATCACCTGAAACAGGAAGGTCTGATGCAAACCCAAACTCTAAATTTGAAACTAAAAGCGAAACCAAAAATCTCACTCTGAAACAGGCAGCTCAGGTGCAAACCCAAACCCTCAACGTGGGCTAGAACATGAACCGAAAAGCTCACCCTGAAATAGGAAGTTAAAATCCAAACCTAAACTCTAAACAGAACCCAAACGTGAAATGACATAACCCCCCGCTGCTCCTTTCTGGACCACCAGGCTGCAAGGGATGTCTTTTCAAGCTGAACTGAAGAGTGCATCAGCCTGCTCCTGGTGACACACGGGCGTTGTGCCAGTGCTCAGGAGCATCGGATTGGCAACATATACAGAAAAATGACATGAAACCTACAATCTAGATCTAAAATCCAAGACAATGAAAAACCTAAGGGGATGCAAACCCCAACATCTAGACAAAAAGCCTAAAGCAACGTAGAGCCTAAAGTAAGGTAGACAATAACATCTGGACGTAAATTCTAACATCTAAACGTAAAGCCTAAGCCGATGTAAAGCCTAAACGAATGTAAACCCTAAAATCCAGCTATAAACCCTAAACCGATGTGAACCCCTAAACCGATGTGAACCGTAACATCAAGATGTAACCCCTAAGGCGACGCAAACCCCTAAGGCGACGCAAACCGCAACATCCAGGTGTAACCCCTAAAGCGACGCGAACCCCTAAAGCGACGCGAACCCCTAAAGCGACGCGAACCGCAACATCCAGGTGTAAACCCTAAAGCGACGCGAACCCCTAAAGCGAGGCGAACCGCAACATCCAGATGTGAACCCCTAAAGCGACGCGAACCGCAACATCCAGGTGTGAAACCCTAAACCGGTGTGAAACCCTAAACCGGTGTGAAACCCTAAACCGGTGTGAAACCCTAAACCGGTGTGAACCGTAACATCCAGAAGTAAACCCGAAACCGAGGTGAACCCCGAAACCGAGGTGAACCGTAACATCCAGATGTAAACCCTAAACCAGTGTGAAACCCTAACATCCAGATCTAAACCCTAAACCAATGTGAAACCCTAAACCGATGTAATCCATAACATCCAGGTGTAAATCCTAAACCGATGTAAACCCCTAAACCAATGTAAACCGTAACACCCAGGTGGAACCCCTAAACCGAGGCAAACCCTTAAACCGAGGCAAACCTCTAACATCCATATGGAAACCTTAAACCAACGTAGACCCTAACATCAAGATGTAGACCCCAAAGCGAGGGAAGGCCCTAAAGCGAGGTAAACAGTAACATGCAGATGTAGACCGTAAAGCCAGGTAAACCTTCACATCCAGATGTAGACCCCAAAGCGATTTATGACGCCAAAGCGATCTACGACCCCAAAGCCAGGTAAACCGTCACATCCAGATGTACACCCCAAAGCCCTCGACGACCCCAAAGCCCTCGACGACCCCAAAGCCAGGTAAACCGTCACATCCAGATGTCCACCCCAAAGCCCTCGACGACCCCAAAGCCAGGTAAACCGTCACATCCAGATGTCCACCCCAAAGCCCTCGACGACCCCAAAGCCCTCGACGACCCCAAAGCCAGGTAAACCGTCACATCCAGATGTCCACCCCAAAGCCCTCGACGACCCCAAAGCCCTCGACGACCCCAAAGCCCTCGACGACCCCAAAGCCAGGTAAACCGTCACGTCCAAATGTACACCCCAACGCCCTCCACGACCCCAACGCCCTCCACGACCCCAACGCCCTCCACGACCCCAACGCCCTCCACGACCCCAACGCCAGGCAAACTGTCTCATCCAGATGCACACCCCAAAGCCATCCACGACCCCAAAGCCAACCACGACCCCAAAGCCAGCTAAACCGTCACATCCAGATGTACACCCCAAAGCCCTCGACGACCCCAAAGCCCTCGACGACCCCAAAGCCAGGTAAACCGTCACATCCAGATGTCCACCCCAAAGCCCTCGACGACCCCAAAGCCCTCGACGACCCCAAAGCCAGGTAAACCGTCACGTCCAAATGTACACCCCAACGCCCTCCACGACCCCAACGCCCTCCACGACCCCAACGCCCTCCACGACCCCAACGCCCTCCACGACCCCAACGCCAGGCAAACCGTCTCATCCAGATGCACACCCCAAAGCCATCCACGACCCCAAAGCCAACCACGACCCCAAAGCCAACCACGACCCCAAAGCCAGCTAAACTGTCACATCCAGATGCACACCCCAAAGCCATCCACGACCCCAACGCCAGGCAAACCGTCACATCCAGATGCACACCCCAACGCCATCTACGACCCCAACGCCAGGCAAACCGTCACATCCAGATGCACACCCCAACGCCATCTACGACCCCAACGCCAGGCAAACCGTCACATCCAGATGCACACCCCAAAGCCATCCACGACCCCAAAGCCATCCACGACCCCAAAGCCAGCTAAACCGTCACATCCAGATGCACACCCCAAAGCCATCCCCGACCCCAAAGCCCCCGACGACCCCAAAGCCCCCGACGACCCCAAAGCCCCCGACGACCCCAAAGCCAGGTAAACCGTCACATCCAAATGTACACCCCAAAGCCCTCGACGACCCCAAAGCCAGGTAAACCGTCACATCCAGATGCACACCCCAAAGCCATCCACGACCCCAACGCCAGGCAAACCGTCACATCCAGATGCACACCCCAACGCCCTCGACGACCCCAACGCCAGGCAAACCGTCACATCCAGATGCACACCCCAACGCCATCTACGACCCCAACGCCCTCGACGACCCCAACGCCCTCGACGACCCCAACGCCAGGTAAACCGTCACATCCAGATGCACACCCCAACGCCCTCGACGACCCCAACGCCCTCGACGACCCCAACGCCAGGTAAACCGTCACATCCAGATGCACACCCCAACGCCATCCACGACCCCAAAGCCCCCGACGACCCCAAAGCCCCCGACGACCCCAAAGCCAGGTAAACCGTCACATCCAGATGCACACCCCAACGCCCTCGAAGATCCCAACGCCCTCGACGACCCCAACGCCCTCGACGACCCCAACGCCCTCGACGACCCCAACGCCCTCGACGACCCCAACGCCCTCGACGACCCCAACGCCCTCGACGACCCCAACGCCAGGTAAACCGTCACATCCAGATGCACACCCCAACGCCATCCACGACCCCAAAGCCCCCGACGACCCCAAAGCCCCCGACGACCCCAAAGCCCCCGACGACCCCAAAGCCAGGTAAACTGTCACATCCAAATGTACACCCCAAAGCCCTCGACGACCCCAAAGCCAGGTAAACCGTCACATCCAGATGCACACCCCAACGCCATCTACGACCCCAAAGCCATCCACGACCCCAAAGCCATCTACGACCCCAAAGCCAGGTGAAGCGTCACATCCAGAGGTACACCCCAACGCCACCTGCGACCCCAACGCCACCTACGACCCCAACGCCAGGTAAACCGTCACATCCAGATGTAGACCCTGTCCCCATCCAAAGCCTGCCAAACGTCCCCGTCCAAAGCCTAAACCGATCCAAACCCTAAAATCCCGACATAAACCCTAACCTCCGAACCCTAAACCGATCCAAACCCCAACTTCCCAATGTAAACCCCAATGTCCCGACGTAAACCCTAAACCTAACACCTAGGTGTAAACCCAAACATGAAATGACATAACCCCCCGCTGCTCTTTTCTGGACCCCTGTGACCGTCCCTCACCAGGTTGCAAGGGATGTCTTTTCAAGCTGAACTGAAGAACGCATCAGCCTGCTCCTGGCGACACACGGGAGTTGTGTCAGTGCTCGGGAGCATCGGCTCAGAAACAGATTCACAAAAACAAAAGTAAAATGACATAGAACAAACATGTGAAATCGAGGCCAAAAAAGTAAATGTGTAATTTAAACTGAAAATTACAGAAAAGTTAAATGTAAAATCTGAATCAGAAACCTAAACATACAGTGACATAAAACCTAAACATAAAAAGAGATAGAATCTAAATCTCAAATCTCAGCCTAACATCCAGACCTAAAATCTAAACATAAAGTTGTATAAATACTAGATGTTAAATCTAGACTTAAAAAGTTGAACTTGAAATCTGAATGTAAAATCTAACCCTAAAATCAAATTGTAAAGTGACATAAAACGTAAACATAAAAACAAAACCTAAAATGACGTAAAATCTAAATGGAAAATAGGACAAAATCTAAACCGAAAATCGAAATCTAAAATCTAGACCTAAAATCTCACTGTAAAGTGGCATAAAATCCTGCTGCTCCTTTCTGTACCTCTGTGACCGCCCTTCGGCTCGGAAACAGATTCAGAAAAATAATCTAAATGGAAAATGCCATAAAATCGACAGGTAAAACCTAAACAAAAAAAGGTCAACTCTACACCTAAAATGACAGACTTCCCTCAAACAGTATTTATAACCTACCCAAATAAGGGGACGCCAATACTTCCAATAGGTTTCATAATCCATAATGTAGGTCTTTGTGCTCAACTAGAGATTCTGATTTCAAACAAGAACAAACAATGAAATAACCCCTTTCCCCACAAAAAAAACCCACACCAAACCAAAACCTTCCTGCCGTCATATTGGCACGCCAGGGCTGTGATCTAACCTGCTTTGAGCCAGCTCTAGAAGCAGAAGGAAAGGTTGCTTCCCAGTCCAGGCACAGCAAGAGCAGGCTGCTCCTGACGGGATGGGGATCTCCGGGCCAGCAGGACCTAACTCAGCACCCCAGTAAGGCAGCAGGGCAGCCCCAGAGGTGGCTACAAGTCCAGATCACCAGGCAAAGCCACGGGGACAAGGCAGGGCCCATACCAAGCCAGGAAGGTAAGTCAGGATCACGGCCAGCCAGCGCAGCCAAGGTCAGACACAGTCCCGCGGGGGCCAGGCAGGCCTACAAGGACAAGACAGACAGACCGACAGCCAGCATGCTGGGGCCGGGAGCAATGAAGACCCACACTCCCACAGCACTGCTCAGGGAGAAGGTTATAGCCTCAGGCTGAGCTTCAGTGGAGCTCCTGGGCTGGGGGCAGACTGGGGGGAGACCCCAGGAGAGGCTGAGCAGGGTCATTAAGGCTGTTCTCGCCCTTGGGGCCCTGGAAGGTTCCCCCCAGAGGGGGAAAAAGGGTTTTAAAAGATGGAACAAATATTCCCATTCCACTATGAGGAAGGCAACTCTACTTATATCATGGGCACTGGATACTGAACTAAAATCAAACCTATCACCTGGAATCTCCCTCCTACCAATCCCAAGGCGCTCGCTTGTCCAACCTCGTTTCCAAATCCTGCAAACTTAGGAGAAGAACCCATATTCCTTCTCGCTTCACCATCAGCATGTGAAGCGGCACTCCTAAAGAAATCCCAGGCAGCTCAGTGTCCAAGGAAGGCTTAAACAGGGAATACTTCTTCACCGACCTTTCAGAGTAGCCGGAGGAAACCCGCCTGTCACTTTTGAGTGCTCAGGAAACGCGGGATACCTTTACAGTACAGATTAAACATTGCTCAGAACAGGACCACAAGAAAACTGGCTGCATTCATCTTACACGACGGTCCTGGTACCCAGCACTATCTCCTCAATGCACTTGCAGGAAAGTGGATCTTTCCACTAAGCACAGCTGATTGGATAGTCCCCAACTGCCCCTGGAGAGGAACAACCCCAGGCACCAGTATATGCTGGGGGCTGCCTGGCTGGAAAGTGGCTTTGCAGAAAAGGACCTGGGGGACACCAAGTTGAACACGAGGCAGCAACGTGCCCTTGCTGCAAAGGCGGCCAACAGCACCCAGGGCTGCCTTGGGAGGAGTGCTGCTGGCAGGCTGAGGGCAGTGATCCTTCCCCTCTGCGCAGCTGTGGAAGCAGAGCTAGAGGCGACTTGGAAATTAGACTTGGATTAACGGTGCAGCAGTGTTCCCCCGCTAAGGAAGGGCACAAAAGCAGAGTGCGGCGGGTACACAAGGAATCCATTCCCCAGGAGCTCCCCAGGCAACCTTGGCTGTTGGCAACATCAGGGGAGCTTGATGTGCTGACTCTGAGAGACAAACGGCACGGCACAGAGGGTGGGGGCGGCCAGGCTCTGCGGTATCGCCCTGGGATGGGAACTGGATGGTGCTGCGGAACCGATAAGCTGCGTATTTGCTACCCGGGGCCGACGCTGTCATTCCTTGAGAGAATACTGTCCTTTGGGTGGACTTTGCCCATCATAATCTCACTATAATCCCAGAACCTGCCTCCATCCCAAAAGCTACCCGCCTTGAAGGTGCGGCCATCCCTTGCTGAGCTTGAGCCCTGAATGTCTCTAGCCTGTACCTCTAAAAGTGAAGCGAGAGAGTTGGACACCAATCATAATGAGGGTCTGTACGACTGGAGTCACTCAAGCTCCACCCAAAAAGTAAAAAATAGTATAAAAATAGCTTAAGAGAGGAGGATGTTCAGGAAGACGTCATCGCTGACAAGTCACAGACTCCCTTAAACTTCTGGGATCAGTCGACAGGCTGAGCCTCTCTTTCCCCCCACAGGGAGACCTTTGGGTAAGACTCAAACACTCGCTTGCACCACATGCTCCCCAGCAAACTTAGAAATCTCTGTCGAGTTGCTTTTATAACTTAGTGTGTTTTATAGCCAGGCTGTGTTACTCTTACCTGAAACTTGCACGTGCTTTGCAGACAGCGAGTTTATCACCAGCAATCCAACCAACTTGTGTGTCTGTTGCCTTGGTGGCACCCAACTAATCTCAAAGACAACAAGAGAATCGACATAAAAGAATGTTAAAGGTCTGGTTTCATATGTAAGGTTAGGAGTGACATCGCTGACTTCACTGTAGTTTTGTATATAAGACCCAGCTTTAGTTCTCAAAAGCCGTGCTAGCTTTATGGAGTTACCACCTCACACCCTTTTTTGTGCAGATTGAAATTAAACCAATATCTGGACTCTGAGGTTGTCTGCTCTTTGCACACTGGGTAAAAGAACCCTGATTTTGGGACAGCAGAACCTCCAGGCCAGCAGAAAGAAAGGCTGCTGAGCATCAAACAGATGGATGCACTTTGAAGAGCTTTCAGAACTCAACAGTGCTCTGCCACAAGGTTTCTGGTGACGCAGCCTGAAGCTGCTTTTCAACAAACGATCCAGCTTAGTACCTGCCAGCACTCTAACGAACGGCAGTCTCTCGGCTCAGGGCTCGGGTTTTAGAGAGACTTGGGCCACAAACAAATGCCACAGATGTAGAAAACCTGAAGACTGAGAGCAACTGAAACGTAACTATTATTTTCCATTCCAGCAACCAGTTCTAAAACTACTTAACTCGTGCACTTCCGTAACAGAACACGGTAACTAACAAAAAGAAAGCCTTTTCTTCAGAACAGATTAGTGCATTTTACAAGAAAGCCACCATTGCAACTTACAAAGTCAGCATTATCATTAGCAATGCACCTCTCCTGAAGAGGGAATCCCGACCCTTTTTCAAAGGTCAGCTGCAAGAGTGTGTGAATAAAAATCCCCACAAAAACCCCACACCAAATCCCACCCACACTCATACCCCAAAAGCTCCATTTAGATTATATACCCACGTATTTATAACAGGTCTTCAGAGATGACAACAATAGCAATTCCGGTCCTTCTCCTCCAGGAACCAGCTACAAAAGAGTAAGACAATTCTGTGTTAGTACCATAGCGCCGAGTTCTACAACCCCCTACGTGACAGTTCTTGCTTTACAACACTTTAGCAGATGGAGACTTCACGGTAGACCACAAAAGCGGTTTTTAGATCCCCTATTATCTTCCTCTTCCAACACAGGAAATCAAGTTACTGCCAGAGAAGCACATGCCAAAAACAATCTCCAAACTAAAAAGAATGTTTAACAAACCACAAAGGACATCCAAGATAACACACATTTTGGTTTTTGTCTTTATTATTCTCTTCAAGATGATTCTGTCTAGAAACACTACAGCTCATTTTGAAAAGGATAAAGAACATGCTTCCCTTCAGGAAGAATTTTTCCAATTGCTGATTCTTCCCCAGACTGTGTTATACTGGGGAGCTCCTTTCCTCTTGCCAACTTCTGTTGCTATGCAGAGCCCAAAAACTAAGAGCAAGCCTGAACCCTTCTACAGGCAGCAGGGTCAGCACAGCATTTTACTGTTAAGGAGGTAGAGAACGGAATAATAGAAAAAGAAATACAAAAGAAAAAACATGAATAAGGGAAAAAGGAAGATACTAACCATTCCTTTTACATATATATATATATATATATCTCCTAATTTTATATATCTAAATATCACTTACTAACCATTTTAAGCCTCTTAGCCATTCCTTTTCCATTTATAAACTCTTAATAAATCAGCTGAGCACTTCTAAAGACAAAAAGCTTTGCCGCTTTTTGGACTGCGGTAAGAAAATTCTAAAGCAGAGTCTTCCTGGCGTGGGGTGAAGTGTCCCCAACAGAGACACAAGCCCTAACACAGGAACAGATCTGTGTCTTGCTGAAAATTTGCACTCCAAGAATCACAAGTTCTGCTCCAGGGCAGTACAGCACTATTTTACCCCCCAGACTCTGGGTTTCCTCTGGGCTGCAGCTGCTGAAATCGCCCCCCCGTGTGCCCCCAGGCCTTCCGCTGAAGGGGGCTGGGCAGAGGGGTGGTGGGCGGGGCGGTGCATGGGGGCTGCATCACCCCCATGGCACAATGCCCCGGGGCAGGATCAAGGGAGCCCCCTGCCCTGTCCCTGCCAGAGCTGGCCCGGGCAGCCCAAAGGAGACATCCCCGAGGAGGTCCCTGAGGAGCCGGCGGAATGGCTTGGAGGGGCTGAGGGAGGACGAGCGGAGGCCGCACGGGGCTGCTGGGGAGGAGAACCACCAGCGACAGCCGGAGGTGCCCAGGGCTGTCGGGCCTTTCCAGCTGGAGAGCAGCGGCCAGGCAAGGGGATGCCTTCTGGAGGAGCACTGCGGAGCTCACCATCCTCACCCCTGCGGAGCCAGGGGCAGCAGCAGTAAGAAGGGGGACGCAGGCACGCTGGCAGGGGTGCCAGTGCTTTGGAGCACCCACAGGTGCCCTGCCAGGCGTGGTGGAGGGGGATTCTTGCCCCCGAGGTCGATCAGGCCGAGGGCATTTGGCCGCTCTGGGCAGCCCCGGAGGTGGCTCCAGGTTGAGGGAGAAGCAGGGGTCAGGCACCTCCTGGGAGGCACGACCAGCCTGTGGGAGGAGGAGGAGGAGGCAGGTCATGCTCACATGCTCAGGGAGCAGCCGATCACCAGCGCTGGGGTCAGGAAGGAATTTTCCCCCGGGGCAGATTGGCACTGGGCCCTGGGGGTTTTTTGCCTTCCTCTGCAGCACTGAGCACCACCACTTGTGAGGGCCCCTCTGCTCCGGTTTGGCTGGGTCACTGCCTGCTGCTCCTGCCCCACGACAATGGCCTCTCGGGCCCTGCAGCTGGGCGGAGGAAGGCTTTTTTACCCCCGAGGTGGGCTAGCAAGTGTCCCCGGGGTTTTTTGCCTTCCTCTGCAGCACGGCCCCTTGCCAGGGCTCCTCTGGGCCGTTCTGGCCAGCTTCTTGCCTGCGCCTCTCGCACCTCCCAGGCGCTGCTTGTGCCCTGGCTCTCTCAGGCTCTCGTGCCCTTTGCAGTTTGTAGCGGGAGCGAGCTCTGCTCTTGCCTCGGCTCCATTTCCCCAGGGGTTTGGGCTTGGGCAAAGCAGCCTGTGCCTCGACAGATTCCACCCGTCCAACCTAACCCTAAAATGATATAAAATCGTAACCTGAAACCCAAACCTAAAAACTATACCTAATTATAAAAAATAAAGTCTAGACCTAAAAACCAAAACATAATATATAAACATATAATTATGTAACATCTAAACATAAAAAGACATCAACGAAGTCTAAAGGTAAAATGACATAATGTGAGCTAAAAGCCGAACCAAAAAAGCTCGTCCTGAAACAGGCAGCTCAGATGCAGACCGTAACTCTAAAAGGTGAGCTAAACCCCGAACCAAAAACCTAACCATCAAACACGCAGGTCAGATGCAAACCCAAAATCTAAAGGCAAGCTAAAGCCTAAACCAAAAAGCTCACCCTGAAAAGGCAGCTCAGATGCAAACCCAAACCCTAAAGGTGAGCTAAAAGCCAAACGAAAAAGCTCACAGATAAACAGGCAGATCCAATGCAAACCCAAACTTTAAATTTGAAGCTAAAAGCCGAACCAAAAACCCCACTCAGAAACAGGCAGGTCAGATGCAAACACAAACTCTAAACGTGAGCTTAAAGCCCGAACCAAAAAGCACGCCCTGAAACAGGCAGGTCAGATGCAAATCCCAACTCTAAAGGGGAGGTAAAAACCGAACAAAAAGGCTCACCCCAAAACAGGAAGGTCAGATGCAAACCAAACTTGAAATGTGAGCTTGAAGCCGAACCAAAAGGCTCACCCTGAAACAGGCAGCTCAGATGCAAACCCAAACTCTAAATTTGAAGCTAAAAGTAGAGCCGCATTTTAAATGAAACTTCCCACAGACACTTCAGACGCATTTGAGGATTTCAAAAGCTGTCATTGAACAGATCTGCGAATGAACTCCGCAATCCAAGCTGATGGTGAAGCAGGTCTGTTTATTACAGCTCTGCAGCACTGGGTGCAGCGAGGGTCAGGTACCCTAAGGATGCTGCACCCCAAGCCGCGGTAATTGCGTCCTATTTAAAGCAACAAAACTTACATATTTACCTATTTATCACTCTGTCCCGCTTCGGATGTCAATTAGATCTCCTCCCCCTTGCGCAGGCACAGTCTTCCCCTTCGGGGGTCTTTTGGTGGTCTTGGGGAGGAAGTAAGAGTTCCTCGATAGTCTTCATCATGATTGTCCTTTTGAACCCGTCCTCCAGAGTGCGCAGTTCAGCCACAGCTGGGCAGTGTCTCGTCTCGTCTCCACACACACCCCCCACCCTCACCCCACGACCACAGCTCAAGGCAACATCCCCCTCCGTGGTCACGGTCTCTTACACAAATACAATTCCTCCCCCATCCCCATCTCACCGAAAACAATGAAGCAGGCCTTCGAGTGATCAAGACCCTACTTGAGCACAATGAAGCAGGCCTTCAAGTGATCAAGACCCTACTTGAGCCCTGCCAAGGGCAGGGGGTCACACTCTTGTTTACCAAAGACAAGGCTAGCTAGCTAATATTGCAGAGACTAAAGTATATCACATATTTCAAAAAGAACATTTTCAGATATTTTCTACTTTCCCATCTCAAAACACATACACACGACTATTTTTGAAACAGTACAATTCACACTGCGACATACACTACAGGTACCTCCTTTTTCAGAAAGCTTCCTTCCTACTAGCACCCTCTGCAAACTCATCTCTAGTAACTGTTTGTCATCCGATGGTTTTGGCAAGGCTGAACAAAACCTTCGGAGGGGGCAGTGATATTTATCCTCAGCGAGAGGAAAACACAGGGCCGGTAACATTCCAGGATTCATTTGTCATTTGAGCTCAACTATTCTCTTTTAGCTATCCCATCAGATATCGAGGGGGCTGTTAAAACCTTTAGAACACACGGCAGATTATACTAAAACCACCCACTGACAACCTCCCAGGAAGGCTCTTCAATTCCGCTGTACGGGCCCCCACAGCTGCCCTTCTGCAAAGCACACACAGGCTCTACACAGCTCTCACAGAAGCCTCTCACAAAACAGTCTGCCTAAACCAGCGGAATCACCGGAGGAGAAGCAACTGGCCCCTGTGGCACTGAGCTCATCACCCACAGAGACGGTGCCAGAGCTTTTAGGAGTGCAGCATTTAAGGCAACTAGAACCAGAAGCGAGGAATTGTTATACAATCAACTCTAATCCCAGTCATTCTGTCGTTATTTAACTACGAGCGTATTTAATAGATCAACGCTGATTTACTTGCTTATAAAATATACACACAGATCAACACAAGGTATTTTTAGCCTAAAAACTCGGTATTTGACAACATCCCAAGACACATTTAAAGTGTCTTTTCCCCTGAACCTTCTGCAAATACTAGAGCTTTCCACAAACTGCACGTTTTACACACACATATAACACGTACAAATGGACTCGTCACACTTGCAACACTGCAGAACACAAACATTACTTTTTACATCTTCTCAACACTATTTCCTAGTAACAACACTGTCAGAACTTAAAAACATCAAGGCCACTGGAGTCATCTCAGAATTCAAACACCACAGAGCTTTCAGTTTTCTTCTGTCAAGTTCCTCACCACCGTCAGCCACCCAGGAGAACTCCTCCCTTCCACTCACGAGGGTGTCGTGACTTTAAAAAACCCCAAAGGCAAGTTCCCTACGGCGCACCCCCGCACTCCGCGGCCGAGCCGCCCCGCAGGTCACTCCCAGCCCCCGGCACACAGTAAAACGCAGCGGGCAGACACAAACCCTCCCCAAACGCACCCCCGTTTCCCCGCAGGGCCGACCCTTCCCCGCAGCAGGCGCTCGCCCGCCCCGCACCCCCCGCCGCCCCAGGGCCGCTCCGCCCCTCCCGCCCCGCCACCGGCACGGCCGGACCCGCCGCTCCCGCCCCGCAAACCCCCTCCCCGGCCACGCGCCCCCGAGCGATCGCTTCTCTTTTCCGCCGAGTCCCTTGCGACCCCCCGCCTGCCCCGGCCCCGGCTTCCCTCCCCAGCCGCTGCCCGGCCCCGTGGCTCCCCTTGGTCTCTCCTCACCGCCGCCCCCGCCCTTTCTTTTTTTTTTTTTCCCTTTTTGCCCCTTCCGTCCCAGCCAGCCCCAGAGCACCATCGCCGGGGAAGAGGCTGGAGCACGGACCTACCGACGCTGCCGGGGCCGGGCCGGGCCGGGCCGCGCCTCCCCTCAGCGCGGAGGACGGACGGACGGACGGCAGCCTCGTGGCAGCAGCCTTGAGGACCGCTGCGCGCCAGAACAGCCTCCTCGACCTAGCCACCAATCACCGAGCGTCTCGCCGACCCGCCTTCCCATGACAGCCAATCACGGCGAGGCGGGGGCGGGGGCTGCCGCGGCCCTCACGGGCAGCCTCTGCCGCCATGTTGGCGCCCTGAGGCGGGGCTGGGCTGCGGCGAGCGGCGAGACGCCGCCAGGCCCGATCGCTCCCTGCCGGGCGGGAGAGCGGAGGTCCGGGTTTGAGCACAGCGGGGGAGGGCGGGCGGTGACACGCAGGGTGGGCGGTGGCAGAGCTGTTGTGGGGGTGGCAGGGGACGGGGAGCGGCAGGGAGGGTTGTCCTGGTGAAAGGGCTGGATGCCGTTTGAAAGCGGCGGTGTCTGCTCTAAAGCAGCCTAACGAGCTCTGGGATGAGAAGCCTAATTAGGCCTAGTGAGCTCTTTGGTGGGAAGACGGCTCATCCTCGCTTCCATTTCACCTTCAGCTCCATTTAATTAACGAGTGAACAATAGCAACAAACGCTCGTGTTATCATTTCCTCCTTATGGATTTGTCAAAACTCATGAAACTACAGCTTCACATTCTGTTCTCTATGCCCTTACAAAGAATTATTTAAAAAAGACATGTGTGTTACGTTACGTATCATGCACCTATGACGTTTGAGGGCCCTGCATGGGGTGTCTGTGGGGTGCCTATGAGGGGGTGGTGCCTATAGGGCCCCTCACAGGGGGTGTCTGTGGGGTGCCTATGGGGCAGTGGTTCCTATAATAGAGCCCTGCATGGGCTGTCATGGGAGGGGCCGTACAGTGTCTTATTGTGTTCTTATTTTGCTGTTAAAGTTCTAGGAAAAGAAAACTGGATATGCCATCCTCGTGTTACACAAGTGGTCAATCGCCAGCCAGCTGATAGGTGACAGACTCCTGAAAATCACTTTGTGCTCTGCTTTGAGACTATTCATTTCTTAACATTTTCAATGGAAAAAGAATCGCCCCTGTTGCCAATCTGCAGTGGTTAAGAAACACTCCTCTACACACAGTGAGATCAGTAGAGACGTCCTTTATTAACAATGCGCACCGGGGACATGGGATCCTTCCCAAAGATGTCCGCCTGCACATTGCAATCAACAAATATTTATACATTGAATTCATACAGATTCAGTCTATACAATGCATATTCAATTTCATCCTCTCAATGATTGGTTCTTCTTCTCTCGCTTCTGATGCAAATTAGCACGAAGCCTCTGTTGTAGTCTTCTGTTGTTCCCTTGTGAGTAGGGGGTATAATTTGGGTAGGTGGTCCGTGAGTCGGAGGTCTCGACCACTCCTCGAATTGACCATGTTTGGTCAAGGAACATGTCCTTGGCTCGTAGGCTCTTGGCTCGTACCTCCTTTGGTCACGATTCAAAGATTATGCACAGTGGGTACCATCAGAAATCCTGTCTAGCAGACATCTTGGACTGCAACACATTATCCTTGTTTCTGACCACTAACAGATCATTGGTTAATGAATACCTCAGGTCTGGGACTTTACAGGAGTATCCTAGCAGCATTGGCAGTACAGACAATTTGATCATTTATTCCGTTTGAGACTTATTTTCCCAAAATAATCATTAGTCTCTCCTACTAATATCCACTAATTAGAATTCTTGATATTCAAATCAAAATGGGAAAAGTAAGGGGACTTCTAAGCAGTATTCTAAAATCCTAAATCTGGTGATTTCTGCAGCACCCTGTTCTATGCAATGTTTGAAACACCCCCGTTTCCATCACCGGCCTCTCCCAGTGGTTCCACTGCTGTTACCCTGAGGAAGCGCAGTGCGGGTGGGCCAGGGCTGTGACATTCGGTATGAGCAGCGGGACGACCCCCTGCAGGCAACTGCTCCCGGGCAGAGTCAGCAGCAGGCTCTGGCACCCCTTCCTCCAGAACACGTCCTGGATATCGGGATGAGAAATGTAGGGCTGCATCAGCGCTGTGCAGGCGGGGCTCCCACAAAACACCTCTGTGCGGTGGGTGCTCCACTGTGGGTTGGTTTGTTTCTGTGGGGAGCTGCCCCTGTGTCTTAACTCTGAAAGGAAACCCGGGTTGTCCTGGGTTGTTTGCCTTGTTGTATTTTCCAGAATTGAAGGTGCGGGCAGTTGAATTTGAGACACACGTAAAACCCACCAAAGAACATGTTCTGAAGGCAAAGTGGAATTAACCTCTGCAGTGCACCGCTGTGCGATATTCTTGGGGCTCTGTTTTGTTTAATAGATGCTTTGATCTATCAAAGTCAGGCTGGGGAAACAGGTTTTAAACTGATGAAAATTTCGAGACCAAAATTTTTGTGAATAATCTGGATAGGTACTGCCTGGCAGGTGTCATACCCGTGTTTCTGAAGAGGTACTTTTCACTTGCTCTTAGTAATAGCTCCTTAAAATGTTTGCTAAACTGCCAAAACTCCCAGCGGTTAGAAAAGGATGAGCTGCCTTCTGATTGAGCTGGATCTTTCCGTTGAAACCTGTCCCTGTTCCATCTCCGTCATTTCTTTGGGTGTCAGAACTTCAAGCTTGTGATTTCTGTTGTAGGATGAAAGAGGGGCGTCTCAAGGAGTCAGTTTGTGAACAAAACAGACAAACAGCTGGTGCTGGGCACTCTTGTTCTAGTGTCTTGTTAGAAGGCTTGGAGGGGAGGTGACCATTTCATTACTGTGCTGTCACTTGTTTGTGTTTCAGGCCTGTTTGGGGAAAGACTTCTGCAGTACCCATCTGGAACTGGGAGTGAGTCGTTGGGGGTAGGGGAGTGTTACTGCCTTTGTTCTGAACATGTTTGTGTTGCTGCTGTGTTTTCTGTTTTCAGTCGTGATGAGATGGATGTGTTTGGGGTGTCCCTGCACCTCCTTCCTCCTCCGGGAGCTGCAGTGTTCATTGGAACATGTTGGAGTAGACAGGAGGTTTCTCAGCCTGCGCCTGCAAGCTTGTGTCCCTTTCCCGCTGCCGTGTGTCAGGGCCCTTGTGGATGTCTCTATTGTACTAGTGTGGTATTGTGGCAATTGAAGGCACGGGCTCAGGCTGAGGTGAAAGCTCACACGGAGACACCTTTGTTCAGCAGGCACACTCATTTATACCCAGCTGAGATACTGTATTTAGCAACAACCTACTTATACCCAGCGGAGATACTTTATTTAGTAACAAACTTATTTATACCCTCTTCCGAGCCCTGGTAACTGTTAACGTTCCCACGGCTTCCCGCCAACCAAAGCAACCGTGCCTGGCTGGCTTCCAAAGGTCGCCTCTGACTTACTCCTACATAGTATTTCCCTTCCATTTACGGCTCAGCCCCTTTCGGTCTCCCCACAGAGAACGCTGCCCAGATTATCAGGGAAAAAACAGGCACGATGAAGACTCCACAACCAGTTCCAGCGCTCGGTCACCCTCACAGTACAAAAGTGTTTCCTGATGTTCAGAGGGAACCTCCTGTGTTTCGGTGTGTGCCCATTCCTGCACACGTGCACACATACCCTTATGTACGTCTCTTCCCTCCAGATCACGTGAAAGAAGTGTGCAAAACTGCCCTCAGGCGTGTTGCTCAGGCTGCTGCGGGGTGGCCGGCCTGTCTGTGCTGGCAGCGGAAGGGCCCCCTCACAGTTTTAGGGCACCCTCTGGGGTTAATCAGACACGTGCCGTGTGCTGGTGCAAACGCCCAGTAGAGCTGTCGCGTGCTGGCTTCAGAATGTCTCTCTTTCCTTATTTTCATTTAATAAAAACCAAACCAAAACAGGACTTGCTTATCAATGCTCATGAAAGGGACTTAGCCCTGCGTTCCCTACGAGCTGCTGTTCAGGGGTGCCAGGACCTGCCCACCCGCCCCACCAAGCCCCTCCCAGCTGTGAGTGAGCGCAGGTCTCACTGCTGCAAGCTGGGGTGCCCCTGGGGTAACAAGGCGCAGGCACAGGGAGGGCAGAGCTCGCTTGCCCGGAGGAGAAGCACGGGAACAAGGGGAAGAAAGCGAGTGCCTTCCGCTGTGTGAGAGAGTGACATTTCCCAGCACCCACTGCACTGGAGAGCTGGAGCAGACACTGGCAGCAGCACTGAGCTTGTAGGTACTGCGGGAGTTTAAAAGACAAGTCAGCTTCAAAGTGCCCGTGAGGTGCAAGAACGGGGTGAGATGAGCTGTGCTGTTGCTGTGTTTCCTCCCACATTTCTGAGTAGCTCGGAGCGTGAACCTGTCCCCCAGTCTCCCCTGTCCTGGCCTCATGAACGTAGAGGAGCAGTTGGCAGAGCAGACTTTGGGGTCTGCTAATGCTGCTGCCTCCTGACTGTGAGAGGGAGAGAAAATGGGATTCTGAGGGAAGAAGAATCGCCTAAGGCGAACTGCAGAGGAAGTCAAGCAACAAGTAAGCTGATACCCAGACGCTTAAAGCTGGCCACCTGCTGTATTTCACCATGGCAGGGATTCCAACAGCACAACCTTTTACCTTGGATTGAAGATTCTTTTTTTCTTAGATGTCTGAAAGAAGGTAATCTACAGCTGTTTGATGGATTTCCACTGACAGCTGAGGATTTAAAAGACTCCACCCTCTAAACTACATGTGACAGAACACTGAACCAATAAACTGCTGCTTAAAAGTAGAAATGGGAAAAAAATAGGAAAAGCTCTGATAGATTGACACCCACTGAAAAACAAATTTATTTCAGGAAAACTGTAAACAATATATACACAACAAGCTTAAAGGGGTTTCTCCTCTTGCTTACAGGAATGTACGTTCTTTTTGCTGATGTGCCAACACTCCCAACAGTTTTGACGTTACCCGCAATCGGTGCCCCTGGTGATATCACCATCCTTGGCCATGACTCTCCCAGAGCCGTACGTACTTTCCTGCTGTCCCTCCAGGTACAGTCGTGACAGCACCCTCTGGGTGCTCCTGTCTCTTGAACTGTGATGTGTGTACTTCTCTCTGGCCATTACTGAGCTCCATAGTTTTGTTTCCATCCATTTAAAAAAAAATAAATTAAGGACTATATATAGGCTTAAGCTTAGTCTCAGAAAAAACATTCAATATGCAAGCCTAAATGAAGGAAGAACTTAAAAATACGATGTTTGTGTAAAGCCTGTTAAGTATCATCCCAGCTGGCTGGTACTCAAAAACCTGTTTCTGCAAAACTGACCTGACTTCTTTATACTTGAGAGCCTCTACCACACCTCTTCTGCACTAAGTCTATTGCTGCAGCAGGCCAAGCAGAGGGTAAACTGTGATGCTTTGAGTGCTCTCAGTTATCAGCTGTCCGTCAGACCTGCCTGCCGCACCACCTTGGTTCTGCCATGTTCTCCAGAACTATACACAAGCGAGAAAAATCCCTCAGATTAGGGTAGGAGGAAATACACATGGCTATTCAGCCTTTGTGTCTCCTCCAAGCTATCAAAAAACATCAAAATCCAACTTTCCAGCAGTACATCCATGTTTACAGTGCAGTATGTTCCAGTGTGAACTTCTCGAGCTGGCTCTGTCACCACACCCTGCCTCTGTCAGTGAGCCCAAACTGCTCCTCTCCCAGCAGCAGCCTCGGGCACCTGAAGAGGTAAAGCCGCTGGATATGAACAGCAGCGCTGTCTGGAAAGACACTTTCTTCTTGCCCATCCCTAAATAATTCTTCATAGTTTGATCAGGGAAGGTAATTTCTTTCTTGCCATCAGGAAATGCTTCTCTGAAGTGTCTTTGGGGACAATATGCTGATTTATGCAGGCGTGTATCTGGGCAGCAATTCTGAGGAGTGGCCGGGTTGGCTGATTTCTTTCCCATTCGTCCGTTTGGAAACTGCAAGACCTCTAAGCCGTCAGAGTATGTCTGAGCTTCAGCATAATAATAACTCTGCAGAAACCAGTTCAGATTTGACATAACTGGTGAGAAATTTTATATACGTGTGTCCACGTCTGCCTAAATACCGATAGAAAAATGCAGAAGACGGAGGGTATCGCCTCTGTTGGATCAGGCGTAACTGCTTCACACCCCACTGAAGAAGGTCGTAGTTACGGTCTGCCCATCAGGACCCGCTTTTTTCCATGTCCCACTGGGGAAAAACAGGGGCTGAGCCGCATTTTTCCCAACCTTTTCAACCGAACGAGTACATTACGGAGAGGTCAGCATTGAGCCATCGCACTCACCTGCTCTTTCCTCTTTCACAGCTCTGCCCTGTGGAGTTTCAGAGGGCCAAGCTCTCATTTCTGGCCGTGTCTCCTCGCTGTCTGCATATGCAGGTCCAGGTGGTCGTGACCCATGAGCTTCATTAGGAGAGGTGTCCTGAAGTGACACCGGGCATGGAGCATAACCTCAAATCAAGCTTTGTCTTTACACACGATTTCTTTCCTAGGCTGACAGGTATTTTAGGAAACCAGGAGCATCAGGGGAGGAAGATAAGGCTGGGAAGGCATAAACACAATCCGGGTTTTATGCAACTCCAGTGTAATTGAAGCGGTGAGACAGACGGAGACCCAGCAATAACGGGGGGTCTGTGGTCAGCTGTAGTCCGGACGGAGGCGGAATTCAGTGGTGTGTTGTAGCACAGTGCTCCGCTGCCTTGAGTCGTCCACATCAAGGTGTGAAGCAACTGATGAAGGCTCCTAAAGCCTGAACGCTGCCTGCAGCAAGGAACTGCAGAATTAATTCAGCTGTTCACAAGGTGCTTGTGCCTGGACAGTGACCGTCCCAGCCGAGCGCTCGCTGAGTTAAGCAATAAACTCACTTCTGTGTCTCTGTCCCCTCCTGTCCCTCCGTGTCCCACGTGTGTCACTCCCCATGTCCCCAACCAGCTTTTGATTGTAGGGCTCTGTGTGTGTGTATGTCTGGGCCCCCCCTCATTCTGTATTGGAATGGTTGGTGGCCACCTGATACCCTGGATAACGGGGAAAAATGCCCACGGCTCGGGACTGTTCATTCTGACACCATTTTGCAGCTCCTGTTGTTTTGTAAGCGGGAGAAGCAGCGGGATGAGGTGCCCTGGGTGCAGCTGGTTTCACGTGATGAAATATTGATGCGATCCAGCAGAGACGGGGGTCAGTGTGGAGAGATTCAAATGGCTCTTCCTGAGGTGAGCTCCGGAGTGCAGCAAGGATTGCTGCGCTGCTGCTCTGCTGTGTGCAGGGCTGTGGCGTTAAAAGCTTCAGAGTGAGGAGGAGGAAGATGGGGAAAGGCTATGGGTGCTAAAAGGCAGGCTTGGAGCCTAAAAAGGAGGATGTGGGCCCTACAAATGGGGCTTTCCAGCCTAAAAATGGGTCTTTGGGTGCTGAAATTGAGGCGTTGGACATGAAGAAAATGAGGCTTTGAGCCCTAAGGGAGAAGCTTGTACACTAAAAGGAGGGTTTGGACCGTAAAAATGCGTCTTTCAGAACTCAAACTGAGACTTTGAGCCCTAAAAGAGGGATTTGGACCCTCCAAATGCGGGTTTGGACTCACAATGCAGCTTGGGCCCTAAAAATGCCTGGCAAGATCCTAAAAACGAGGCTGTGGAGCCTGAAAGTGAGATTTTGCAAGTCAAGCTGACCTTTTGGACCCTAAAAATGAGGCTTTGGACATGAAGAAAATGAAGCTTTGTTCTCTAAGGGAGGACTTTGTACCCTAAAAGGAGGGTCTGGAGCATAAAAATGAGGCTTTTGGGACAAAAAATGGCACTCCGAGCAGGGCGGGAGCAGGGCAGGGACAAAACTCAGTGCCTCAAGTGGGGCAGGAGCAAAGCTAGCCACCCTGATTTGGGCAGGGGCATAAAGAGCCACCGGAGCAGGGCTGGAGTAAATCCAGGCAGCCTGTGTGGAGAAGGGGCAAAAGGAGCCTCCCCAAGCAAGGGAGGGGAAGAACCGAGGGGGACACGATGAGCAAAAGGCGCCCGAGCAAGGCTGTGGCCAAACGGGATGCCCCAGCGGGGGATAAAAAGAAGAAAGTCTCCCCGGGTGGAGCAGGGGCAGAACGAACTGCCCTGAGCTGAGCAGGAGGAAAACCAACTGCCCCGAGTGGACACTGGGAAAACTGGATGACCTCAGTTTGGGGCAGGGGCCAAACCGGCCAGTTCAAGTGGGGCAGGAATAGCAACCAGCTGCCTCGTCGGGGCAGGAGCAAGACTCACTGCCCACGGAGCAGGAACAAGGGGTTGGAGCAGACGTCCCGAGCGGGGACAGCCCAAAGCTACGCAGGCCAGGCCGGGCAGGAACAAAACTGCCTCCAGGCACCGCGAGCGGGGATTTGGCTCGACAGAGAAGAAAACGTCAAAGGAAAAACCCATGGAGACCACCAAAGAACCAGAGCCTCCCGCTTTCCTTAGTATTGCAGCCAGCAGGGAAGTACCACATGAGACTTCTGGTAGCGTGGAAGTAGAAGCCCTGACCCCAACGGAGGAGGCAGCACCCCAAAGCCTTCCAGGTCAGGGCAAACCAGAGGGCAGTGACTGTGGCTGCAGGGAATCAGCGAGATCTGCAAAGGTGCTCTTGGTAAAAGCCTGGTGTCAGAGGGCCTGCTGACATGCCTGCACGCTGGTGTGGACAGAGGTGGGTGGCTTTGGTGGTTCGTTTACAGCCTGAACTGCAAAAGCCTGGCTGGAGTGGGTGGAAAAGCCAAAGTCCGTGTTTAAGGTGGAGTTTGAGGACTGTGTGATGGGAATGCTATGCCTGGTCACCTGAGATGCTGGGGGCAGGTGGGGGTGATGGATTCCACGGTCCAGGGCAGGTCTTCTGGAGTCCTGCTGTCTGTGTTCCTACTTACTTCAGAAACTTAACGTCTCCCCTTTTGTCCCTCACGGTCTGAGAGGCAGCTTTTTGACTGAAGGCTCTGTTGGTTCATTTGTCAGCCTGCTGACAGAGGGATGCAGGAGCTCTGTCATCTGTAACCCTGAACAATTCTCTTGTTGCTATGGAAACAGCTCTTGTGGTTGTGAGCGGAGTTCACAGTCCTGTGAGAGGCAGATGGGTGCGCTTTGGTGGTGAGCTTTGCTGCAGGTGGTGAGCGAGAACCCTTTACCTCGTGGAAGTATAAATTTGAGATAATTTCTGGAAGATTTCAGTGAGACGTCTTGAAATGTATTTTTCTGATTAGTAGAGCTATAGGTGTAACTAGAACAGTCAGAAAAGAAAAAGATATTTCTGACTTAGGGAAATTGATTAGTGTAAATCTCTTCATCTCTTTCTCTTCTTTTCTACCTCAAGAGATCCTGACTTTAGAGGTAGTATAAAGACCGGGGGCGAGGAGGAGCTAGTGGCCAGTATCATCATTATCCAGGTTAAAATAAACAAATAAATAATCTGTAACACTTTCAGGAATGTCAGGCATCACGAGTTGCAGTACTGAAGGGGTACACAAGTTCCTTCTGAGCCCACTTTGTTTGGGTGCCTTTTCTAAAGATGAGAAAAAATTTTCTGCCTTCATCCCAGGAAAAAGAAGCTCAGGAAAAGGCAAGTCCTCAAATCAAAAAAAAAGTGGCCTTTTTCCCAAAGTGGACCAAGTGGGAACAAAAACTGGAAAAAAGCCGTTTGGTTTCGGTCGAGTTGCGGATTAACACTGTCCGAAGCTTTAGTTAGGTCAGTGTGGTAACTGAAGCGTGAGCTCTCTTCATTGCAGCCGAGGGAACTGCATCCAACACTCAAATAATCACAGTTAGTCAGAATTCCTGAAAATTACTGACCCCACTGGGCTGAGCCATGTTCTGGGTACCTGCTGCTTGTATACCAAAGTAGTTCCTTTGAGATCTTTCCTGGGTTACACTACCATAAACAGATTTAAATGACATTATTTACTCCCTTTAAAAAAAGGTGCAATATTTACCCACTCAAGAGGTGGTGAAGAGGGTTACTTATATTTTGAGAGCACTTTGGAAGCAGCATTTAACGTTCTGTGTAGATGTTCAGTCATCCTAAACAGAATTAGACTAGAAAGAATGATCTCTCTGCCCGCTTGGAGAGATTGCATATGGAGGAAGAGTAAACAATTTTCTAATATTGACAAATAATTGTGATAAACATATGATTTTTCCATTGTAGAGACAAGATGTTTAAACTGTTCGCATTCACTGTGAAGAAATTAAATGTATTGGAAGAATAATTGATGATTACAAATGCATTAAAACTTAGCAAGGCTCCACAGAATTACTTTTCCATTATCTAACTTCTCCGGGATGTTGGGTGAATAAAAGCAGAGACATGTTTTTGTTTGTTGGTTTTGGGGTGTTGTTCCCCGCCCTCCCCCCCAACTAGGGCTGTATGCTTTAGTGTGGTATATTTTGGAGTAAATGGTGCCAGAACAAATACAAAGCTAATTCCCACCCCAAAGCATCAGGTTTTAGAATATCCCCAGAAGATTGAATCATTTGACATTTTTCTTCTGCTTTGAATTGTTGTTGTTTTCTTTCTGGTGTAAGGACTTTTCTGTGAGGTTTATTTACTGGGTTTATTGTCCTTTTTTGTTTGTTTCCCTCGCAGAACAGACACATTTCCTGGATGAATCTGTGCAGCGAACAGAGCTGAAGTCACCAGTCTGACATTGATTTTTTTCCCTAATTTTAATGTATGCAGCTGATGTAATCCATGTGTACTGACTGAGGAAGGCAGAGGCTGCAGTGTACGTTCTCATCACAAAGCTGGATTAACATATACTAGTTTGGTGCTTACAGTGTGTTTGCGCTGCTTCTTTCCCAGACTCATCCCAGAAGGGTTTGGGCTGGAAGGGGCCTCCAAGGCCACCCAGTGCCACCCGCTGCCCTGGGCAGGGACACCTCCCACCAGCCCAGTCGCTCCCAGCCCCGTCCAGCCTGGCCTGGAGCCCTGCCAGGCAGGGGCAGCCCCAGCCGCTCCGGGCAGCCTGGGCCAGCGCCTCGCCGCCCTCCCGGGAAGAGTTTCCTCCCCGTATCTCACGGGAGGGAAGCGCCCCGCAGCCCCCGGCCCCGCCGCTGTCCCGCAGGGCAAACGCCCCCGCAGCGGCCCCGGCCCCGCGCCCGGCGCCCGGCGCCCCGCTCCGGTCGGAGCCGTTTCTGCCCGCGCTGCCGGTGCCGCCGGGAGCGCGGCCGCGCGGTTCCCTCGGCTCGGGGCCGGCGCCGTCGGGCCCCAGGGGGCCGCGGGAAGGGGCTGCCAGGCCGGGCGGCGGTGCCGCCGCGGGGGAACCCCCAGAGCGCCCGGCCCGGCCCCGGCCCGCCCGTGCCTTGGCCGAGCTGGGCTCTGCCCACGGGGCGGGGGGAGAGAGCCCGGGAAGGGGCAGTGTCCTCCTTCCCTCTCACGCCGCTTTCGCCGCTCCTGCTCCTTCCCCCGGCCCCTCCTCGCCCTCCTCCGGAGCGGCAGGACCCGGGCAACAGGGCCAGAGCCCCTTCCCGGAGGGGCCCGGATAGCGGGCACAGCGGAGCGGAGCGGGGAGGTCGGAGCGAGGGGGCGGGGAGCCGCGGGGCCGCCGGCTGCGGCGCGGGGGAGAGGGGAGAGAGGAGAGGGGGCCGACTGCTCCCCGCTCCCGCGGAGAAACTAGTGCCGGGGACACGAGGGGAGGAGGGGAGCGCCGCTCTCCCGGGCTCCGCGGCGGCAGTGGCCCCCGCGAAAATCAAGTCCCGGAGCTGTCTGGGGATCGGGCGCGCAGCAGCCCACCCACCTCCCGCGGCCCAACCCGGCCCCCGGCCGTTGCCCCTCCAGGCGTTTCTCGAGCCGGCCCGGGATAATCGACGGCGGGGCCGGGAAGAGGGGACGAGCGGGCGGGGAAGCGCCGCTGCCGCTAAAGCTCGTCACAGCGGAGCGCCGGGTCGGCACGACAGCGCCGGCGAAGCGCTGCCAGCGGGAGGGGAGAGCTTCGGCCGGCAAGTCGCGGCCGGACGGGATCGGGCCCCTCGCCGGTCCCGGCGAGGCCAGCGGCCGCCCGGCAGCAGTCGCCTCTCGCTCGGGGGCACCCGCGCCCGTCCCCGCCGCGCCCCCTGCAGAGCTCCGCCTTTTACGGCGGCGCCGGGGGGGGCAAAGAAAAGAGGGGGTTTGCGGGGGGTGCAGGGGCGAGAGCCCCCCCGCCCCGGGCACGGCGGGACCGGGGCGCGGCGGGAGCATCCCCGGCACCGGGCAGCCCTGGCGGCGGGTGTCCGTCCGCCCCGCAAACGCCCGGGGAGGGCAGGGTGGGCAGCAGCGGCAGCCCCGAGACCGCCCGCAGCCGTCCCGGAGCGGGCGAGCCCCGCCGGCGCTGCCCCGGGACGGGGAGGCGAGGACGGGCGGGTCCCCCCGCGGGAGCTCGGCCGCCGCCGGCCGCGCCGCCCCCCTCCCTCCCCCCGAGCGGCGGGGACAGCCCGGCCGCCCGCCCAAAGCTCGGCTCTCCCGGGGGGCTCCGGGCCGCCCCTGGCAGCGGGGCTGGAGGAGCAGCGGGGCCCCGGGCGGGCTCAGGGAGAGCATCTCTCCGCTCCGCACCCGGCCCCCGGCGCGGTCCCGAGGAGCGGCGCCGAGCGCGGCTTGCCCCGCCTCGGCCGGAGGACTCGGGTCTCACCGCGCCTCGGAAGGGGCGGCGGATTCCGCCGCCGGAGCCCGCGCGCGGTGCCGGCCTTGCCTGGGACAGCGAGCCGGGAACGGCCGTGGGAGCCGGGTCCCGCCACCGGCAGCCAGAGGAGCCGCGGGGGAGAGCGGGAGGCCGGGCCGGGAGGGCGCGGGCTGCGCAGGGGGAGAGAGCGCAGCGGCTGCCGCCCGCCGGGGCTCCTGCCGGCCCGCCGGGAAAGGAGCCCCGGAGCCCGGACAGCGCGCTGGGTGCGCCTGACGTCACCCCGCCGGGCTGTTCGCCCTTTTTTCCCCTCAATCTGGCCAAGCTCAGCAGCAGCTCGTACACAGGAGTTACCCTTTTCCTCCAGCTGTCGAACAGTCGAATAATGCTTTGTTGTTACCTTTGACATTGAACTACGAATTCCCGTAGATCAACGGCCAGAAAGTCAGAAGAATTGGTGATTCGGGACTTCAGTACCCTTGGGGAAAAAGGGAAAAGGCCGGTGGTTCAGCCCGGCTCTTCCCTGTCTGATTCGTTACTATTATTCTATCTGGTGATGTGGATGGACGGAGAGACTCACTCTGAGCCCAGACGAGCCGGTTTATAAAACACCACCGCCTGAAGGGCTCCGTTTATACTTTGTCAAAACGACAAAACGGTGGAGACGCGCGGGGACAGCGCGATGGCGGGAGCGCAGGAAAGGTCCTGTAAGAGCATGACCGGCTTGTTAATCGATTAATGTTTATTGAGTGTAAATATTTGGTAAAGTTTTTAGGAAAACAGGCGATTCTAAATGATTAGACCAGTCAGCAGGGCTTTTGAATAACGCATCCCATTAAATACATCTAAATATCTCTGTAGCGATTGCTTTATTCGCAGGGCATCCCCCCGCACCTTTCTCTCCCGTTCATTTGTTTTTCCGCCGCCGGCAGCTGGTTTCTTCTTGGCGCCTTCGCCTGAATATCAGGATCCCCAAATACGTGTTTCTCCCTATACTTATAAACCGAACGTTTACAGAAAATGCTCTTTCAGCCTTGAAATCGGAGCGGTAATCACTTGGAAATTTCGAGTCGGAAGCAAAACTATGAAACTAAGGGGAAACCGAACTGAGCGCGTATACATTTTGCTGGTTGGTGACTTCTGGGTTGTAGACAGCATTTAATTTAGACAGATTTGATTAGAGACGTATTTTCCCCAATAAAAGCTTTTTCTTTCTGTTTCAAATTACAAACGCTTTTCTCCTCCCTCCCTCCCGACCCCCCGCCCCCGCGCCCCAGTGCATGATTTTCACGTTTCCTTATTGCCACCGGAAAAAAGGCGATTATTTCCCATCGCTTTCCCCCATCCATCCTCAATCTCGCTACAAAAAGAACGGATATTATTATCACTAATGACGCACCCGAAAGGCGCCTGCGGGGCGCGGGGGGCCGGGAAGCCCGCTCCGCTCCGTCCCCGGCCGCGCTCCCGCTCGGGGGGGGCAAGGGACGGCCGAGCTCAGGGGACACGCCGAGGGGGCAGGGCCGAGGGCTCGCATCCCGAGGCCCGATTCCTTTTAACGACGGCGCGGCTCGGCAGTGACCGACTCCGGGCGGAGCGGCTGCCACCTCCCCCCAAACCGCGCTCGGCCCCTCACAGACACCCCGCTCTCTGCCCGCAAACCGCCCGCGCCAGCGCGCCCCGCGGAGGCGTGCGGAGAGCGGAGCGCTCACGGCAGCCTCTCCCGCCGGCCCTTCCCGCAGACGCGGGGCTCGGGGGGTCCCGCTGCCGCCCCCGCCTCCCGCCCCTGCTCCCGGCCGCTCCCGGGGCCGGTCCGCCCACGGCAGAGCGGGACGTACCGGACGCCGGGCGAGTCCCCGCCGGCTGCGGCTCCGCTGGGAGCGCGGGGGCGGGCGGGGCAGAGCGGGAGGGAGGAGACCGGCAGGGCGGGGGTTGGGCTGCGGGGGCTGGAGCGTTCCACAGCCACGACCCCCTGTCACTGCTGCGGCCGTTCGGCACCCGAGGCCCGTGCTCAGCCTCCGGCCCGGCAAGTCTCCCCCCGGGGGAGCGGGGACGGTCCCGCAGCTCCACCGCGGCGGGCGGCAGAAACCAGCGCCCCGCGCTCGGCACGGAGCCGCCGTCCTGCCCGGCACCGGAGCGCCCCGGGGGAGCACAGACAGCTACCGCGGCCCTCGCTCCGCACCCTGGAACGCAACAGCTCCGCTATTTCAGTCAGAACTGCTGACAGTGAGGGAGAGTTCAAATCCGTGACAGACAGAGGTGCCTCTCTCAAATCGTCCTTCGCCGGCACAGCTCGGCTCACGCACGGGCAGACCAGGCGCCAGCAGGGGCTCCCCGGGGGCCCGCTCTGTCCCGGGAACCGCGCTGCGCACCCCTCTTGCTCAGACGGACACGACCAGCGGCAGCACCGCGGGGGCCGGGGCGTCTCTGCGCGTTCGCCGCGGGGAAAGGAGGTTCGTCAGCGCCTGGGCTCTGCCCCAGCCGATGCTGAACCAGACCCGACGGGACCTCCTGGGCTGCAGCATCTCCCCCCGCAGCGAGGAGCAGGCGAGGCGCAGCGGCTCCCGGCCGGGCTCTCACGCAGAGGGTCGCGGCGAGCGGCTGCAGCCTCCCCCTGCCCCGGAGGGAGGAACTTGCCCAACTTTCGCAGTGTCGCAGCCCGGGGCTTCTCCCAAAGCGCCCCCACCCTCCTTCTGCCCTCGCAGTCATAACCCCTTCGTTATCCTTGCCTGCACTTTGAACAGCAAAACCAACAGCCCGCGCCTCTTCCACACCTAATCCCCTGCCGGCTTTTCCTCTGGGCAGGAACAGCAGCCGTCGGCACAGTTGCCGTTTAACCGCCGCCGGGAGCTCAGCCCCACACAGCCGCTGCTCACTTCCCCCCGGTGGGACGGCGGAGAGAATCGGAGGAGTAAAAGTGAGAGAACTCGTGGGTGGAGATAAAGGCCGTTTGAGAGGCAAAGCAAAAGCTGCGCACACAGGCAAAGCGAGACAAGGGCTCCAGTCACCCCTTCCCACCGGCAGGCAGGCGTGCAGCCCCCTCCAGGAGAGCCGGGCTCCACCACGCCTTACGGGTACTTGGGCAGACAAACGCCACCGCTCCCAACGTGTCCCCCTTCCTTCTTCTTCCCCCAGCTCTTTACTGCCGAGCATGACGTCACACGGTACGGCACAGTCTTTCGGTCAGCTGGGGCCCGCTGTGCCGGCTCTGTCCCCTCCCAAATTCTTCCGCACGGCCGGCCTGCTCGCTGCTGGGGCAGTGGGAGAAGCAGAAAAGACCCGGACGCTGTGCAAGCACTGCTCAGCGGGAATGAAAACTTCCCGGGATTATCGGCTCTGATGCCAGCACAAAGCCATCGTCCTTTGGTCATCAAAGAAAAAAAAAAAAAAAAAAAAAAAAAGAAAAAGAAAAAAGCGCGGTACAAGCTGTTTTTTCCCCCACAAGGCTCCCAGGCGGGGAGAGCAGGACGGGCTGACCCAAGCTCCAGCCCGGCCATGTCGGAGCCGCCTCACTCCTCGCCACGGCCCGTCCCGACCCTGACGCGAAGCCACCGCAGCCCCAGGGCGCACCCCTGGGGGCCCTGGCCCGGGAGAGAGCGGGGCCGAGCCGGAGCGGCTCCCAGACCGCCTGGCCCGCACGGACGGGGCAGCCCCGCGGAAACCTCTACCGCGCCCTTCGCTCCACACCCGCAGCGAAACCGCTCGCCACCCGGGGGGCCCCTCCCCGCGCCCGGGCCGGGCCGGGCGGCTCCCGCACAGTCGCTGCCGCCGCCTGCCGCCCCCCCCGCCGCTACCCGAGGCCCAAAGACGCCCCTGCCCCGGCCCCGCCGCGGGCACCGCGGCCCCGCCTGCCCCGGTCCCCGGCGCTCCCGCTCGGCCGACGGCTCCTCCTGCCCCGCGGGCACCGGCACCCGCGGCCCGGCCGGCCCCGCGCGGGTCCGCGCTGCGCCTGCGCCGCCCCGCGCCCCGGGCAGCGGAGTCCGGCACCGCCCGCCCGCCGGGAGCCCCGCGACGCCGCCGGGGCCGGGGCCGCCGCTCCCCAGCAGCCCCCAGCGAGCAGCCGGTGGCTCCGCCGCTCTCCGCCGCCCAGCCCGGCCGCCAGCCCAGGCCCGGGCCGGCCCCGCTCCCCCCAGCGGCGGCCCCCGCCGCGGCAGCGCCGCCCCGCCCCCGCCGGCCCTCCTCCAGAGCCATCAGCACCGCTGGCACCGCACGTGACGTCAGCTGTAAATTCCAGACCCGACTGCCGAGCTGCAGGCATTCCAGTCACAGCCTTGTCAGCCTCATAAGCCTTCACGGGCTGTTGCACCGCCGTCCTCGGCTCCAAGATCCCTCCCAGCACTCCCGCCAGCACACCCTTTCTTCTTGAAGGCTGCCACAAAGGGAACCAAGGAAAAAAATCACGTTCAAAAGCCCAACCTAAAGAGTGAGCAGTAAAAGCAAACCCCAGAACTGTTAAGATAATCGCTGTTTAGAGGACAAATTAGTTTGCAAGGTGCCTCAGGCACCAACGGTTTGGCTCTTCCCACAACTACCAGGAGCAACCCCGAATGCAGGCAAAGCTCTCAAGGGCAGGGTAAACAGCGTGTTGTACTTTGTTCTCCTCAGCCCCACTCACCCACTGGTTAGATACCCTTGTTAACTGAAACGGGAGTTCAAGACTTACCTGTTCATTCTCAAAATGGTAAATGCTAAAGGAACACTGTTTAAAAATTCTGCAAATATTCTTTACTTGAAGTTTGTGGTTTACATTAAATAGGTGTATGCTGGTGACTGCCTAATTATTTGAAAGAGTTCCAGGCCATATTTATTACTTCCTTACCAAGCAGCCAGCAGACAGCTCATATAAAATGAGAAGAACAGAAAGCAGGTCAGGGAGTTTCATCTCCTGAACCACGACACTTTGTCTAGGAAAACATTCTGCTCTACAGGCAGAGGAAGAACGAAGTGTTACACACAGATAATTACTGTTTGATCCCCAAACTGCACAAGTAAAACACAGTTGAATTATTGATGAAATGAGCCTTCAGTGTACATGAAAGCATAAAGTGTAAATATTTCCTGAACTGCCAGAAGTTCAGCTGTCTGAGAAATATCAAAAAACATGGGGAAATGGGAGACTGAACCTCCCCCCCTTCTGTCTGCTCGTAATGCAGCAAAAGAGAAACTACAAGATCAAGTTGAAGTTCAGCTGCTCGGCCAACAGGAAGGGAAAGTGCCTGTCACAGAGCCCTGATATCGTCACCTTGACAAAAGCTCCTCCACTGGGTGACACTGCGGTATCATCTCTAATCTGGTACAGTCAGTCAGGAAGGGCTCTGAGAGATGCACGGCCAGATTGGAATGCATCCTGTCTGACAGAGAGGAAAATGAAATATGAAGACAATTCATTCATTTACAGCCCGAGCAAGGAAACCCACCAACTCACATTAAATGCTGGTAACACTACCAAGGATACAGTCACAATTATAATCTCAGCCATAAACAAACATACTGTCATTCAAAATTTCTTAGCTACGTACAATTACAAATAACATGTTATAATGACCCATGAGATTTCCAATCAACAGAATCGCTGTTAAGCTCCATCAGAGAGGCCACACAGAGTAACTCATTGTATCTTTCCATTTTGCATAGTTAAGACCAGAATGAACTACAACTGTTAAAAGAGAACAACAATCTTTTATTAACATACAGCCGAATAATACCAGTCCAGTTTGGAAAACAGGGAGTACATTTATGTGACATTCTAACTTATTCTGAAGCAATAGGAAAAACCGGCCTCACCACAAGAATGGGACAGCCCTACACACATGGACATACAGAGTTGATTTTTTTTTTTTTAACAGAACAGTCTAATTCTCTGTTTAATTAAAAATACCTATTGATGTGCATAGGTATGTGTGTGTGCGCACACACACCCAGAGGGTAGATTTTTATCATCTCTATTGTGTAGCAGAAAATGGTGCTATTCACACCTGCCCCTGGTTTCCAATGACACCCAAGGGTTCTCAGTACCTTCGAAAAGATTAAAGTTTGTGAGAAAAGATGAACCACTCACTTCCCTAAGCTTTCAACCTGTCCCAGGCAGGCTGAAAACCAGTAGCTGTGTGCTATCCCAGCGGAGGGCTCTAACGGCTGGAAGGCTCACACGAGAACAGCACTGCCGCAGGAACGGGATTCTGGCTCCGGTACTGAGGGAGCACGTTGCAGGGCTTTCCCTTGAGCTCGCTGCTGGATGCTGGGTGTCCCAGGAACACAATTCGTTGGCTTTGCAATACGCAGCACCAGGGACTCCACACGATACTGCACAACAGGTTGGATACAGTCACTGTAATTTCAGAAATGCAGAGTAAACACGGCTGTATCCAACTGTGCGAGTACACACTCATATTTCCTGAATTTAAAACACGGACAACCAGTTTTCCAAAATAAACAGCCACACTCTCGCTTTTAAGGTACATTTTCTATCACATACAGTGGAACTTTTCCATGTGTTTCCTCATCATTTAGCCCTAATAACTGAAAATCAAGTACTTCTAATTTTTACCTATGGAAAAATAAACACCCAACAGGCTGCAACAACATGTGCGGATGGCCATGCTGCAGTCAGGGAACAAGCGTTTACTAAACTGTAGTTTTGTTGGACTTGCAGAACACTGAAGAAAACACAGTATAACATGCAGCTGGTGAGCATTTTCCCGGTCATCATTCCAGGAATGAGGCACTGCATTATGATTTCAACATCTGGGAAAACAGAGAAATGACACGGGAGCTGTGTCAGCTGGTAATTGTGCCTCCAAGCTTTTAACCGTGAGGAGTAACTAGAACGTGCTTTGCAGCAAGAGAACTAAGGGAAGAATCCAAGTTAGCCCAGTTCAAAAGTCTGCTGCTTTGCTCTGGGTATCGTGCTTTCTGCCCGAGGATGCCACAAGTAGTACAGGAAGCATAAAACCCCAAAAGTTTAAGAACTGTCACCTTGTTCGAGACATCACAAAATGTTGCATGTAGAAATAGCAACATGAGAAAAAAACAGCCCTATTTATTTATTACTCAATGCTTTAGTAAGGCTTTAAAAGCACTGATAGCCAGGTATTCACTGTGTCCATTCACAAGAAAAACCAAAGTAGCTGAAAATTACACACATGGGTGGCAAAGGACTGAAAATCCCAAAATATCAAAGAACAGCCCCAGGTAATCCTGGTTCTGTTCTTTGTAAGCAACTCAATCACTGCTCAAAAGCCCTCTGCCTGACGCACTACACATTCAAGTATTGTACTGAATGGCTTCGGTCTAATTTCTTTAACTCTGACGTTATCAATGAACTCAGAGAACCAGCAGCTTTAACCAGACCCTGCTACCTCACAAACAGGTTGGGGTCTCAAAGTGTAGCTCTGCAGCAGCATGAGCTGCTGCTGCTGCCTTGCACTAAGCTGTGTCCAGTGCTGAGCTCAGGTGTGTGATGAGGTGCTCAGGGACTGGATCTGGCAAGAGCGAGGGGTTTGGGTCGGTTTTGTTTTCTTTTTTCTAGTGTTCAGCAAGTTCTTCAGTCATCTGACTAATAATCCCTAGGTCTATGACCATCTCCCTCTTAGATTTGTTTCGTCTACTATGGAATATTCAAGATAGCTTAATAAAATAAAAGAAAAAAACACCTTTAAAAAAGGTCTTGTAAAACTTTCAACACTGAGGAAGAGCTGAAAACTTGTTTTTAGTTTTGATTCCATTAATTTCTACTACGTGGAAATGACTCAGGTATTCCTTCTTGTCATTGAAGACAACAGAATGAGTTAAAAAATTTCAACAAAACAAGGAACAAAATCTGAAATACAAACTAGTTGGATAAACCTCTTTTAATGCAGGTTTATTAAATGCAATTCTTCTGTCACAGAACAGATTGACAGAACAGTCGAGGTTGGAAGGAGCTTCTGGAGACCATCCAGTCCAACCTCCCTGCTCAAAGCCTATGACCTCGTCTAGTCTTTCAGTTGGCTTTGGATTTTTTTAATTTGACTCCAGTTTCTACACAAAGGTATGTTTCACAAATTCATTTTCACAAACGTATGATTTTTGTGTATAGGAACTGATGTGTTTTGCTAACCCGTTGGAGCACGGGTGGAAGGAGCCATCCCCCGTGCTGCCCGGCACCGTAATGCAGAATCCCTGCTTAATAACACTGAGTTGTCAGTGAGTTTTCTTTGAGTCAGTTACAGCACTGCTTCAGCAAATGCTTCCCAGGCTCTGGAGGTGAAGTGGCCTCACGAAAAACTCAGTTTGGGTAAACATCAAGATTTTAACTATGCAGAGGCAAATTAAGCCTCAAAACACACATTTAAAGAGATATACAGACGCACAAGTCAGCAGAGCGTGTGATTCTGATTTTTCTGAACACAAATGGCACTAAACACACGACTAAAACTTTCTTAAAACATATACTTAAACCAAAAAATGGCCCAAGTTTCAGATGCTCAAATGCCTACAACTTCTACAGCCTAAATTTAAGAACATAATAGGTGTAGAACAAGGCTTGAATTTTCCAAATTTGCCAGAAGTAGGGAGGTACTGAGAAGCTACTATAAGCTGTCTTAAAACAAGAATTTTCACCATAGTGAAAAAAACCCCACTGAAACGCAAAATCCAAACCAGTTTGTTTTTTTTTACGGGGTTCTTTTGGTTGGTTGGTTGGTTTTGGTTGTGGTTTTTGGGTTTGGTTCATTTGTTGGCTGCATTTTTAAATGACAATCAAGTTGAGGACATCAATACCAAGTACAAAAAAAACCCCGCAAACCACTCCCTCTCCCCACTCCCTCTCCCCTAAGTAGAAGTAGGATGAGTTGCCTCCTCTCGTTGTCCCACAAATCCAACTCTTCTGCAATCCTTTCCTCCCTATATCTAAAGTATAAAACGAGCTCGATCTTGTTTAAAAAGCAGTGACCATCAAGACAGAACACAAAGGCTTACAGCACCGTCAAGACTCAATGGTTGAAACCGTTTCCTCAGTTGCAAGTCGTGCCATCCCCTTACCACTATGTACCTCCCAGAAACAGTACTTTCCCCTTCTCTCACAGAGGAAAATAAATTCTAGATTGGAAGGTAAAAAAGAACGGGGGGCGGGGGGGGTGTTTGAAGCGGGTAAGCAGAAGCCTGAGCTCTCACCATGGAGGCGAACATGAGGTTTATCACTCACGACGCTGCTCCTGGATCCCACGCTGCCACCGGGAAGGCGAACTCACCCGGGAAAGTCGAGTTTCAGATTGATTTCTGCCCGAGGGAAGGAACCGCAGGGAGATCCTGCCTACGTCAGCTCCCCAGCCACATCCCCCACGGCGCCACACGAGCCTCCCCAGCTCGCGCGCTCCGTTTTGAGATGAAAAACAGCTAAAAAGGAGCTACAAGGCGCTGGCCCAAGGGCACCTCCTACCTGCCAGCTCTGCAGCCTCGTCAGAGGGGGGGGTCAGGCCCCAAGCCCCGGCGGTGGCCGATGACCCTGTGCCCGATCGCGGCTTTGTCTCGGAGCCGCGCGTGCCTCCCGCCCGCCGCCCCGCGAGCGCGTTCATCGCCGCAGCGGGGACCGAAGGCGGAAGCAACCGGCGGGACGCTCGCAGCCCCGGGACCGTTGTCCCGCAGGCGCCGGCACGGCGGGAGACGCGGCCCGGACGCGCCCGCCCTCCCCCCGGCAGCAGAGGGGCCGCCCCGGCCCCGCCCCCCGACCCCCCCCCGCCCCGGGCCGCCCTCCCCGCGCCGCGCCGGCGCCTGCGCTCTTGCGCCGCTCGCACTTGCGGTGAGAGCCCGGGGGAAGAGGCGCTGCCGGGGCCGCCTCGCCGTCCGGCGGCGGGGCCGGCGCTGCGGCTGCCGCGACACCAGCCCCGGCCCGGGCCGAGGGAGCTGCAGCCCCGCGGCCGGGAGGCCTCTCCCGGCGGGAGCGCCGCTGCGGGGCCCCGGAGGGGAGCGAGGTAACGCGGCGTCCGCCCGCGGGGCCTCCGGTCCCGCTCTCTGCGTCCCTGCCGCCGGGCCCGCTCCCCTTCCCTGGCCGCCCCGTGCCTTCGGAGAGCCGCCTGCCGGGGACGGCCGCGGCGGGGTGGAGGTGAGAGGGTTTCATCTCGGCGCTGCCGGGGGGGAGGCAGGGAGGGAGGGAGGGAGGGAGGGAGGGAGGGAAGTGCTTGACGGCCCTTGCCGTAACTGCAGACCGTGGGGGCTGGGAGCTGAACTGGGAAGCCGCAGCTTTCGGGACTTGTCACCTTGGCCGTGACGCCGTACTCGAGGTCACCTCGCCGGGAAGCGAGGGAGGGCAGAGCTGAATCGTTGGACTCGGAGATGCGGTTGTGTTTAACTGAAGCAAAATGACAATCAATGCCCCTGGTTGTGCTTTCTTACAGCACACAGTGGGTTTTCGTTAGGAGAACCCTCGCTGTTGAAAGCTGCGGGAACGGAGCCGATAGTTTTGAATTCAGGTGGCCTCTTAAGTGGCAAATAAGTATGTTCCATGGGAAGATAATGTTCTAGCTTTTGACTTTGTAGGTGAGGTAAAAATTTCAGCTGTTGAGCTGCAGCAGGCACAGTTCTCTGTAGCTTCAGTAATGCCAGTGTCAGTAACCCTTGCTGCTTGTCGGCGTGGGTTTTGAGGGGAGATGGTATTTTACTTGGTATGAAGGACTCAACACTGTTTTACTGTCTGCAGTCCCAATTTGATGCTGTGTTGACCATTCGCAGTGTGTTCAGAAGCATTCTTAGCCTCACCTTCCTTCAGAGAAGTCCTCTCTGATGTCTCTGGTGTACCTACTGTTCTACGGTTTCCCAAACCTCAACCCAAATCAAAAGGCAGTACCTAGGAATCGTTCCCTTTTGGGTGGAGTTTCTAAACAGTTTTGTGTGGGTGCCTCCAGCAAAGAAGATAAAAATAGTCATTTCAGTTTCTAGGTGCTTTGCCTGAAGTTTCTGCAAAGCTTTAAGCTCGCTCACATCAATCAGTGAGGCTTTAGAATTATCTCTTGTTTTATTTTGTTTTGTGGTTTTGTTTGGATTTTTTTAAACACAACTTTTCCCGTGTCCCTTGAAACAACTCTCCTGGTAGAGGTGGAGGGAGAAGGACTGGGAAGAGTCATGGCTCATGGGTGACGTAGCCAGGCACGCTGCTGGATGCAAACTCTAACGGACTGAGGCCCGTGGACTGCAATTAGACAGCCCAAACTGCTACAGCCCCCAAAGGTGTTCCTGGTGCTTCTGAGTGTGGCTGTGCTCGAGGCAGGAGTGTTCGGCCTTCCTGTGAACCGCCAGTTGAGCCCTGTGTTTGAGGGTGCTGTAACACTGGGTAGTATGATGACTTGGGGGACTCTTCTGCCCAGTTAGAATCCCACAACTTTGCAAAGGCAGTAACTTTTGTAATTACGTCTTTTTTTACGAGGTGCTTGGTGGACGAGGAGAAGCTGAGCCTGGAGAGCTGTGGCTGAGCAACCCCGAGGCGATACTTACGGACTGGTCCCACGTGTGGGATTGGAGAGACGGGAGCAGGTCAGTTAACAAACACCTCCATCTCGGGGGAACATGAAACAAGCTTTTTTTGGCAATGAAGGGGGAGGGAAATGGCTAGCTTCATCTAACTAGAGACAGGCTGATTCAAAGTGTGAAAGTCTCCTCGAAAACAAAGAACCCTGAAGTAGTGGAGAACTTGCTGTGCTTCAGAAGGTTTGGTTAAAATTTAGGCACTCACGAATAAGAACCTCTAAATACCTGTAGCCTGTGCACGTAAATACAACATAGGCAGAGAAGTTTCTTGGAAAAGCTTTACACCTCTACCGTGCTTTACCAGTTCAGCAGTGTCAGCAACTGGGGATTTTAAAAGCTCTGATTCTCAGATCAGAGTTCACGGTACAGGTTTCTGGGTGTGCGCTGTGTGTTTTATTCTGGCAGAAGAACAGGCCTGTATGCTGTGACCCCTGGGGTACCTTGTGGGTGTAGCTATCAGTACACCTTCAAGGTGAAGAGTGTGTGTATGTCCAGAGAACCCAGTTATTTCCAGGCCCACCCAGTTTCCTGGAGGATGGTGAGGACTGTGCAAGGACTGAGCTGTGAACGGAAGGAGTTTGCCATCAGCTGAAGTAAAGGTCTGCGGGGTTGTTTTGTGATTAGGAAAGATAATTGGCTGCTGGTCTTCCAGTTCCTCGAGCCCCTTGCTTCTGTCAGGAAAAAGGGCAGCTGTCTGGTACAAGACCAGTTGTGCTGGTGGGTTGCTGGGGAGGTGTTCAAACCAGGGCTCGCTTGCCAAGGGCAGCATCAGGTGGTGAAGAGGGAGACCCCCGGGTCCGAGTTGCCGGGGCCAGGAGCAGCAGTCGGTCTCTGCCCAGACTTCTGGAATGCCGTGGGGACAGGTTTGCTCGTGCCAGGCTGGGGTCTGTTAGATACAGCCTACGCTCAGCCACGGGGAGTGGAATTTCGGGGTGGGATTACTGTGCAGCACAGGGGGGCACAAATTCCTGTGTTTTCATCTCCCCCTTTAGCGTAAGACTTAAGTTTTTATACGGTGCTGACTCAGCAGCCTATTTCAGCAGCTTAGAATTAGGAAAGGTTGTTTCACAATTAAAGCCACTGAATTTCGTGCTGCTAGTCAGAAGCTGGAGATGTGAAGTAATTCGAATTCAGATGTTTCATGTGGCTGTAAATGATTCCTGGGTTGTCACCTGGGGAGTCAGTCTGTGGGCGCGGGGGTGGAGGCGGCACAGCAGGAGGTGTGTTCCTGCGGGGCGGGTGGCGAAGGGGTAAGCGTGCGAGGGGAGACCTCTGGGCGTAGTCACAAGGGAGACTTGTGCAGGACTTGCAAAGTGGGGGTTTTATGGTGGTCCTACGCTAGCGTGGTACAAACTGCCTACAACGGCGGGCACTGGTGCTGCGCTGCAGAAGGGAACGTCCTAACCCCTGGCCCGTGTTGCCCCCGAGACTTCCTCATGTCACATCCCACTTCTTCGTTGCCCCTTCTCCATGGGCTCAGGGTTACAGTCTTCCCGTGTCTCAAGTGTGTTTCTGACCGTCAGAACAAATTTCTAACAGGTTTAATATTTAGGAAAATGAATGTAATACTTATTGTAGTTTACTCATGCATTAATTACCGAGTTGGAAAAAAAGCCGTGTTCTTTGAGATGTGAGCCATGTTCAGCGTCCTTGTTGTGATCCATTTTATACTCACGTTGTGTAATGCTGACCTTGGGGATGAAGGTATTTCTGCGTGTTTTATTGACTTACATCTTGAAAGTGAGGTGTTGATATGTACGTTAGATGTTAGGCAGGACAAAAACATAATAAAAAAGCACAGTAATGGTATCTTTCCCTCTCACCCAGTTATTATGGTAGAGCAGGTTTTTTTGTTGGGGTTTTTGTTGTTGGTGGGTTGGGTTTTTTTGTATTTGGAATGGTCTGTCTGTTCCCTGTTTAGACACAGAGGCATGTGAGATGTTAAAGCTGTTGTGACCTGATGCATCTACAGCTCCAAATTAAGTGGATGAGTGGGTTAATTGATACAATATTGAAACAGAGGAACCTATTTTATTGTAGTTCTGATTTTGCATACATACGAGATATGATGTAATAATATTTATGCAATGCATGAGTAACTATTCATTATTAAAAACTGTAGAGCCTGCGGTTGTCTGGCAGTTTCTTACATTGAGGCAAAATAAAGCTGGTTTTATAAATACTTGGTATCAGCTATTTTGACTTTTAGGCTGTTTGAATTAGCTTTGTAGTACTGAGGCTTAATCATCTTTACTGTTAGGTGTAAACAGCAGCAGGGAAACCAACCCAGTTCTGCTGCGAGTATTATCTGTTCCTCTGTTTCCTACCACAGAAGTGGGTTTTTTACCCTCAGATTAATGTTCAGGTTGGAAGGGACCTCTAGACATCGTTTAGTTGGTCCAGGCGCCCTGCTCAAATCAGGGTCACCTAGACCAGCTCCAGGGATGGAAACGCCACAACCTGTCTGGGTAAGTTCCAGTGTTTGACCACCCTCACAGAAAAACAAAACAAACAGCAAGAGGGGGGAAAAAAAAAAAAACCCACATGAAAGAAAGAAACCAAACCCACCCCAAACTTCCTTTTTAAGTTTCTTGTGTTTCCAGTTGTGCCTGTTGCCTCTTGTCCGTTCACTGGGCACCACTTGGGTGAGTCAGACCCACTCTTTTTTACTGCTTCCCATCAGGTTTTTATACGCATCGATAAGATTCTTTCCCGCCGCCCCCAGTCCTTCTTGAGGCTACAAAATCCTGGCTCGCACAGCCTTCCCTTGTATGTCCGATGCTCCAAGCCCTTCCTCGGGCTCCAGTATGTCCGTGTTTGCCTTGTACTGGGGAGCCTAGACCTGGGCCCAGCACTCCAGATGTGTCTCACCAGTGCTGAGCAGAGGGAAAGGGTCACGTCCCTCGACCTGCTGGTGCTCTTCCTAATGCAGCCTGGGACACTGTTGGCCGCCTTTGTGGCCGAGGCGCGTTGCTGGCTGCTTCACCCAGGACCCCGGGTCCTGTTCTGCAGAGCTGCTTTCCAGACAGTCTGCCTCCAGCCCGCAGTGAGGGACGGGGTTATTCCTCCCCGCGTGAGGACTTTGCATTTCCCCTTGTAGGGCTTCAGGAGATTCCTCTCTGCCCATTTCTCCGGCCTGCCGAGGTCCTGCTGAATGTCAGCACAACCCTCTGGTGTGTAAGGCACTCCTCCAAATGTATCATCTGCAGACCTGCTGAGGGTACACCTGTTCGCTGTCCAGGCCGTTAATGAAGGTGTTCAGCAATATTGGCCTCAGTGTTGACCTCTGGAGCACCACTAGTGACTGGCCTCTGTGTTGCATTACAAGGCTGCTTCTCCTCGCTTCAGTTTCATTTCTCTCTCTGCTGCATAACAGCCAAATCTGGTTTAGAGCTCTCCAGGGTGTGTTTTGTTGTTACCTCTTCCCTTTTTTAACATGCCGTCCTCTGGGGTGAACGTGTACGCGCTGCATTTCATTTCTGATTACAGCAAGGCTTGTTCTGTAGCTTTTAGAAAACTTTTATGTAGATATCTTGGGTATGGTATGACTAAAGTAATAGTGACAAATCCTGAGTCTGTATTTTCTGATTTTTGATGGTATGTATTACCTGAACAGAAAACACAGGAATGATCTAAAATAACTGAATATAAGTCGTTATTTGACTAAGAAGGTGTTCTGTACCAGAAATACAGTTTTAAATTGTCCCATGTTTTCTTTACTTCAGAAGAGTGGCATATGTTGTGCATAAAGTAATTTAACTTGCCATGGTAATTCAGGTCATTCTTTATTATGTTCTTTTTTAATGGATGGTTCTTAAGGAATTTGTGCATTCACATGTATGTTTGTGAACCTGCAATGCCCATGCAGAGATGGATTTAGTACCTTTACAGTCTAGATTTCTGGTTTGAGTCTGGTGCTTGAAACACCCCCAAAACCCACCAACAAAACCACCCACCATAGGATAGGTGGGAAGAACAGACTAAAGCTCTGCTAAGCATTTAGAGGTTGTGCCAGCATGTCAGATTTTGGTGAGCTTGTGTTCTTATGCCAGCAGTTGGAAACCTAATCAAGGAAATAAATAGTCGTTTTTAACCATGGCTATATTAAAGATGAAAGACTTAAGAACAGAAACCAGTTGTTTTAGACAGTGTAATGGTGGATAGTCCTCACTCCAAAAGAATTCTGTTCTCTATAAAAGGAGGAGTTAAAAGGTGTAGGAAGAGTGATATGTTACGAAAACAGATGGCATGGCAATATTGTTAGTCGTCGTTTTGAAGTGGGATTTTGTAGGAGGGATTGCCCGAGTGGACAAACAGGAGGAGGGGAGGATGTGTTGAAAGGAAGGCTGGGAGCAGAAAGGGAGATGCAGAGCATGTGAGGTGAGGTGGGGGGGAGGGTGGGGGTGGCTGGAGGAAGAGAGTGCTGAGAGCCAGGGCTGCAGAAAATGCTGAGTGGGAGTTGCAACAACAGGGACCAGTGATCCAAGGTGCTCCCTTTTGGTTTCGCTTGCTTTGGTTCACGGGGCTGACTCATCCCCTGGAATTTCTTATCTCCAGACTTGTGGCTGGAAGTAGGTGAAGTGTTAGGTGAGGTTGATTGCTCTGTGCAGTGGGAGAGGAGAGAAGGAGAACAAAGTCCCCCTGTCTGAGAAGTGTCCAAGAGGTGTTGAACATAGTGGAGAACTACAGTGTTCTCGTGAGCACTGTGCAGTTTGTGAGCACGTTTTGTGTTGCCTGCTTTCGTGAAAATTTGGGTGGTTATATTTAGGTTAAGGGATGTAAAAATGTAAATAAAATGGATTCCAGATATCTAGTGTTCATCTTCCCCGTGTATCAGCAGAAATAAACTAAAACCAGCCAGACTTCAAGCCTGACTGCAGGGTGATGCGTGCACAAGAAAATACTTTTGCTGGCGGAGAAAGCTTGGTGGAGCTGCCTAATCTAGGTGCCTATGTGGCAGATTTAAAAAACAGAACAAAACACAAACACAGTGAGAAACAGGTCACTTCTTCAACTGATCATCTCTTCTTTAGGCTCAGGGGGCTTTCTGTAGCCTGTTTGTTTGTCATGTTCTTCAGTTGCTTCCATAAATACCGTACTTGTTTTGTGGGAGCTTGAGTTGTTGAAAGAAAGCCTTAGCAACATCTGATTCTTTCCAAGATAGTCTTTGGCTTTTTCAGAATGTCATTCTCTTGTGGAAACCACTAGCAATGCAATATTTTAATTTTATTAATAATCTGGTTTCTGTCAATAGTCATCTGTCTCGTAGTAAACCATTTAATTTCACTGAATGTTTGAATTCTGTAGTTTCTAAAGGTTGAGCGGTTCCATTTTTTTACTTGTAGTACCCTCATGACCAGGGACTTGGTATTTCGATAGCAGAACATTGATGGCGAGAGGCCGAAGCTTATACATTTGACAATAAAATTGTGGAGATAAAATGGTGATGGAAAAGTAACAGTAGATCAGAGTGGCGTTGGCCAAAGACCCTTTAGTAAGAAGTTGGTTTAGGAGAAACCTTGGCGACTAAGATTGCAGCGTAATGCTTTTATTATCTGAAGATAGATAATTTGGTGTAGAAGGGTCAGGAGAAGCACAAGTAATGCTTAAAACTGAGTAGTACAAAACTTTGGCCGTTTTTACAGCTGCTTTGCAGCAGCCATCAGTTGAAACTGGAAGCTTGATCATGCAGTTGAATCTGCACCTGCCTCGAAGGTGGATGGCTGAGTTTTCAAATCCAGTAGCTTGCATTATTTTTCTTTTATGTTTCGTTAATAATCCTAGATGTTTTGTGCTGTGCAATAGTGAACAGGAGTTTCCTAGTGCGAGGGTTTGATGCAGCAGCCGTCACACGGCGTAAATGTTGCTTTCTGAAGCCGTCTGATTTCATTGGGCTTGTTTGGACAAAGGCACGGTGTGGCTATTTGTGAGTGCCTTGAGACTAGAAAGTCACTTAGAATTGTGGGGCAGGGGGAAGCAGAGGGGAAAGCCTGATGCGATTTATTTGCTGAGCTGAGGAGGGCTGGGGGGTGTTTTGGTTCAGGTTTTTTCTTCTGGAGGTCAACTCAGTGTGTTGTCCTCAAATGACTGAGTTCTTTGTTAGCACTAATGGAGGTTTGAGCTGTTCTGGAGCTGAAAGTAGTTTACTGTTTCAGAGTATTTTGTGATCTGCCTGTGGATGCTGCGATGAGTAACTAAAGAAGGGCAGGGGATTTTCTACCAGTTGTGTGTCCTGAAATACTGCACACACTGAAGCTCTGCAGAAGAATTCTGCTGTTTCAGCTCCTCAAACCAGGGTACTGCTAGCACTAGAGGTAGTGTATTCATGTGAGGATTATGTTCTGGAGTTGTCTGTGTTAACAGAGACCTTGATCCCTGGCTATTGACCAGTAGCAGCCACAATAACAGGATGAATGTGTCCAAAATGTCACCTTTAAATATTTTTGTTAGCTTGCCGTTGTTGTATGAAATCATGTATTAGATCTATCTTTTTGTTTTAAGACAGTTTCTTAATAGTTGAGACATGATTAAAATTTCAAGGGGCAATCCTTCCGTTGGGTGCAAGGAAGTTTGTCAGGAGATGATCTGCCTGGTCTGGCTCCGTAACATCAAGAACGTGGTTTTTCAAAAGTATAGAATGATCACAATTCCTATAAAATCAGTGTATGTCTGGCTACCTCCAGGAGTTCCACCCTTAATCCTTTTTTCCTAGAAATACGCTACAAATGTTTTTAGTTAGAAACAATAATTGGAGCCCTGCATTTTTCTAATGCATAATTGTCAAGGAGAGTTACTTATTTGTAGGAGAGAAGCAGCAGAACCCACGGTCTCATTTGTGAGTCGTGTATGGGCTTAAGTTTTTAGTTCTTCAGGATGGTAACTTTGAAGTGATTGCTGTTGTTCATGCAGTCATAACTTCAGGGTTTTGTCTCCCCCACAACTCCCCAGTTCATGTCCTGAACAGAGTTTTGTACCTCAAGACCTGAAAACCTCCTAATAGCAAGAGTAATCAAAAGGCTTGCCGTGTCAAACCACTGCCCTTTTAAGCAATATCTCTGTTGTTGGGTGCTTTTACTGGAGTTATTTGAAATTGGATTAAACTCTCGCCAGAGGATGATTCCTTCACGTTGGCCTTTCCAGACTGTGTTCAGATTGAAAGCTGAGAATTGTGTGCAGAACCTTTGCAAAGGCTCTTGATTTTTTTCTTGCTTTTAATTCTACTCCTGCAAAGAAATTGTTTTCAGTGTTTATCGCACATACAGACTGCCTGACTGCATTTGTGTCTGAGTGCCACGTATGCAGTTAGCAAATGATTTTAAAAAATTTAAAATATTTGAGCAATTCTTAATTTGGTATTTTAGATGTGGAATATAGAGCGAGGGATTGGATGACCTGTACAGGGTCGCAAGGGGTTTGAAGGGGGGTTCGTCCTCCTTTTCTTGCCTTTAGGTGCCTTAATCACAAGACCATCATTTAAGATAACAGTGTGCAGCAGTGCTTCTAAGAAACCCTCACCAGATCTGTGCCTTTGTGCTGTAACGCCGTGTGCAGATTTGTACAGCTAAACTGATGGGCAATAGACTGGAAACAGGCGCTGTAGAATTGCATTGAAAAGTCGTCAAACCAAAGGTGTTATTAAAAGGTTGTATTTTGAGGGGAGCCAAAGATGTCTGTGTTCATCAATTTCAGCTTGATTTCATTAAAGTTTATGCTTTTTTCATCATGTGTTAAGAACAACTTTGAGTATTCTGTACTGGTAAATGATTTCCAAGACTCACAGCATAGCATTTTGGTTTTTGAAGACTAAAGTTTTGACTGTGCTGTGTCTTGTAATGGTTTTGAACCGTATTCAGATACAAGTCTGCATACGTGCTGGTGCACTTCCACTTTCTGCAAGAACTGTTGGAAGGAGAGTCCCTGACACAGCTTAGCTCACACAGTTCCTTTCTTTTTTTTTTTTTTTTTTAAAAAAGAAGCCAAACAAAGCCAAGCCAAACCCTGGACAGGGAAACTTGGCAGACAGTCATATTGGAAAATAATAAACAGGCCTCTGCCAGGAGTGTTTGAAGTTGTTACGTTTGTCTGGTCGGGACTCGTAGCTGCTTAGAAATCTCTGAATAGCAACAGAGGAGGCAGAGGAACAATTTTTCTACAGGCACAGGGTTGAAATGATTCTTATTTGGAAGTCTGCCTTTGTCATCAAAGAGCTAGAAATATAGTGGGGTTTTCTCTTAAAGGTTGGTTTTTGTTTTGGTTTGTTTTTTTTTTCTGAAGAAATGAATATGAAGTTTGCTGGAGCATTCATTTTAGAACAGGACAGTGCAGAAACACCCCGGTGACACTGATGAATGAGTTTCTGACCAAAGCCACGACAAAATAAATAGCCTGACCTGTGGTTTTAGATCTCAAGGTCTTCTGGTGGTTTCGATGGCAATTCTTTTCTGCTTTTCCTAGAAATAAAGGAATTCTTTGTCTCTTAAAGGGCTAGAGCCCCAGGGATTTGAATGGCCAGCTTCTCTGCAGAGTTGCACAAGCCTTAGTCTTACTTTCCGTCAATAGGAGGTTTTCAGGTGGTTGTCCCGGCCACAGCCATCGCTATTAATACTATGCTGTGGCGGTCACCTGTGTGAGAAGTTCCCGTTGGTTTGTGCTTTGCTCTCAATGCACTTTGTGTTTATTTTACTTTTGATATACTCAAGTTAATTGGCCAGGACTTGCAATAATCAGTCAAGTGTTGGCCTTAACTATGCAAAATACTTTTAAAGCACAGATTTTTATTCCTGGTTACAGTCTGTTTGTTTCAGTTGTCCCAAGTGTTGGAATGACCACTGGAAGAGTAAGTGTTGACTGAAGAGCAGTCTGATGGTTAGGGTGTGAGAGTTCAGAGTTTGGTTTTTCCATCAATTTCTACTGAGGCTTTGAAAAATGCTTCTAATATCGATAAAAATGTCAAATGAAGTAAAGTCCTAATTTATAATTTGGCACAGTGCTGCACTGGTAATCTGATCTGAATGATTTGAATCTACTTTATAGCATTTTCCCTTCTTGGTCTAATTACAAATGAAAAATAGATCCTTTTCTTCATCGTCCTGAACTTTGCTCTCAACACTTCCAGGTTCTTTTGTTCTGGATGCCTGAACAAGTTTGTGTGTGTCAGTTCTTTCTTAAACTCATTGTTAGTAACCTCATCGTTATTGTTCAAAGGACTGAATGAAACCTTTCTGTCAAAAGGACCGGGAGCCAGGACAGCAAAATAATAAAATTGTCTAGAACAAAAGTGATGCCATTAGTACTGGAAATAAAATGCAAATACTTCCAAATCTGAAACACGAGAACGGGAATAGTTGTGTTCTGTGATACTGGTGTTCACAGAGAGTTTTCCAGTCTCAAGCTAGAATCTCTAGTTAAGTAGTACTCTGATTGCTTTACAAAACTGAGTGCGTCCTGACAACCTTTTTATTTTGAGTGAGAGACAGTTGCAACTTTATAGTTCAACAACCCCAAAACATTTTACTAGTTAGTGATCTTTGTGGATTGTGAGTTCACTGCAGCGATAACTCTCCAACCGACCTCGGGGACAAAAAACTTGGAGGTATGATTTGTCATTGTACTTCTGAACTTGTACAACTTCTTGATCTGTCTCCTGACACTGGATGATTAGCATGAAGTTGTTGCACGGCTTCAGAAAGATAGCCTGTCTTTTCAGTTCTTGGAAATGTCAGTGATAGTTTCTGAGGAAGACTTAAGTGCTCTTTTGAGGTGTGTCTTCACTAAGCAATGAGCAGTAGGGCTGTTGCAAAGTGTATCACACCGTAGACGTTAACACCCTGCGTGCTTTCGGATCTGGTCACGTCCAGTGACTTTAGGAAAAGTCATAGCTTGGCGTTCAAGTGCATTCCTTACTCAAGCTTGTCATGACGGGGCACGTAAGCTGACATAATGTGCCGGTAAAAGCTCTTAGAGCATCTCACTACAAAAAGTAGAATATACCACTAGAGGCACATGGCTGAACAAAACCAGTATGGAAGGTGCAGAATCACTGAATGGTGTTTTACAAGGTTCACCTGGGTCTTCAGATTTGGTTGTTAATCTTTGGAGTTCTTCATAGGGTAACCAGCTGCAAGGGTATCTAAACACACGGGTATAAAGCAAAGTCTGTTTTGAAAGAGATCGAGACAATCACTTCTCTGACAATGAACAGGAAAATATATTCAGTAGCTTCTAGTCCTCTCTTTTTTTCTTTTAGGGCTAGCTTCTACTATGCCAGTAGCTGTAGCATGGGAAAACAATGGTTTGGGCAGATTACCATGTGTGTATTCTGCCATCAGCGGAAAAAAAAGACCTAATTAATGTTTATTTCTGTAAGCCCTTGGGTAAAAAGCAATAAAACCACTACAGAAAACCAACTAGTAGGGAATAAACTGGCTTCAAATGTTTACTTTGTAATAGCTTCATCAAAAGTTATATTCATATGCATAAAATGCATAAAACTCCCTCTCATGGCTAATCTATAGTGTTATCCCCAAGTTTTACCTGTTACTGTGATAAGGAGACTTTGTCCTGTTCACTTACAAAGTGTAGAGTGTCCTGGGAGTTAAACGGATTGTATTTTGTTTAGTTTTATCCCCTCTCCATTGCACCTTCCTTTGGCGACTATTTAGTCCAAAAAGTCTCCAGTGTGCTTTATGGTTTTTGTTTTTTTCTAGATCTGTACTACCCCGGCTTTTGTACAGAAACCCTTAGTCCCCATGGACCTTTGAGTAACGCAGTGAGATGTCTGTGTTTTGTTTGGATGTTGTTATTTCAGGTGTCAGGTTGTACTGAGGAGCTTAATGAAGTCCTCTGGGTATCTTAAATGTGGGAAGTCCTCTGTTCTTTATTAAAGCTCTGTTATTAAATATGGAGCCTTTAAACAGATAACAGATAAAAAGCGAGGACTTACTTTGATCCGACTAAATGATGATGATGGTGGCTATTGTTTTTTTTCTCAGTGCATTGGAAATGCAAGTTCTCTTCCATTCTTTAAGCAGTCCTGTTGCTTTTGATGATCCATTCCACTCAAAGGCTTAATACAGTAAGATTTGAAATATTTGTAGTGAACTTGTGTAGCTATTTGATTCCTTTTTCTGAACATGGTGATCAGTAGCCATAAATTTTCACAACCTGAATCAATGAAGTTCTGTTGGTGGAACTTTGTGTGCAGATTTGTGTAATACATGCTGTTCCTTGCCATCTTCAATTTAAGCAGGATTTTGTGTAAAGCCAAACTTCTTAGAATAATAGCAGCAATCCCAGGGGACATAAAAGAAAGTATCTTGGGAACAGAGGTAGACCTGTGTTTTTGATTTTGTTTTCAAATGAGAACCAGTTCTGTAGTTGTAGTTGCCAGGAAACATTCAACACCAAAACCAAGTCAATCCACTAACACACTGTCTGCTTGAGCTGTGAGAGAGCTTAAAACAATAGCTCTGAGGTATGAACTGACCCATTCTTAAAACTGTGCCAGTAGTGATCATAGAATCATGGAATCATTAGGCTGGAGTAGACCTCTAAGATCATCAAGTCCAACCGTTGACCTAACACCACCATGCGCACTAAACCATGTCTAGAAGCACTACATCAACACGTTTTTTGAACACCTCCAAGGCTGGTGACTCCACCACTTCCCTCGGCAGCCTGTCCCAATGCTGGATAACCCTTTCGGTAAAGAAATTTATCCTGATGTCCAATCTAAACCTCCCTGGCGCAACATAGAAGAATCATTTTGGTTGGAAAAGACCTTTAAGATCATCAGGTCCAACCGTTATCCTAACACTACCAAGCCCGCCACTAAACCAGGACCCTGAGCACCACATGGGTGCGTCTTTGAACACCTCCAGGGATAGTGACTCCACCACCTCCCTGGGCAGCCTGTTCCAATGTCTGACCACTCTTTCAGTAAAGAAAATTTTCCTCATGTCCAACCTAAACCTCCCCTGGCACAACTTGAGGACATTTCCTCTTGTCCTATGGCTTGTCACTTGGGACAAGAGACCGACCCCACCTCACTCCAGCCTCCTTTCAGGCAGTTGCAGAGAGCAGTAAGGTCTCCCCTCAGCCTCCTCTTCTCCAGACTAAACCACCCCAGTTCCCTCAGCTGCTCCCCATCAGACCTGCTCTCCAGAGCCCTCACCAGCTTCGCTGCCCTTCTCTGGACACGCTCCAGCACCTCCGTGTCTGTCTTGTCCTGAGGGGCCCAAAACTGCACCCAGCATTCGAGGGGCGGCCTCACCAGTGCCCAGTACAGGGGCACGATCACCTCCCTGCTCCTGCTGGCCACCCCATGGCTGACACAGGCCAGGATGCTGTTGGCCGCCTTGCCCACCTGGGCACACTGCCGGCTCACGTTCAGCCGCCTGTCGACCAGCACCCCCAGGTCCCTCTCTGCCGGGCAGCTTCCCAGCCACTCCTCCCCAGCCTGTAGCGCTGCTGGGGGTTGTTGTGGCCGAAGTGCAGGACCCGGCACTTGACCTTGTTGCAACTCGTGGAACTGGCCTTGGCCCAGCGATCCAGCCTGTCCAGATCCGTCTGTAGAGCTTCCCTGCCCTCGAGCAGATCGACACTCCCACCCAACGTGGTGTCATCTGCAAGCTCCCTGCAGGAGCACTCGATCCCCTCATCCAGCTCATCCATCAAGATGTGACACCAGAGTGGTCCCAATGCTGAGCCCTGGGGGACACCCCTTGTGACCGGCCGCCAGCTGGATTGAACTCCCTTCACCACCACTCTCTGTGCTTGGCCATGCAGCCAGTTTTTAGCCCAGCTTGGAGTGATGATCGGAAATGTCCGAGTACTTTACTGTGTCACTGTTCATTGAGATAGAAAGTAGGACCATATCTATATACATCTTGCATTCTGAAAAATGTAGAGCCCAGACAGGCTGATAGAGTCAATAAAATGAGTAAAAGAACAGGTGTAGGTGGATATTAAACTAAACAGCTGCAAAGTCTTAGATTTGGAATTGTTTTTTCTGAAGTAAGTATTGTAAAACTTTAGACTTACTGCTATAATTATTGTCAATTCAGGATGCTTCAGTTGCAGGGCGTACACATGTTAATTGGTGATGTTTAATAGTATTTATTGCCTTGAAGAAAAACTACCTTCACTTACCTTTTCTTTTGCTTCTTTGTTGTTGGGCTTAAGGTTAACTGTGATTGGATGGCTTGAACACTTGTCAGAATACCTTTGTGTAGAAACTGGAGTCAAATAAAAAAATCCGAAGCCAACTGAAAGACTAGACGAGGTCATAGGCTTTGAGCAGGGAGGTTGGACTAGATGGTCTCCAGAAGTTCCTTCCAACCTCGACTGTTCTGTCAATCTGTTCTGTGACAGAAGAACTGCATTTAATAAACCTGCCTTAACATAGGTTTATCCCAGTAATTTGTATTTCAGACTTTGTTCCTTGTTTTGTTGAAATTTTTTAACTCATTCTGTTTGTGATAAGTAGAGACACGGACAATTTAAAGTGTCAAAATCCAGTGCGAATTTTATTATATTAGCAAGCAAACAAGAGCAAAGGCAGCGCTGGGCGGCCGGGGAGTCTGCGCTCCGCCAACGGCTCGCGCCTTCCCGCCTCGTGTAAGCACATTATATACAGTCTCATTTCCTGCATTCGCGATGTCGCAATCAGGTCGATACTCTGCGCATGTTCCTTCTGTTGCTGGGGGGTCTTTCTCTGCCTCCTGGTGGTCGTAAGGATGAAGGCTGAAGGTCTTCCTTGTTGCCCTGTGGGTGAACTTATGCAAGAATATGATTACTCAACCCCCTCAGCTACGGGTCTTGTTTACTTTGCCGAATGTCCTTCGGTTGAGCTATCAAGCCTTGCGGGCACATAAATCTTCCATCCATACCTTCCCATACAGGTTTAATGAACAAAACACAATATGCTACCTATTACAATCCCCCCTTTGTCTTTTGTCCATTATTTTGTTCATTGAACCGTTGTAGCTCTTGAGCACTCAAAATAAGGGTTTCTGCCAAATCGGGCTCATCGGATACCGATTCGTACTTCGCTCGAACAAGCATCAGGTGAGCGGCTTCTAAACGGTTCTTAACTATCGCGATAACTTTATTAAAAATACAAGGTCCAAATGCAAGCGTTAAATTGAGCAGTATTAATGGTCCCGCCAATGTTGACAATAAAGTAGTAAGCCAAGGAGAATGGTTACACCATGATTCGTACCAACTTTGTTGGGATTCTCGCTCTCTCCTTCGTTGTTCCAACCCCTTTCTTAGCTCTGCCATTGTGTCCCGTACTATTCCGGTATGATCTGCATACACACAGCACTCTTCCTTTAAAGCTGCACACAATCCCCCTTGCTGCAAGAATAATAAATCCAAGCCGCGTCTATTCTGAAGCACCACTTCTGATAGTGATCTTAGTGATTTTTCCAATGCGTCTATCGATTTTTCTATTCTGCTCAAATCCTCATCCACTGCTACTCTAAGTGACTTAAATTCAGCTTGTTGATTAATAGAGAGGTCATCCCTGTGGTCGCTCCGGTTCCTCCAATTGTAAGGAGGGCGGCTATGGTCAGAGCTGTAAACGGTTCCCTCCTAGCAAGATGGTGCTCGGGGGTGGTTTGATAATTGTAGACAAACTCATTTGAGTGATATACAATTTTTGGAATTATTGCTACTTGTATGCAATAATCTTTGCTTTTATTAACATTTCGGAGGCTCAAGCAAGGTGTTACTCCGATGCTTGAGCACACCCATTTTGTGTTTGCCGCTGGTATTAACCAATCCGCAGGAGCTTCCTTTGTGAGTGAAATACTTACATTACACAAATGTTGTTTTGTGGGTGGAATTGTCCCAACGCACCGTCCTTTTCCCGTTACTTGTTCCAAGGTGAGACCTTGGACCTGATCCTTTCCTTTTTCTCCATAAACATTGTGCAGGGTTTGTCCCATTTACCTGCCTAGCCTTGGATGTAATTCCTACAGCCTCGTAAAAGGGCGGTTTAATGCTATAACATAGCCAGCAGGAGCTGGTTATTTGCGGGTTAGTCTTATTTAGTATTCGGTAGCTAGCTTGCATCACTTTCCATAGGGTATTTCCTTCTAAGTTTTCTTCTTCTGAGATAGTTATACCAGAGTGAGTATTATTACCAGTAAACTGGGTATCATTGCTAGTTTCAGTATCATTCGCGGGTCCCAGAGTTTGTTCATGTGTTAGCACGGGATTTGGTCCAATTGGTTCCGGATCATTTGGAATGGTCTCTTTTTTTATTAGTATCAGTCCTCCTCTATCAGTTCCTGGTTCCCAATAACGCATTCCCCAAGTTTTTCCCACAAACCATGTAGGGTTCTGGTCTTGAGAAATATTCACGTATACAAACTGGCAATTTCCAGACAATAGTATACCACCAGAACTATCACGCTGAGGGGGTGCACATCCCACTGGTCCCCATGTTACTGTAATAAACTTGTCATTCCCTCCCCCGGGAGCCCAGTCCGATGCTATGGTTTCACAACCCCAGTATGTGCAATAATAATGTCCTGGTGAATTACAATAGGTCCTTCCTGGATTTGAACTAGGGCAAAAATAAAACCCTTTCAGGTTTAAGCATGGTTGTATTGGCACGAGTTGGCACAATGTGGGAGTAAAACTGGGAGGTCCAGAGACTATTTTTGTCTGTACTACAGCTTGGTCTTCCCATCTAAACAGGGTCCATTTAAAAGGTTCGTGCGCGTACGGCTCACAAACAGGGATGCATAATACTACCCAGATTGCCCCTATAAATACGTATCGGGAAAAGTGGTGGTTTTTGTAATATACCAATTGCTTATTCCTACCCCGATTTGATACCCGTCCCTGATTTTTGTCGTTTGCACTCCAGGGCTTCGCCTTTTCGCTACCATCCTTGAGGCAGGATCTCAAGCACTGCTTTACGGTCCCAATCGTTGGGTTCATTCCTCCATAGTCTTTTACTCCTCTGCCTCGCTCGTCGACTCGGTTGCTTCGAGCCACGAGGGGTACCGTCTTCTCGGCAGCAGAGGAATTCTTCAGGAGGACTCGTGCTTACTTTAGCCACTTGCCTCAGGATGTATGAACTCCAGTTGGTATCTTTAACTTGGGGTGCGTTGCACTTCACCCCTTTCAGGAACTTCCGGCACTGCCCTCTTACTATTTCAGCGACAAAAGGAATTGGTTCATTCGAATGGTAACAATAATTTTTGGGCCGAATTCCTTTAGCAAATATCTCCCACCATTCCTCTGATTCAAGAATAATCTCTCCCTGTGATTCTTTTAATTTTAATGCCAATTCTGTGAGTTCCCTTTCCCACTCCCAGCAGATCCGGCAGACACTCTTTGGGGTCTTCCGTTTCGGCAATGGGCCCACCACCGTTCCCGACACACCTTACACACAAAGCACACGAATGGGTAACAGTTAATATACCACACTTGATTTCAGCATCTACATGCCCATCTTCAGTCAGAATTGGATTCTCACTATATTCAATTTTAAAGGTGTTCATTCAGGTCCTTTGAAATTTTATTTTTAGGTCCCCGGGTACACTGGTCACTTGCCACTGTTGATTCTTTACGGGTCCTTTGATTCGGCTGGCGTGAGTCCACCCTCTTTCAGCTGTTCGTATGGAGGTTTCTGTAGTAAGTAAAACAGGATATCCCACTATGGGGTTAGTAAGGTCTCTTTACTTTCAGGTCCCAGCTGGCTGAGTAAAATATACGGATTTGCCACAACTGGGAACCTTGCAAGTGTTCTTTTGTTAATTTCCCGTAGGTCATGGACTAATCTATAGGACCGATCAGTTTTCTTTACGGGTAAGATGGGTGTATTGAAGGGAGACATGCATGGTTCCAGTAGCCTTGGTTTAATTAATCTTTCAATCTCTGGTTTCAACCCCATCCTGCCTTCTTGTGAGATTGGGTATTGTTTTATTTTTATTGGAATTTCCGGATCCTTGATAGTTACAGTGAAGGGTGGGATATCTAATTTGCCCACTGTCTCCGGAGTGTACCAAACCTCGGGGTTAATTTTTACTTCATCCTCACTCCTAAGGGGACATAATTTTACTTGCAACTCATTATTTTTAACTTCCAAATTAATGCCCAGTGTGATGATCATATCTCGTCCCAATAGGTTATAATCTGCTTCTGGGACCAACAATAGGGATCCCACCCCAAATTTAGATTCCATTTCAAAAAGAACGTCTTTTATTACTGGAACCCCGAAAGGCTCTCCTTTTGCTCCAATGACTTGCATTGTCTCCGGGGACAAGTGACATCCCCGGGGTAATTCTTGTACTGTGGACCTTTCGGCCCCGGAGTCCACAAGGAACTCGATTTCCTGTTGCTGGGGACTTACTTTAATTTTTATCAAGGGCTCGGTCTTACGTCTAGCCCCCAGCAAATAGAGCCCCTGACACCCCTAATCCTCCTTGAATATTTTCTCATCCTGCAGCCGCTTTCTGCATTCCCTTCTCATATGACCCTTCCTCCCACAATAATAACACCCTACGTCCTTTCTCCTTGTTCCTTCCACCCCGGGTCTTGGGTCCGTTTTGTGAGTCGATCTAATCCCACCTCCACGTTGTCCTTCCCGAGCCACTGCTACCATCACCTTTGCCTGCTTCTTAAACCTCTCGTCTTTCCTTCTGACAAACACCTTCTGTGCCTCCCTCAACAGCCTGTCCAAACCTCTGTTCTGCCAATCATCTATCTTCTCAATTTTTCTTTTACTATCTTCCCATGCGTTTGCTACAAATTGCATTTTCAGCAGGGCCTGCCCCTCCTGAGTGTCTACATTCAGACTGGAATGCATTTGGAGACTCTTTCGTAGTCTCTCTAACCATTTAGTGGGCGACTCATCTGCTTCTTGATATTCCTTGAAAGCTTTATTAATTCTTCCTCTCTATTCTTCCTCCCTCGGTAGCCACCCCCCTTTTCTTTTAAAGGGTATAAATTTACCCTAGTGTCGGCCACCATCCACAGACTGGCATATTCACTTTCTTCCAAATTAAATGGTTCCTTTGAGTTAACATAAATGTTTAGCGCCTGACATATCCAATCCTCAAATGATCCAAAACCAGGCCAATACAGATGGTCTCCTTGAATCTGTTTTCCGCCCCAGACCTCTATGCAATAATGGATCATTTTTACCTTATCCTTTCCCTGCCTAGAGGGAAAGTTATCCCAGTGTTTCAACATCAGCCCTAGGGGACTATCGGGCGGTATTTGGGGCAATTTCACATGGGGCCCCTCTCCCATGGGCTCAAAGGGCTTGCTTTTCCTTTGTCCCATCTTCTGAGGCACTCACACACACACACCAACCGCTCCCCTCGTTTGGGGCTCGCTCCCTCGCGGGCTACGAGAAACGCACTACTAGAGGGTCCGCACTCACTTCGCCCTGGCAGGACGTCTCATACACCGTGCCCCAGGATACCCAACCCAAACCGAACGGATTCCCGGCCTATACTCACGCGTCCTGCGTCTTCGTTCGGAGCTTCGTGCACAAAGATTACAGGGTTACCGGTTCTCCTTTGCTCAGTGTTCAATTTAGGTTCGTCGGTCGAGACAGAAGCGACCTGAGGGCTGCAGGGGCCGCCGGATGGCGGGGCGCCTCCCCAATGCAGCTGCAGGCCACAATCTAGTCGTGATCCGAGTCACGGCACCAAATTGTGATAGGTAGAGACACGGACAATTTAAAGTGTCAAAATCCAATGCGAATTTTATTATATTAGCAAGCGAACAAGAGCAAAGGCAGCGCTGGGCGGCCGGGGAGTCTGCGCTCCGCCAACGGCTCGCGCCTTCCCGCCTCGTGTAAGCACATTATATACAGTCTCATTTCCTGCATTCGCGATGTCGCAATCAGGTCGATACTCTGCGCATGTTCCTTCTGTTGCTGGGGGGTCTTTCTCTGCCTCCTGGTGATCGTAAGGATGAAGGCTGAAGGTCTTCCTCGTTGCCCTGTGGGTGGACTTATGCAAGAATGTGACTACTCAACCCCCTCAGCTGCGGGTCCTGTTTACTTTGCCGGATGTCCTTCGGTTGGGCTATCAAGCCTTGCGGGCACAGAAATCTTCCATCCATACCTTCCCATACAGGTTTAATGAACAAAGCACAATATGCTACCTATTACACCAGGAGGTGCCTTAAGGATCCTGCCTAGAGAAGCTGCCTCAGATTGCTTTGCATCATGCTGTAGTTCCCAATTTCATCTTTCCTTTCTCTTACTGTAGCTTCTCCTCGATGACAATACACTCCTTTTATACGTTGAAAACTGTGGGAGGAATGTTTGTGGAGTTAATAGGGAATGTTATGGGTTGAATTTTCAGAAGAAATAGTCTGTCTGGGTGCAGACTCCTACATGAGAAATAACTAGTGCTAGTTTTGGCGAGAGTGCTCCTCACAGTCAGAGAGAGAAAAACTGGTGTTCAACGTCGCTAAGAGAGGGCATTTCCAATGAAGCAATCCGTGATCAGCGTAAAAGGGAACTTAAGTGACGACCAGTTCCTCGCTTAGCTTCTCCATCAGCTGTAATTCAGATCCAAAAGAGCTGAACTCCAAGTGCAGTTTGATCATAACAGAATATTGACACCAGGAATCATGGGATAACTGGCGGATAAATTCATATTTGTGTTATTTTCCCAGGTTTTCCTTGTACCTTGTCATGTCGCCTCACTAACATGTCCTCGGTACCCGTGACCTTCAACCTTCGCATTCCTGGGGATGGCTCAGGAGAGCCCAGTGTCAGCAGTTTTGTTCAAGTGGTGGACAACACTCGGTCATCCTGGAGAAGAGGAGCCCAAAGTCACGTCAAGCCGACGGAATTTACCATAACGCCCTGCAGAGGGACCCTCCGCTCCCAGGGACACCTGGATATCCGGGTAGGGGAAGAGTCCGGCCGTACGTGCTTCAGCAGGTGGAGCTGAAGCTTCATGGATGTATGGGAGGGCTTTGGTGATGCTGGCTTGGAGCATAACACGCGTGAGATCCCTGCAGTAGCGTTGGGCTTTTGTTAGCTGGGTTACTGTGGGGCTTTTCTGAAGGAGAAACGTTTTGTTTCCAAAATCATAAGCTGAAGACCGTGCACCCTGTGATCAAGTACAGAAGCCATTCATGTGTTTGAGAGCTGCTTGGAGCAATTTCTTTGATTTAGAGTGGGCAGAGGAAGGATGAGGACAGAAGGTGGCTGTTAAAAAAAAGAGATGTCATTGTATAAAGCAGTTTGCTTTTCTTCCCGGTCTTATTTCTCCTCTCCTGTTGTGCAGAATGAGTTGTGTTCACTGCGGCGATCTCCAACGGGGACTACAAAAGCTCTGGCAGCCATGAGTGGCACATCTTCTGTGTTTTCCTGCTGTTTGTGGACTTTTGCTGGGCCCCATTTTGCCCTCTGCTTCCTGCTGTAAAGCTGAACTCATTCTGTTGAAGTCAACAGATTTCCTCTGGTTTTTTGCTGTTGGAGTTGAGATTAAAAACTCATCCCTTGATTTTAATACGGTGGTGGGTAGAGCATTAGTCTAACTGTGCTTTAATTTGGCTTGCATGTGTCCTGCTAACTGCAAGGTGTATTTAACACAGAAGATGTTGTCAGAAGCCTTTTGTTCCTCCCAGAGGCAGTGTTCTACCCGTGGGCCAGCAGCAGAATTAAGGCAAAATTGTCCCTTTCCTTACCATGGAACGAGAACCGGAGGGCACCACCCTTGGATAATGGCTTTTGGGAGTCATGAAGTGTTTGATGCTCTTCTCTTCCACCAGGTCACCCTGTGTTCCAACACCGTGAGGAGCTACGAGCTGGCACTGGTGGTGGATGTGGATGGTGTGGGCAAGGAGGTGTCGGCGCTGCTCCTCACAGCCAGGTATCAGCGCTTTCCTTGCAGCTCCTCGTCTCTCCTTGTGCATCCATCACCAGCACGTTGCCTCGCACCTGGTTTGTTGGCTCCAGCTCCAAATGAGAAGTGTTGCTCAATGAGCGAGTTCTGCCCAGCTGGGTACGAGAACAGCAGGGCTTTGAAAGCAGCCCGTGTGGAGAAGCACCCGTGCTCAGCGGACAGGCACGGCCCTGAGCCTTTTTTGAGAGGGAACAGTAATTATACTCATTATTGGTCTTGGTTTTGGTGCTTGAGGTGTAACAAATTTCCAAAGGGCCACCTCTCCTCCCTGCAAGTGGTGGGCTTGTGCTGGGCTGCGACCGAAATACAACATTTGTTTGGGACGCAGCGAGCAGCCTGCTGAAAGTTGGTGTCTGGTTCGGTTGGTGAAGACACATGCAAATGGGAAAGGGGCTTATGGCAGGACTGGTGAGGGAAAAATAAAGGCAAGATCTTATGAAGGGGAAAGCAGTCCTTGATGTGGAAGGTGAGTGAGCTCAGGTTTCTTTTGAGCATCAATGTTCTCAGACTTCAGCCAGAAGTTGTTCTTGCTGCAGCCAGACTCAGTCCTGTTGGGCTGCAGTGGGTGTCAGTTTAATGACAAGAGGGGTGCAGTTCCCTGGTGCTGTTCCCTCGCCCAGGCAGAGTCATCCAGTCAGCGCCTGGGCTGCAGTTTTGTAGAACAAGAGCAAGTGGGCACGGACAGCGCACGGACCCGTGGGGGTGAAGGGCCAAGGTAGCTGTAGGAGCTGGGAGAGGATGATCACCCGCTGCATGAGGCAGGTGGTGGCCTGTGCCCTCCATCGCTGGGGCAAATGGCTGAGTTTTCAGGCAGGGCAACAGTGGTGTGGGAGAGGAGGGAGTCTTTTTACTGGAGTCTTGTGTCCTTGAGTCTTGGCGAGTCCTGGCCCTCGGTGGGAAGGCTTCTCCAGAGGTCGTGCCTTGCTGGGACCCTTGGGAGGGTCCTTGCAAGCCTCCTAGGGCAGAGGAGGGGCAGAGCTGGTGGGACAGCTGTGGGACAGGGCACCGTGCTCTGCCTGGGCCCTTGGCAGCCTCTGTGATGCTGAGTCTCAGGGTTTGCCCCTCCTTTACAAGAGGTTGTTGAGTAAAATGAAGTCAAAGGTGATTTATCACTGTAGGGGTATTAAAGGTCTATTTGACAGTGACAAATGTGTTAGGCTCCGTTTCACGCTATCTGGGGAGTGAACATTCTACATTCTCTCAGTGTGCCCAATTCCCTTTCGGCCATCTCTTTGCCTAGATGCGTGGTGCCTCTGCTGCGAGCGCTCATCCCCGTCGTGACGTTTGAACAGTGCCTACTGAAAGTCCCTTGCCAGCAGACGCTGACCCTTGTGAACGACAGCAATCTTCCAGGCTGCTACAGGGTTCTTCCTCAGGTTTGGCATCGCGTCCGCCTCCTGCCCTCAAAGGTTATCGAGGGGTTTATTAAGGAAAAAAAGTGGTTTGGATAAGACCTTGCTAGTTTATATTCAAACCTAAAGGTTTGCTGAGAACAGGAACCTATCTGAGTATAATCTTTAGGAAGCAGTTAAATAGGAGCCTACCTGAATATAAACTTCAGGAAGCAGTTGATATTCTGGTCTTTGGGATGCTTTCATGCAGGAGAACTTAGAGGGTTGTGAAAAGCTGCTGCAAGGAGGCTGCCAGCACAGGAGTGGGTGGTTGTGGATGCAGCAGCTTTTGAACGCCCTGAGGGTGCTAAGCCCATGCAAGTCTTGCATGTTGTGTTGGGCTGTGCCTTTCTGCGTTTCTCCTAGGGATTTTTAAAAATGTGTGTGAGTTGCCAATGTGGTAGATGTTAAGGAGTCTAAAGTTTCCTCAGAAGTCCCTCTGAAGTTGCATTTGCTTCTGTCCCTTGCAGAAACGCAAGGAGGACGCTGCTGTGCGGTACTGCAGCCCTGTGCCGTGTGGGATCATCCAGCCTCACAGCTCGGTGGAGGTCCCGTTCACACTGGAAGCCCAGGTGACGGGGAAGCAGGACACCATCGCTCGTATCGCGGTGTTTGGGAGTGAAGGATCCCCACTGGTGAGTGCGAGGGGAAAAGTGTGCCTTTGTGTGACTCATCTTGGTGGGGCATGAAGTGTAGAGGGCTTCTTCCAGGGAAAACAAGAACTTGATACGGCTGGTGTGGGTGAGAGGAGGAGGGATTCATGGCGTAAGCAACAGCTAATGCCTAGAGAAGAGGAAGGATGGTGTCCTCTTCGGTGGTGATCTAAGTGTCCGACACAGCATGTAATGGTGGATATGTGAGATGCCATAAGAAGCCCAGTGTGAAACCCAGCACAGTCCCTGGGTCTCGTACTCTGCTGTGTCATTAGATGAACAGCGACTGCTGCTTCGTTGGGGCTTTTGTTCAGGAGCACCCAGGGACCTCCCCGAACGCCGCTAAAGCAAGCGCTGTGTAAGAAACCATGCTGAGGGGATGTTTTGTGCAAGGCTGGATTTGAGCTTTCCTGAAGGTAACAGTGTGGGAGAGGTGTGAAGAAGGCAGCGTGGGGAACAGGGTTTCTTTATCCTCTGGGAACGGGAGCTTGTGACTTTCGGATGGGATCACTCCAGTTTCCACACTTGCTCCAGGCCTTCTGTTTCAGTCTTACAACACTGAAAACTCCAAACAGATGTAGTTATCCCCAGCCTAGGAGTACCCTTAGAGCTGTCTAGTCTTTTTAAACGTTTGCTGTTGTTTTTTTTATCTTTCCTACCTGCTTCTTGGAGCAGAAAATCCATCTAGTGAGCATTGGAGAAGGACCGGTTGTCTACATGCATCTGAGTAAGATAAATTTCGGCAGTATCCAAGTTCTACAAGATGCTTCTCGAACTCTCCGCCTCTCCAATCAGACTGTCATCCCTGCGTCCTTCCGGGCAGAGATGGTAAGTAGCTGTGGGGCTGTTTTCCAATGAAAATGACTGGTCTGTAGCAGCCTGTGACTTGATTTTTACATGCAACATTTCCATATTGCTGTCTGAGAGAGAAGGCAAGCTATTCCGTCGCAATGCGGCACGAGGAGCCTGGCTCTGGGGCAGTTTTAGCTGGGGCACCCCTCAGTTAAGTAGAGTTTGTGTAGATTTTCGAGCAGAAAAGAGTCTGGATCATTTTTACAAGTTCTCCCTTTATTTTGTGGAAGGTATTTAGCTTTGAGAGTTGTGGGGTTTGGAGCTCTGAGCTCAAGAGAACCCTGTGCCCCTTTGCTCCTGAAAGAGCACGGATTTCCCTACGGTTTGCCTCTTGCATCTGCATTCACTTTGTGTCAAACTGCTGTTAATGGTAGAAACGAGGGTGTGAGGTCTGTCCTCAAACTGCTCCTGGCGAGGCGAGTTTCACACCTACTGGGGATCAAACCAGCTGGGTTGTTGCAGAAAAATACACTTTCAAGGTTGTGTACTTTCAGCCTGCAGACTCCGTCGTGTGGCAGAGCCTCTCTGGAGACCGGCTGCAGAAAAAGGCTGTTTAATTCCTGGAGGCTGCCTCGTGTGCCAAGCTGCCTAGCAGAAAGAGCTTGGGTTGCTCCCCTGGCAGGGAGAGCAAGGCTGCTGCAGCCAGGAACGGCTCGTGTGCTGAGGCTGGGTGGGATGTGCTCCCTGCTGTGAGGGGCTTGCAAACAGGGCTCGGGAGAGATTTGTTCTCCGTGCTAGGTGGGTTGGACTTGTGGAGCTGGTAAACCCAGCCCTGGCACGGCAGGCTTGGCTGTGTCTGTGGATAAAGCATCAGGCAGTGTGTGAGAGTCTGGGCTCAGCCTCCTGGGCTAAGGAGGAAGGGGCTGAATTTCCCTCTTGCTGCTTTTCCAGCTGTTTGGGGGATAAATGTAACCTCCAAGTGGGGGATTCCCAGGGCAGCTTTCTTTGACTCCACAATGAAAATGCACTTTCCATCTCTGCAGAGAGCAGGCCACCTCGGATGGGTGGTGCTGGTGTATAAATGCTGAGTTTTGCATGCTTGTACCAGGCACTGACAGGCAGAGCTGTTGAGGTACTGCTGTCGTGGGGTGATGCCTTCCCTCCCTCCCCTGGGCAGCTTGCAGTGTACCCGGGGGGGGCTGGCAGGAGTAGATGTGCCTCTCCATTGCCTCAGGGCCCTATTGTATGGGATTGAGCAATAAATCCTGTCCTACTTCACTGCAAGCTCCGCCAATATTGTGCCTAATCGACAAGCAGAACAATAATATGAGTGGTTCGGGGATGGTTTCTCTCCCTGCAGTAAGATGGGCTCTGCTGCTCCATAGTCCCTGCTGCTGACTCCCCAGGGTTGAGTTACCTCCTGGTGAGCATCTCCGCTTCTCAGGACAGCTGCTGCTGTCATGGAGATGTTCAAGCAGGCAGGTCCCGAGAAGCTGCTCGATCAGTTGTTTCAACGAGGGCTCTTCAGACGCCTCAACACGGTGACGCTGAGCCTGCCGGGCGGGAGCAGCACTGTGGAGGTGAAGTGTGCTCCAGCTGCTCCCCTGCCCTCAGCAGCTGCCTGCTTTGGTGCTGTTTTGGTGCCTCAGTTGAAGTTTTGCCCTTTTGCTGCTGCCTTAGGCTGCCTGGCAGATTATTGATGGAAAGAAGAGAGGACTGGATAATTTTAGAACTCAAATTTGAGATGCAGTGGGGTGTCAGGGTGACTTGCACACGTACATCCGAGAGCAGAACTGGCTCCGGCTGCCCCTTAGCCTAGCTGGTGGGTGGCTTGGGCATCCTTCATTCACTTGTGCCCCTGAACCCAAGTCTTGTGCTCTCTAAGATGCCAAAGCCTCTGCTTTGATTTCCTGCTTGGAGATCCCTGCAGGATGGTGAGGTGGGATTTCCCCAGCTCCCGTTTGATGGCTCATCTGGAAACTGTGGCTGTTTGCAGTCAGGCTTAGAGATCACGGTCCCCACTTGAAAGATAGAGCTGTTGACTGAAATTTTCACAGTGGTGTTGGATCAGCAATGTTACAGCACACTGACTGGCAGCTTGACAAACTGAGTGAGATTAAATGAAGGGGCAGCAACAGGGCAAGTAAAGGGCTGGTGTCTTGTCCAAAGGCAAATGCTGGAATGCAGATGGCCACGCTGCCACCTCGGTGATATCCTTAACTGTCATGTGCAAATTGCTGTTCCTGTCAAGTCAAGCTTTCTTCTTGCTTTCTGGGAGAAAAGAGCATTATCTGAGCAAGCAGAGATGGTTTTGGTGGATAACTTCAGTTTGGGATAGCGACATGGGATTACCTGGAGTACCCCTCGTGCACAGGCTTTCCCATCCCCCTGTCCTCTCTGTTGGACGAGTTGCAGGGAGCAGCACTGAGCATCTCTGCCACCAGAAGGAAATAAGTAAGGAACCTCCAAAGCTGTGTGCTGAGATGGGGCTTTTTGGGTTTGAAGAGGAGTTTGAAGGACTTGATACCTGAGGCCTGTGTTGGCTTATCCCTGCTTGCCAGGGTGTCTGCGGGTCTGCGACCCTTGGGACCAGTGTGTCATCCCATGTCATCCTCTGAATCCTGTGTCTGATGTGCTTGTCCTTGTCAGGTTGCTTTCCCAGCTGCCAGGCAGCCCCATTAGAGAATCGTCTGGATCCAGCAAGGGGAGGATTTGGTTTTTTCTTGGGTAGAAAAGTCTGGAGGAGTAGGTCAACATGAAGGAGCTGTTCATGCCCTTTCAAAATTGCTGTATTTCAGTAATCAAAGAAATTGTTATTCTGCTTGTCTAGGGCAACTGAACTTGTCGTACTGTGCTGCACCCACTGGCCAGCTGAACTGAAGAAGGGTGGAAGTCTTGAAGGCAATTAGGCTCCTGCAAGCAAGAGTGACTCCGCTAAGTGCTTTTCCCAGGGGAAAAGCAGGAGGAGTTTGGTTATTAACCGTTGTGCTTGGCCGCAGCCGGCCAAGCTGTGTCCTGGCTGGAGAACCCCGACGTGCAGAGTGGTGGCACTGGTCTCCCCAGCCCAATGGGGAGAGCAGGTGGGATCTGGAGCTATGGACAGGGGACGCAAATGGAGACAAGCCTCGTCACCTCACTCGGCGGTCTCTTAGCTGAACCAAGCGTGACAAATTAGGCTCCACTGTCAGTGGCAGCGAGTGCCACACTTCAATTTTTGTCTTTTCTGCTGGCTTTAGAGGCCATGTCTCTTGATTTCAGTAGAACATCCCCTTGCTGGTGCTCTGGGGCAGAGGCTAAACCAAAGTGGTGCCTGTGCTTTTGCCAGGGAGATGCTGGTGCTGAGGTGCCAGGAGGAGGCTGGTTGTTGTTGGGAGCATCTAGCCAGCCTCAGGCTCTGATCTCCACCTCCTCCTGGGGCTTAGGGTACTTTTGGGCTGTCTTCTGTCACTGGCAGCCTGTGTGGTAAAGAGTAGCTTTGAAAGGAAGAACACGAGGTCCCCCACCTTGGGCCTGCTGGGACAGCTGGGACAAGGCTCTGTGCACAGCTGAGGTAGGAGAGGGCTTTATTTCCCCTTCGTGTGCAACCTCTGCGAGGAGCGATGGGTCAGCCTGACGAGGTGTGAATGCTGTCTTGCTAGAGCTGGGCCTTGGTACAGCACAGCTGCATTTTTGATATTGAGTTCTGCTTCCTCGTTCACTTGCGCAAGGCCAGAATGACCGGATCCCTTTAATGAACTGGGCTGCAGTATCGTCAGGAGAACGGAGTGCGGTGGCTCCTCAGTCATCCCTCAGGGCAGCCATCCAGCCATCTCTCAGATGCACGCTGGTTATAACCAAATGTTGGCAGCTCTTCTTCACACTGGAAATCTGGCCTGGGAGAAGCTAATGATCTCAGCATTGAACTTCTTGATTGAGTGATTGATCCCAACGCTTGCCTAGAACTCAGGGACTCTGATGTCCAGTAGTGCAAGCCCCTACAGGGGCAAAAGTAGCCATCGTCTTTGTCTATCCAGTGCCTACAGCTATTGCATCATTTTCCAGATCATTCAAGGCTAAGCAAGTAGCAGGGATGTTATCAGAAGTTAGAGCGTGGTCTTCAAAGTGGAGGAATTTTTTTAGTGTGACCCTGAGAGATTTCTTGTCTCTGGGACACAGCCTGGATGGGTGTAGGCAGAAGCTGACCTAGAAACCCGAGTGAATCTAGCCCAGCAGAGCCTTTTGGTCCTGGCAGGTCTCCTGTTCAGCGATGCCCTGTGCTGCCCCTTGGACCCACACCAAATGCTACCTGAAAGAATGAGGACACGATGCAAATGGTGCTCCTCCGGAGCTGGCTGTTGGCCTGGCAGGGCCTGCTGGGTCTGCGCTGGGCCACTCTGGGAGGTTCAGAGTCTGGCTCCATCGAGACAGCCTGTCATTATTCCTCAGTAATAGCTTCTTGGGTACAACTTACTGCCCAGCTTGTGGCCAAGCTTTGATAAATGAGCTTTGTCAGAGAGCAGACTTGCCGCTTCACCTCTGGAGCAGAGCTGCCAGGTCTCCTTTTCAAGCGAGCTACCCTGTGCCCGCCTGAATCAGAGGAAGAGTTGTACATTGATGTCAGTGAGAACCTCCCGCCCAGCGGCTCGGTAGGAACGTGTTGGCTGGGTGGCCCTGGGCCGATGGCAGCGCAGTGGCTGCCTCCGAGGCCTGGCGATCAGCTACGGGCGGGATGCAGCGACAGCAGAAGAGGGTTGGTGGGATCCTGTGTGGTCAGTGAGTGTTCACCCTGTGCCAACTGCCTTCCTCCATCCCATTCTTACCTAAGACTTTCTTTTGCAGCTCTAGAGGACAAATTAAACGGAGCTGAGTTTATTAGTTTGGCCAGCGCCTGAATCCTTTTGATGCCTTTGGCGTGCTCCATCCTGGGATGCAGGCGTGCAGGCCTGACCTGCTCTCCGTGCTGGGCACAGCCAGCCTAAGGAGATGCCGTAGCTCAGGCACCTACACACACTGCGGGGACCCTGAGTGCTCACCAGGTTGTTGCTTCCCTGGCCTCCAGCTCGTCTTACCCTTGTTAGCAGAGGTCGTTCTGAGGGGGTTATTTAAAATGCTTCCTGTGACGTTGGAGTGCTGCTTGGTTTTCTGATGCTTCTCTCCCCCGGGCTGGCTGGTGGCCTGTTAAAGCTCAGTGCTGCCAGCCTGACAGATGGAAACTCGAGCGGACTTCACCTGGATCTAGCCTTGCTTGGCTTGTGTCAGGCCTCCAAGCACAGCGTTGGTTTCTAGTAAAAAAAAAAAAAAAAAGGAAAAACCCCTTCTGTTACAATACTGCAGAGTTGTGGGTGAGTAGTGCCTGTCGTCCCAAACCCAGCACTGAACTGTGGGGTGCAGGTACCACCAACACAGTGATGGACACTTGGAAGGCGTACATCTACACCCCAGTGCGTTTCGTGCTGGACAAGGAGCGTTACATGCAGCTTCTCTTCTGCGAGCAAGCTTGCTCCCTGTGACTGTGGTTTTAGATGGTCTGGGGGTCCAGCACCCTTATTGCCCCATTTACAGAGGGAGGTGCAAGAGAAACCAGAGGAGGAGAGGGCTTGGGAAGCTGGGGTCATGTCCACAGAACATGTCTTGCAGTTTTCTTTGTGCTTATGGCTTTACTGCCCTGCTGTAACCACTTAGAGCTGAATTTTCCAAATGCGGCCACTGTTGTCGGGAAGCCAGGAGAGAGAAAGCAGCTTCTCTTGGCACACACTCCAAAAGAGAGGCTGGAGGGGGAATAACTTTCTTGGAGGATGAGCATCCCTTGGCTTGGGCAAAACTGGGTCAGCGAAGTGAGTCTGTTAAAGGAGGGTAAAGTAGAGGTTGTATAAGCTCCTGCATAGCTGCTGTTTCCAGACACCGTAGCTTAGATTTAGGGAAATTAAGCCGTTGTGGTTTTTACCTTCGAATCTTTAGTCTTTCCTTTTCCTGCCCTCCCCCAGGCTTCCTGGGTTCCATCCTAAGTTAGTGTTTGCCCTGTCTTACAGTCTGGCAAATACTCGTGCTGGAGGATTGAGCCCAGTAAAGGAGTGATCCCCCCCGAGGCCGAGGTGTCTGTGGCTGTCATAGGAAACTTGGACGACACTGAGAAGTTCGAGGACGAGGTGAACGTGTACATCGAGAACAGCTGTACCTACGTCATCCCTGTCCGGGCTGTTGGCATCGGCACCACGATCGTCACCGACGAACGATTTGCTCCGGAGCTCAACTTGGGACCTCACTTCAGGTAGGGTATCTCTCAGCTCCCATTCCTCCCGTGGGCTCAGCAAGGAGGAGTTTGGCTGTGGTCCTTCAGGCTGGTTCTTTAGTGCTCAAGGTCCTGGCTCTGTTTCACTGAAGCCCCAGGGATTCCTTTAGAGACATTTTATGGCCACTTGAAAGTTCTTAGATACCCTCAAAAGCCATCCAAATGGAAAGCAGTTGCTCAATTGTCACTGAATTGTTTTCAGTTATAAACCATTTATTTTCTCACTCTACCAAACAAAAATTTGGAGGAAAACAGCAGGTCCCAGAAGCCTCCGGCTGGAAAATGCTACATTACAAGTATAAACCTCTTTCCCTTTGCAATAGCATTGCTTGCTTTTCCGTTCGCTATGCAGTATCGTCTCGCCACAACAGCAAACCTTGGCGGTAGCTTGTTAGCAACCCCTCAGCTAAATGAATGGTGCTGTTTTGTTTCCCTTCTGCCCAGCAGTCCTGGAGGAGCAGCAGAATTTCTTTGCCCTGCATTATGCTTTCCCAGCTCCCCTGCCAGGCTGCTCTTTATCAGACGTAGTCGCTCTTCCCTCCTTTCTCCTGCCGGCTTTCCTGGCCGTCTGCTCCGCAGCAGCAGCCCGAGGCACGGGCAGGAGAGGCGGCTGCAGGAGCAGCTCTGAAAGGGAGAGGGGGAGAAGCCCGCTGAGGTTGGGTGGGATAAATTGGGAGTGTTAATTGAAAGAGCTTAGCTCGAAGGAGGGGATTCCCTGCTCTTAATGCCTGTGTCTGAAGGTGGGCACGTTCTTATAAATGAGAGAAAAATAAGGCTTTTCAAAGTGCTGTTTGCCTTGTGTTGGAGACCTGTTGGGATGAGAAGAATGATCTTGTCAGTGTCTGTTCCTTTCCCTGGCTGCAAAGAGGGTCCACAGTGCTCTGATACTGAAATTTTGGGGTAGAAAGGGGAGGTTAATCCTACCTTAAGCATTTAGGATAGATTTGGGGCGGGGGGGATAAATGTGCACCCACAAGCCATCCACATAAGCAGGGACGTTGCAGGGAGGGTGGTGCTTGTGCTCTGTGCAGCCTCAAATTGGCTACACAACAGAGGGGACAATGTCAATGGGATCGGTGCCATTGTCTTCTGCCACCCTTCATGTCTTCGCCTGCATACTTGGTTTGGAGCTGTTGCCATCGCTGTTGGCTGTGGAGCTGCCACTGGGTGAGCTGAGATGGGACCCAGGTAACACCTCGGACGAGTTGGGCTTTCCCAGAGCCACCAATTCTGCATCTACCCAAAGCTTCTCCAAGCTTTTAGCTGTTGCTGCCCGCAACATAAACCATTTCATACTGAGCTGGTGCACATCATTTTCACCGGTCTGTTTCAAGGACAAGTTTGTTCTATGCTGTCACTTCTGTGTTTGTATTTAGCTGCTTGTGGCAGACATGCGTTTTGTCAGCCACATATTCCGTACCTTTCGAAAAAAAACAGTCACTGTTCCAGGAACATTTCCTGGCCATGCTCAGATTTATGGAGGGTAAAAGAATTGCTCCAGACTAGCCTGCAGTTAGTGTTTCTCTACCTTAAGGAATCAATTTCCATTGAATATCCATTTTGGCTTACATCGGCTCCAGTTATTCATCCCTTGTTGTCACTCCATTCCCCCTCAGCAGCTAGACCCGGTCCTGCTGCTGTGTTCGTGTTGGGGAAGCTTCTGTTGATCGTGTGTTCTCACAGTGCGTTTGTCTTCCTAAAACACAAAAACAGCTGCACCGTTCAGGCAAAGGGTGCTGTGTTGGGGGCGATGAGAGCTGGGTGCTCCCTAAGGGGTGGGGGGATGAGGGGGCTAACATGGGTGCCAGGGCAGGGGCCTCACCAGCGAGGCCAGTGGTGCCCAGATCACCAGATGAGTCCATACACCCTGCAGCTTCCCAATAGCATCTTCAGAGGAAGCCACCTGAGGCAGCAGCTCCCCAGGGGAAGGTGAGATGGCAGTGAAGCTGTTGCTCCATCTCCTTGCAGCCAGGACAAGGCCAGCTGAGCATCCGATGCAGTGAGAGCTGCAGGAAGCACCTTGGAGAAATGCTCTGATAATTGAGCAGCAAAGGCTGGTGATGCTCTGTCCACAGCAACTGAGGTGGTGATCTTGAGGAAGCTTTTTCTTGCTGTATGCAGAGAGACCAGCTGCTGGATGGTGATAAACTTAGGGGCAGCCAAGGTCTGACGTTTGCTGAAGCTTTGATCTGGGTCAGCCTTTTCGGAGGTGGTTTTATTGCTGAGTGTGCCGTCAGAGAACGCTGTCGGGGCGCTGCAGCGGGGCGACCGCTGGGAGACAGCAGCTCCCGTGACGTTTTCCATCTCTGCTTCTCTCCTAGCCTGGATCCCTGCCGTTACCGCTTCAAGGTAACGAACAAAGGGCGACGCACCCACCTGCTCTACTGGACAACGGAAGGTTTTGCCCCGTTTCGCCAGCGTGATCGCCCCCCTGCCAGCAGTAAGGCCAAGGGCAGCAGCTCCTCCCAGAGGCCCCAGCCTGCCTGCCCTGTGTTTAAGCTTCGACCGCTGAGGGCAGAGCTGAGGCCGGGCAAGAGTGTGGAGATGATGCTGGAAGGCTCCTCCAGCACTCCCCAGGTGAGGTCCCCCACGAGGGCTGTCCCTTCCCCGTCAGATCACCTCCCCTGGGACTTCTTCTGCAGCCCCTTGACATTTGCCTGCGAAAATGAGCAGGTGCTTTCAAGAAACTGTTTTAAGGCCACAAGTTACCGTGGCAGCCCCAGTGGCTTTCCTTGCTGGCCACTGTCAGTTGCTAAGGCTTTTTCGTGTTGCCATAGCTACCATAAACCCAATTTGCTGATACCAAAATATAGGCCGAAGGAAGTGTTGCTGCTTCAGGGGCAAATGGGGGGTTACAAGGTGTCGTGTGCTGAGGCAGGAAGGGAGGGCAGAGAAAATAAGTTCACTGAGATGATGAATACAGGCAGAAAGTAAATGAAAAACTGCCAAGTAATGTGTCTGGGGGAGCAGTGAGTAAAAGCACCTGCGAAGGGAGGGAGTGTCTGGGAGCAGCATCATTTTTCCTCTGTAGACAAACATGGGCAGAGGGCTTGTCTAGCGCTGAGTCCTGGAGGAGAAAAACGAACACAGGGTGTCAGCTCTCGTGATCGGAGTGACGTTCGTCCACGTGGGAAACTGTTCCCAGGGATCATTATAACTGAGAGTTTGACTTTGGTCAATATTTCCGTAAGAGCCTGCCCCAGTGTCCCAAGGGCAGTCGGGTCTTGCAGCACCCTCGGGTGGCAGCTCAGGGGGGAACATTTCAGCAGGGTCCCTGGGTGCCCTTCTTCCCAGGGGAAACCCAGCTCTGCGCAGAAGCTGCCAGCTGACCCTGGTGTGCGTTCCCTGGCTTCAGGACCACTGGGCACAGGTGTTTTAAGCAAATGCAGAATAAATCTGCGTTAAGCTCCTGCTGATTCTGGTGTTTTGAAAGGTGTCTTAAAGGGTTCCCTCAGCAGTAGCTTGAGGCAAACTTGATTACTCCCCTGGGTGCCTGCAGCGGGACTGTCCCTGTGCAGTTCTGAGCCCAGAGGTTTTGCTGAAGAGGGGAAAAAGGTTCCAGAAAGAAACTAGTGATGAGGGCACTGGTGAGGGTGTCTTGCCTGGAAGGCCAAAAGGGGATCTGTGAGCTCAGCTGTGGCTACCTGGCTCCTGCAGTCAAAGCCAACACCATGGGAGCAGGCTTTCCACCTTCCTGAGGTCTTGAGAACTTAATACTCTTCAGGCTGGCCAGAAGCCCAGCCCCCTGCATTGCACGTGATGATTTTCAAGTCTGTAGGCTCTGAGGAGGAGTTGGGTTGTGGTGTTGTACCAGAGGGAAGAGTGAGAAATGAAGGGAGGAATTTTGAGGCAGTGAAACCATGCGAACTCAGGAAAAAGTCTTGAAGCATGCCACTTAAGCAGAGGGTTTTCACGTGAAGTGCAAGGCATGTCTTTCCTGGGGAGATTTCTTTTAAAACCAGCTCTAGGAGGGCACAGCTCATCCTAGGAATGAGCGATCCCTTTACCTAAAGGCTGGCTGGCTATTTGATTTATTTTTTTTTCCCAAGGATGCTTTCCACTTGGCTTCCAAGGAGCGTTTGCTGCCGTTGGCCCCTCTATCACTTCTTTCTCTTAATATAGTTCCATACTTTTTTTCTAACTAGTTCCTACAGCTTTCTGTAAGCCTTATGCTTGGCAACAGGACAAACCAAACCAATAATCCTTTGGGGCAGGGGTTATTACAGCTGTAGGCAGCACGTGACTCGCGAGTGCCGTTTGTGGCTGTTGGGGTGTAGCATTGCGGGCCTTTGGGGTCAGAATAAACAGGACGCGGCACGGAGAGAAAAGGGGGCGATCGAGGAGACCAGGGACTGTAACTGTGTGGCAGGAGCACGGCCCGTGGTTGGGTGGCCAGCAAATGCAGGGTGTTTTCTGGACCCTCTGGGTGACGTGTGACTCTTGCATGCAGGTGGTGAAGGAGCGGCTGCTGTGTCACGCCGTCGTGGGGAGCGAGGCAGGGAAGGCACAGATAATGCAAGTGGATGTCACGTGTGAGTTTGTTGCTCCCGTTCTGCAACTGTCCTCCAGAGAAATCACTTTCCGGATGGAGAAGGTAAGTCTCTGGGTTGCATCCTGGCATTCAGTAGCGTGGCTGAGGACTGGAAGCCGGTGGGGCGTGTGTGCTGGTGTTCAAAGGAGGGAGTTAAGCAGCTTCTCCAAGTCCGCGGGGCTTTGGCTGTTGGTCTGAGATCATCCTTTTGCTCCTCTGGGGTCAGGGACAGTCTCAGTAGCTCTATTCTGCCCTTCTTGATGTGGAAACAGAATTGAGCTGCTGAGCCAAGGGCACGGGGTGAGATGGTGTGTGGGGACCCAGGAGAACAGCGTGGGCTTTGCACAGCTACCTCGAATGCTGGGGCTTCAGGTGGGAGAGCAGATCGCTGCAGCTGAGCGATGCTCAGCCCCCTCCTGCCCTTTCTGAGGTGCTTTGTAAAGTAAGTGAGGTTGTTTTCAGAGATGGGACTGGTTTTTTTGACTTCACCAAAGTAAAACTGAGATGACAGCTGCTCAGGGATCATGGGGGGGATCAGGGCCACTTCTAGAGAGCCACCAGTTTCTGTACTCAGTATAAAAGGGAGGTTTTTGAGGATCCTCGGAGGCACGGTGATGTCTTAACACCGATCCTGTAGGGAAGCTGAGACAGACTGAGATTCCTGTCAACGCCTCAGTCCGATGAGGAAAAACTGTCATCTCTTGTCCCTCTTTGCCTTCTCTGCTGTTGGTATGGATGCTAGCTCTGCGTTTCCCCAAGCCTTACTTTCTTCAAAGGACCTGCAGATGTCCTCAGCTGCAGTGATGATGACACCAATGCAAAGCAGATGCCCTTTGTTCTTCTGATCCTGACTCCTGCATCATCTTTTCCTCTCCCATGAGGTGTCAAAAAAGAGAAGATATTTCATTATTTAGTTTCTGTGTTTTCAGGTCTGTCCTCTGGTTCCCAGGCTTCCAGAGAAGCACAAATTCCTGTGAGCAGGCAGTTCAGATTTTAGTTAGAAGCTTTTCAGCCCCCCCGATGTCTGCCTGTGGTCTGCTTGATGCCACGCGCTCCGATTTTTCAAGTGCTATGACACTGCAGCTGTTTGATATCAGGACATCCAGAACTGGTTTCCCAAACACAGTTTAGTTTATATAAACCGTGCAGGAAGCCCAGAGCAATGCATAAACAGGAAGAAATAGCTTAGGCTGAGGTAGCTTTGAGGCTACAGACACCTTGTCGCTGTAGCAGGGGCAGCAGGAGACATGTTGCAAGCGGACTGTTGAGGTTTCTAGCTGGCTGTATGTGCCTTGAAGTGTTCAAAGCCAACCTTGGGCTACTGCAGGCTCTCTGCTACGGGCCAAATCCTGCTTGCTTTTCTCCTCTGACTGGCATCACTGCTTTTATGAGGCTACTGGAACCGATAAGGTTGTAAGAAATGACTGTCTGTGAGTGAAGATCATCTTGTGCCTTTCTGCCCAAGAGAGCATACAAAACTGGAGACAAAGGGTCTGGGTTCACTTTCTGGTTTTGATCTTGTTCAGGCAGCTGCCGCCTCTCAGGGTCCTGTTCCCTCATCCGTACCCAAGACTGTTTCCCTGTCCCCTGGGGGATGCTGTGGTTTCTGAACATGAAAAACATCCGATATACTTAGAGAAGAACTTTCTTGAAGGGTAGAAACTAATAAAAATAGTAAATAGAGATGTATGCACTTTGGGGGTTGAAAAATTTGAAATGCATCGGAAGGGGAAGGAGATCCGTGGGCACTTCAGGTTATTTTTTCCTTGTCTTCTGTTTCTGTAGCAACCCAGTGATGTCCTGACTCTTCAGTACGAGCCTCTCTCTTTAAAAAACGTCTGCTCCCTGCCAGTCAGCATTGTCCTGGCCTTAGGGCAACCCTTCTTAATCTGCGATGTGGACCAGCAGCCCCTCCCTGCAGATGTTCAGGTGAGCAGCCACAGACCTTCCTGCTGGGGGCGGGTTGCAGAGGGAGGAAGGTGGTGGTGCGTTTGTGTGGGGAGGTCCTCTAGCAGACAAATTTATTCCTTAGAGTCAGCAGTAGACTGGCCTGAACTAAATCAGGTTTGAAATGAGCCAGCGAAGGAAACAGAATATACCTGACTTGGGAAGAGACGTCCTGGCTCTGAGACACGAGGAGAAGGGAAGAGACAGCGAGGTCTGGGCAAGGCATGTAGTAAAGGTGTCTGCTGGAAACCATCCCAGCTCTGCAGCAGCCGTCTCAGATAACCTCCAGAGCAGCTTGCTCTCCAAGGGCAGCCCTGCTTTCCGGGAGGCTGAGGACGCTTCTCCAGCTGCTGCCTGGCGCCTGCCCCGTGGTTGGTAGAAGCTGTTGGACATGGACTCTGATAAACACGGGTTGTTGTAGGCATGGCCGCCACTTCTGTGCCGTGCCAGTGAGTAGCCTCTGCAAGGGCGAGGCAGCGACGCTGTGTCACTTGTGCTGTGAGGTGAAGGAGTTCCTCTAGAGGCCGGGCAAAAGGCCCTGGCGTGCCAGAGCGCTGATCTGGTTGTGTATTTAGTGTGTAGCTTCTGTGGGTCCAGAATTCAGGAGAACAATATTTATTTCCCTCTTGTATTGGTGCAGAGCACAGTGACGTGAGCCTGAGAGAGTCTCAGACCAGAGTCTCGTGGTGCTTGCAGTCAGGCGCACTCTGGGAAGAAAATGAGGGATGAACTGAGAAGCCTGAGCTGGGGGTCACCCTTTGAACATTGGCATGTTTTGTGCTATCAGACCCTGAGACTTCATCACCCTGGTGATTAATACTCTTCATCTCCTTGCAGCCCATCAAGCTGGAGAAAGGGGAGGAACTTCATCTCTCTATCAGGTTTAACCCTGCTTATGAAGAAGACTTGAGTAGCCGGGTAGTAGAGAAGGTTCTGAAGATCAAGTTCCTTGAGCATCCTCATGAGGAGCTGGTCACCGTTCAGGGAGAAGTCTGCTTCCCGAATCTCCGTATCCAGACCACGGCCCTGGACTTTGGCTGCATCTTGAATGACACTGAAGATGTGCGTTACGTCGAGATGACCAACTGCAGCCCGCTTCTCGTCCGGTACCACTGGTTGTTCCCGACAGACGGCCACGTGAGCCAGATGAGGTACGTGCACCTTTGCCCTCTCCTTGAAGCTCTTCTCCTTCCCGATCTCGTGTTTGTAACTTGCAAAGCCCAAGGCTGTTTGCCTGCGGTGTGACACATCACCTTCAGCTCTCCCTTGAGGAAATAACACCTATGGGCTGTGGTCAGGCTAGGTGCTCAGGGGAGAGGTGATCTCCACGGGTGTGACTCTCAGAAGGAGACAACGTTCTCCAGCCAAGCTGGGACTGTGAAACACTGCCAACACTTCTCACGTAGCCCATAACCCAGAGTCCTGCTCAGTCTCTGGAGCTACAAAGCTGTGCTTAGGCACTTGGACACGCAGATGTAGAACATGACCTCGTGTCCTTCCCTACCAACCCTGTGTGTTGTCACCTCATGCTAAGAGCCTACACAGGCACTGCCACCAGAATGATGTGCTGCTGTCCCAGTCTCGTGCTGCTGCTTTGCTGTAGCCTCTGTGCTGGTTCCCTGGGAAGGAAAGCTGGTGTGGAAAGCTGCTTTCTCAGACCTTTGTGGCCTGAGACAAACACCACCTCGGTGAAGTGAGTTTTTGTCTGTCGAACTGCACACCACGTTCACAAAGCTGCTACTTAGTGTTTGACAGCGAAAGGGCAGGTTCTGCTGCGGCTGTAGGTACAGCTGTAGATGTTGGTGGGAGCACTTGTCTGAACATTCCTGGGAATCCCCAGGGCCATCCAGAGCTGCTCTGTGGTTTCCAAGCCCAAGAGCAATCTGGCAGTCGTGCTGGGGCACATCTATAAACACATTTCTAGCAGTTCCTCCCACTGTGGCCTCTCTCCATAGTACGAAAGTCTAGTCTGGGCAGTTTTAATTACAGTAGCAAATGGTTTTTCCATAATGCCCCAGGAAACCCAGCAAAGTTAACTATTGTGCATTGAGGTGCTGCTATTACAAATAACAGAGATCATCAATAAAGAGTTTTGTTTAGGGAATTGGGATTTGGCTCAGAGGAGACGACCTGTTGGGAGCTGGAGATTAGCTGTGGCTACGAGGAGGGCTTGGGGGAGAAGACCTGGGGTAGCCCATGCACAGCTGGGTCTTACCAAGTAACAAGCAGGCTTTAGTGTGGCCCTTGATGCATGGCACCTTCAAGAACAGCCCCTGAAATGCAGAGGAAGGTCTGCAAAAGCAGGTGGAGGGAGATGGGCAGGGAAGGAGGAGCAGGGCTGTAAGCTCTGTTTGGAGGCTGCTGTCATCTCCTGGTAAATTAGATGAGGGTTTAATTCCAAACTAAAGGGAAAATCTAACAATGCATATAATTGTAATAACAGAGAAACAAGGACATTACAGCGAAGCCTGTGTGGAATTCATTTCCTCTGGGGAAAATTCCACTTGTTTGCCAGCTGCCTGTTTACTTTACTCTTATTTCTTTGTTTGGAACCAATTCAGGTTTTTGGAACCATGAATGCCGAATCAGTTTTCAGTTTTTAATTACCCAGCTCCACCTAAATTGGCTTTGCTGGACCTGAGCCTGCAGGTGCTCGTTCTTCCAGCGGAGGCTGAGTCACCTGACTCTGCTGCAGAGAGTAGCAGTTGAGGGTCCTGAGCATCTGGCAGGAGAGGAGCCTCTGCTCCAGAGGGTTTGGCAGAGCCCCTTTGCTGGCTCGTTAGCGCTGTGCATGTTACGAGAGCTCCCTCTTCTGCTCTGCCTGTTAATTAAGCAGTAATGTACTCCCGGTCCCTCACCGGGGCCAAGCCTTGTTCTTGTGTGCAGCTGCAGGAAGGACAACTCAGGTGGGACTTCTCAGGTTAGGAAGAGCAGGGCCTCTAATCCAGATAGGAAAACCAGCCTTAAATAATTAGCTCCAAAGCTAAAGAGAAATATTGATTTGGGAGCACGTCATTGAAGGCACCGACTTCCCAGCTGGGAATGAAGCAGCCAGGTTGCTGTAAAACATCTGCCTTGTTTGACTGTGGGGGGAACACTTGCAAATAGGCACGGTGCCAGGCAGGCACGGTTGGAGTGTGTCCATCCATGTGCTTGAGGAATACAAACAGAGTTACTGTGAGTGCCTGCTGTGATTTACACCAGGGAATGTAACCTGAGTCACCTGGGAATGTTTGAAAATGTGAAACCATTTACTTTTTACTGACAGATGTTGGTCAGACTATGAACAGCTTGTTTTAGGAAGGAACAGAGCTGGGTTTGGACTGCTTTGCTTGAATCATTTGCCACGTTGGTCCCCAAATGGTTTGTCTTTAGAAACTGCTGGGGAGGGAATCACACCATCGGCAAGTGCCACGTGGGCTATAACCTTATTTCAGCAGAGCTGCTGCCCTTTTAGCTCGAGGTGCAGTTAGAGGTGCTGTTCTGCAACCAGGGAATACCTGCAGCCCAGCAGGGAGCTGAATCTTGTCATCATGTATGGGTTAAAAATGACCAGAGCTTCCTTCCCCAAAGCGCTGATCGCTGCTGCTTTGGTGCTCATCAGGGGTCAACGGGCTGTTGAACTGTGAGTCTCTGCCTGCAGCTGCTCGATGTGTCTTTCCACGTTACCTTGTGTGTGCGAGGGTGTCCCGTGCGGGGCTCTGTGGGCACCCCTGGGCGGTGCTGGGCTCTGTCGGGGTTGGGGCGCAGTGGGCTGCGGGCTCCATCCCTGCTCCTGCCGGACGGTGCTTGGAGAGAGCCACGGGGATCACCGCTGGGGGTGCACCGAAGGTGGGGACAGCTGACCCCGCATGACCCAAGGGGTTCCAGACCGTTTGGTGGTAAAACTAGGGGGGAGGTTGGCAGGGGGCTGCTGCTTGGGGACTGGCCGGGCATCGGTCAGTTGGTGCTGAGCAGTTGTTTCCATCTGTATCGCTTGTCTGTCTTGGGCTTTATTTTTCTCTGTTTTTTTTTTCTTCTTTTCCTTACGAGTTATTATTGTTGCTGTCATTATTTCTTTTTAATTATTAAACTGTTTTTATCTTAACCCATGAGTTTTCTCACTTTTGCCCTTCTGATTCCTGCCTCCACCCTACCTGGGTGAGGGGCAGTGAGTGAGCGGTTGTGTGGTGCTTAGTTGCCGGCTGGGGTTAAACCCCAACACCAGGTTACTCGCAAGCCCTGCCTGGTTCACGCTTTAGGCTCTCCATGTTATTCCCACCATCCCGACAGCCCAGCCTTGTTCTTCATCGCTGCTTTATCGTGCCTTCTGTGCCCTAAGAGCAGTACTCGTGCCGTGCAAGCATACCTGTCTGCCAGCCTCTGGGAAGGTAACTCTGCCAAAGACAAAGAGCAGAACAGCCATGGCACAGTCTGCTGCAATTCTGCCCCTCGAGGCACCCGGCAGCCTCTTTCTCTCGCCTCTGGCTCTGCCCAGCTGGGCAGGGCAGTGTGGCTGTTGCAGAAACTGCTACACCCTGTGACTCCTTCTCAGGCTGTAGCTTTGCCCTGCGTACGGGCTGCCGAGGCCATCGACTGCCCGGGGGCCAGACAGCCTGGGGAGCTTTACCCCAAGCCATTCCCTTCCCCTTTGGGCAGCAGCGGTTCTGCTGCTGCTACAGGCAGCCGCCTTCTCCAGGGCAAGGGGCTGGGAGCACAGGCTGCTGCAGAGACGTCAGACCGAGACGCTGGTCCCTGGGCACCTGGTGCAGGGGACGCTGAGGTCCGTTCTGCACTGCCCAGGGCTCTGCACGAGAAGAAGGTGTCTGTCACCAGCAGCCACGTGTCACTGTGCCCAGCGACTTGGCAGGTGTCCTGCTGCTTCGAGAAGAAGCGTATTTCTCGCCTCGTAGTCTTGATGCTGAAACGGTTAGGGGTTCAACTTAGAAAAGTCTTTTGACATCAGAGCGAGATGACAGATTTTTACCAGTGGTAGGATTATGAGAGTGTCTTTACAAAAATATAGTACCATTTACCCGGGCTGGTACAAGATACCACAGACCTAAACAATGAATAGATAAGGAGGAGAGTGTTTTTGCAAGTACATGGCACTGTTTATCCAGAGGAGCCATGTGTTTATGAAGTAATCAGCAGGCCTCCTAAAACAAAAGGTGCCATATATCTCAGCAATTAGTGAATCTCAACGGAAACCAAGAACCAGACTACAAAGCTCTGTTAGATAAAACAACTTGCAAGAGAAAAATCATTAAAAAAAAAAAATTTTCCTCAAAAATTTCAAGGGAAGTTGGAACTTTTCAACTTTAGGAAACAGTGCGCAGGCTTAATAGACTTATTAATATTATCTTCTCCACCCAGGAGATGCATAATGACATGATAATGAAACATACGATGCATGATGCAAAGGGGGGGTACACGTTAAGGGGTAAAAATGTAGTATATGTAGTAGGCGGGTCGGGAAGTCTGTGCCTTCCTAGTACCTTAGCCAATGGGGAACGGGAGAGGGTCCTATGTGGCCGGGAAATTAGGATAGAAAGGGGGCTTCGACCCCAGCAACTTTGAGAGAGCCCACGGGATCTGCCCAGTGGACTCTCCCTTTATTCGAATAAAGTTTATTTTACAGGACTCCTCTGTCTCCTTTGTGAACACTGACCGCTGGTGCAAGGATTTTTCCGCACACCGGCGCTGTGTTTCAGCTGTGTTGCTTGCTGAAAACGGCTTGCAGGCCAGGGGATACTCAGAGGGGTCTGAAATAAAGAAACTGAGCGTTGAAGCGATTGTTTTAAGGAGGTGCATCAGGCAGCCAAGGGAAGCGAGCTGCTCACCCGACACATGGGCAGGGCAGCCCGTCCAGCCCACCAAGCATTGCGTGTTGCAGGCAGCAAAGTGCAACTGCGACGCTTGCTGGCAGGAGGGGCAAGGAGAGCAGGGGCACAGAGCTGACAGGAAGCCTCCAGGGCTCTGCGGGCACCAGCTGAGGACACCTCATCTACCAGCCGCCTCTTTCCCTTCCCTGCTTCACGGCTCATCCCTTTGCCCCCCGGTGGGGTGAGTGCCGTGGCGCAGTGTCCCCTGTGCGAGTGCAGCCTCGTGTGCGCGCAGGGCGGCAGAGCAGAGCACAGGCGGCGCAGAGGCGAGGGAAGGCGCAGCCGCCCCCACAGAGCCCGAGGGTCACCGGCGTCTCGCCCCGCGGCGGGTCAGCCCCTCGCGTCTGGCCGGCCTGGGGGCGCTGGTTCCTGCTCAACACCGCGGCCCCCCTCCCAGAAAGCAGCCCCTCCTCTCCCGCCTTCAGCACGCCGCCGGGGCTGCCTTCCCCCCCCAGCGTGTGCTGAGCCGCTGCTCTCCCTCCCCCAGCCCCGATGCCGCCTGCAGACCGACACAGCGACCCCCGGGGCTCGCTCCGGGGGGAACAAACCCGTGTGAGGGGTTCCCTGCGCGGCTGCTCCTCCCCAGGGAGCGGGGCGGGGGCACGGGCAGGAGCGAGCCTCAGGTCTCCCAGCGGCCGAAGGCGAAGGGCCGGAGCGCTCCGGCCCCGCGGGGCCGTGCGGGGCAGGGCCGGGACCGCCGCTGCCCGGGCTGCGAGCGGGGCCGGGACTCGGCGGCTCCGGCGGGGCTGAGGCAGCGGCCGTTCCCGCCCGGCCGGGCGCTCGGATGGGGTCATTCATCACGGAGAAAGAGTCATTAAGGAGAAAGAGTCATTAAGGCGACGCTGCCGCCCGGACACCAAAGCGCCGACGGCCGCGGCTGCGGCGCGGCCGTTGCGCATGCGCCGTGGCAGCGCTGTGCCGCGGGGCGGTCCCTCGCGCTCGCCGCCCCCTCCCGCTCGGGCCGCGCCGCTGCCGCGTGGCCGAAGCGCGGTCCTGCAGCCCGGCGGTCGCGCGCCGGCTCTGGCCCCTGCGGCGCGCCGTCGGGACCGGCGCATGCGCGGTGCGCAGAGGCAGCGTGGGCGAAGCGGCGGGCGTGGGTCCCGGCGGCGGCGGCGGCGGCAGGTGAGGGCCGAGGCCAGCGGTGAGGCGAGCGAGCCCCTTCGGCGGGCGCGGGGGTGTGTGCTGCCCGCGGGGCGCCCGGCGCTGGCGGCACGGGAAGCGTCGACCCCCCGGTGCGGCGGGCTGCCGGTCCGCGGGAGGCGAGCCGGGCCAGGGCAGCCCCGGGGAGCTGCCGAGAGCGGGGAGGAGGGGAAGGAGGCGGGCGCAGCCCCCGGGCGCCAGAGCCGCCCCTGAGCCTCCCCGGCCCCGCTCGCCCCGAGCAGCTGCCCCCAGCGCCGGCACCTCCCCCGCAGCCTGTGCCGTAGCCCCAGGCCGCCCCCGGCCCCGTCGTGCCGGCGGCAAGAGGGACGTGGACAGTGTCTCTAGAAGCCCCTGACGTTCTCTCGTTCCGGGTTCCTGTCCCTGTGTTTTCATTCTTCCCCATCTGTCCCACAGCCCGTTCTTGCCTTCGCTGGTCTCTGCCTGGCTCCCTGTCCCTGGTCTTTAATTGCTCTGTCTCCCCCCTTGAGCTCATCGAGGCTTTCTGATCTTTCTGAGTCTCTCTCTGCCCCCCTTACTGGACCCTTTCTTAAATCCTCCCTCTCTGCCCTGTGGCCCGTCCCTGTTGCCAGTCTGCACTGGTAAGGAAAACTCCTCTGCACACAGTGAGATCAGTAGAGACGTCCTTTATTAACGATGCGCCCCGGGGATGTGGGATCCTTCCCCAAGATGTCCGCCTGCACATTGCAGTCAACAGAGATTTATACATTAAATTCATCCATATTCAGTCTATACAATGCATATTCAGCATCGTCCTCTTGATTGGTTCTTCTTCTCTCGCTTCTGATGCAAATGAGCGTGCAGCCTCTGTCGTAGTCTTCCATTGTTCCCTTGTGAGTAGGGGGTATAATTTGGGTAGGTGGTCCGTGAGTCGGAGGTCTCGACCACTCCTCGAATGGACCGTGTGTGGTCAAGGAACATGTCCTTGGCTCGCAGGCGCTTGGCTCATACCTGCTTTGGTCACAATTCAAAGATTATACACAGTGGGCGCCATAATAAATCCTGTCCAGCAGACCTCTTGGACAATAACACATTATCCTTGTTTTTAACCTCTAATAGATTATTGGTTAATAAATACCTTAGGTCTGGGACTTTGCAGGGATATGCTAGCACCCTTGGCAATACAGATTTTAGTTTATATTTGATCATTTATTCCATTTGAGACTTATTTTCCCGAAATAATCATTAGTTTCTCGTACTAATATTCACTGATTAGAATTCTTGATATTCAAATCAAGATGGGAAAAGTGAGGGGATTTCCAGGCAGTATCACTGGTGCATGGCAGGTTTCCAGTTTCTCTAGTTTTTAAACTGTAACCACCTGGTGAGGTTTCTGTGGTTATGAGCCTCAAAACACGCACACACACTTGTAACATCCTAAATTTGGTGATTTCTGCGTATCTCTGCCTTGCTATGTGTGTGTTCAGCTGACAGAGCAGGAAGTAGAACAGACAGCAGTGCTTCACAGTTAGCACTGCCGCTGCAGGGAGCTCCAGGTGGCTTTGGGAGACCAGCCCTTACCATTCCTGTCACCAGGACTGAGGCTGGGATGTGCCCTTTCTGCGTTACCGCTCCAACGATCACCTTCAGTTTTGCCAGGAAGGCAGCACAAAGAGATGCAGCACAACATACCAAACAATCAAACTCTTCCTCCTGACTGGTTACCAGAGCCAGCTCAGCAGGAATCACCGACATGCTGACCCTTCCCCTTCTCTCTGGCACGAGTCTGGAGGCCTGTGTCTGCCTGTGCTTCTTACTGCAAAGGTCCCCGGACACGCAAGGGTCCCCATGGGCTGGGTGCAACCAGCTTTTTGAGAACAAGGTGCGAAGGCTCGTCCTGGGAGTCTGTTGGATAACCCAGCCCGGACTATGGCTCCTGCTGCCAGTTAAAGATCTGGCAGTGGCACTTCCTAGTCTGTTACCAATTCTGCGTTGTCTTAGTTTTGAGAGCCCTGGTGGTTCTTCCCCCTTAGCGCTCAGCTCTTCTGACAGGTGTGGGACCAGGGGCTTCTCTGGCGGCACCCCTGTACAGAGCAGGGGGCTAGTGTTTGCCCTTGCCGTGATGACTGGCCCTCTTGGCGCTGTTGGATTGCAGGAGACCATGAAGAAGCGGTAGGTACCTTAGCACGTTTGCAGGACCAAAGATAAAGGCTGCTAAAAAAGGTGGCTTTTATTTCTGTGGGGTTATTGGTCCATCGCACGTCTCTGGCACTTGTGTGTGCGAGGCGGAAAACCTCAGTGCCTTTCTGCTGTACAGTGGCTTTCCCCTTTGGGACAAAGCAGCTGGCCTTTTGGGCTCAGATGGCAGTTCAGCAGATGGCTGCTTAAAAACAAAACCCATGCAAAACAGGAGACTTTCTTCTTTTGAAGGAGCCGAGGACTTCGAAGGCGTGTGCTGAGGTCAACTTCCAGAACAAGGGCTGCAGGATGATCACAACACACACTATCTCTTGGAGCCTGTGCTGTAGCTGAGGACAAACGTGTGTGTCTGGTAAGTTTAAAGGCAGGTAAAGGCTTATGTGACCCAGAGGTGGGGAATCTCCACCCTGGGAGATATTTAACGGTGCTGGATGCATCCCTGCACAATCTGCTTTAACTTTGAAATTATCCATTTTGTGTGGAGGGGTTGGACCAGAGTTATCCAAAGTCTTTTCCGCCTAAATTTTTCCATGGGTCTGTGCTTGCTCCCACTGATGACCTGTGTGGTCTGCTTTATGAGGAGTGAGAGGAAGAGAAAAAAGCATTCTAAACCACGTAGAAACGTAGCAATATTCCTGTCTGCTGCAAGCTCTGGCAGGGAGCGGATGCTAGCTGCCTTTTTCTCTCCTAGATGAAGTTATTTTCCTGGAAAGACAGCTGCTGTTGGTGTGAAGTTGCCAGATGGACCTGTGTGTAGGCTTGGGGCAAGGGGGAATGTCAAGGGGGGAATTTGGGAAGGCAGGGAGCCCCTGCTGGCAGCAGCCCCTGCCCTGCCAGAGGGCTGAGCAGGGCTTTGGGAGGGATGTGCTGAGGAGTTCCTTGTGTTGCTTCTCCCTTGCAGAGCAGCTGTTTCAGGCTCACCTGGATTACCCCCATAACGAGAGAGGGGTTTGTGCTGGGCATACATCCCCAGGAGAGGTTGCGCTTGGTGTCTGACCTTTGTTTTCGTTCCATGCCGGGTGTTTCTAGGCCTTGAAATTTTGCTGTGGGCTCAAATGGACAGTTAAGGCAAGGAGGACAAGCACAGGCTTAGTTCCCAGGGAGAGAGGGTGTGTGGGAGAGTTGTGCTCTCTCGTGGCTTTTGTGGGAGACAAACAGGCTCCTAGTTAAAAAGGTGGGAGCAGCAGCCGGGGAGGGTTAGAAGAAGGTATCTGCTTTGAGGCTGTGTTACAGAGGAATTGTAGATCTTTGTCTCTTGGTCAGACATTCAGCTGATGGATGCCTCTAGAAGGTCCTGGTGCCTGGGCATAATTTGACTTGCCCTGTTCTGTTTTTCTTTAGAGAGAGAGAGGATGCTGAGGGCTGAAGGCACCAGGTGGATGCTCGGTGCCCTTCAGTTTCCCGCTTCGAGGTTTTGAGGTGGGTGACCAAGGCAGGAGGCAGGCAGCTGTAACCTGACTGCAGATGTGGTGGGCATCTACGCCCACAGCACATGTGGAGTGTGACACCTTGTGTCTTCTGTGGGACAGGACCCTGCTTGTAGGCAGATGCTGGAGAAAAGCTGATGTATAGTAAACTTAGACCTTAATTTTCCTGTGCAGTGTCATTGCAGTTCCAGCCACAAAGCTGAGCTGCTTTTCCCCCCGTCTTTCAGAGCTGCTGCAGGCGCGTGTTTTAGCTCTGTTGCTCTAGCCAGGGCGCTGTCAGGAGATGGGTAAGGTAAGGTTTGTCAGGAATGCTTTTTGTTCCCATCAAGTCAGTCTGGTAAAAGATACCATTTTCTACCAAGCAAGCTTATTCTATGTTGCTAAAAATGTTGGGCTGCTCAGGCATTAGAGAGAGGCTGATTACAGAGAGGGAGGACAGATCAGCCTCTCCATATATTCACAGCACGGTGGTGAATGTGAGCTCTTTGCTAGTCCCTGTGACTTTGCGTTTTCCCAATCAGTATTGCTGGACTTGCCTCGCAGGTAGGAAAGTTGAGTCCCTATGAGATCAAACGTGTTGCCTGGTCCCTGGCAGAGCTGTACTAGATGAGTGCAAATTGGTGACCTTCAGTGTTCTCCTTAGTTTATGTTATGTGCTACCTCTGGCATGAGAGGGGGGATTTTTCCTGCCTATGGGAAAGAGAGAAAGGTTTTGGGTTGGGTAAGGAAATGGGGAAGGCTTCTCTGTGGCCTGGGTGCCCTGGGAGTCCCTGTGCTGCTTGGTAAGGGAAAGTTGCAGGGCTGTCTCTGGAGGAGCCCAAGGGGGATGCTCTGGGGACAGGAATGAAGCAAACCCCTTGAAAGGAAGGGTGGTGGATAGAAGTACCTTCTCTTATGGTCTTGGGTACAGGACCTCAGCTGGGTCTGCTGAGGCTTCCTAGCACGCGTGATTGCCTGAACTACAGGCTGAGAGACAGGAGTGTGAGATTCCTGCAGGCCCTGCTGGGGATCCCGGGTTGTGTGCTGGGACTCTGATGCTGGCTTTGCTGGTGCCTGGAGCAGAGGCATGCTGGAATGGCCTCAGGGACCACGGCGGTTCCAGCCAGCACCCCACTCCTCACTGTTTGCAGGGACAGGAGGGTTCCCAGACATGACACAGTCCTCATGTGTTGTCTTTCCTGATTGCAGGTGAATTTCTTCCTGATAAAAGGAGCTCTTACTCACCGAGATTTCATCTGCTCCTGCTGTTTGTTGCCTGCCTGAAATCTTCCTTGTCTCCTGCTGGCCTTGTTGTCCTTCCAAGAGCAGCCAGTCGTGCTCCTGCTGCAGCGGGGAGAGGGATGGAGTCAGATGGGGTCAGTGGTTGGCAGCTGTCAGCTTCTTTTCATGTTTCCATCGGTTCCCTCTCTTCCCTTTTAATGGGATCGGGTGCCAGAGTGCACTAGGAAGATTTTTTTAATGTGAGAGGAAGTCACAAATGGGTTACTCGGGCTCTTGCTTTCATCCTTGGCAGAGAGAGCTTGCTCAGATCAAACCTGCACCCGCTGGAGCTGCTCCTGTAACAGACCTGGTAAGGGGAAACAAGAACTCTGCAGTGAGGCTGGCAGCTCTGCATTGGGTGGGTCTGTCCTGCAAGTCCGAGCCTTGAAACTCAGAGGTGCTTGTGCTGATGGTCACAGAGATGCAAACCTGGCTGTTCCTGGGCCCACTGGGGTGCCCGTCTTTTAATGTTCTTATCCTCATCTTTGTTTTTTCCATGTGGCTACTGTCTTGTCTTCTGCAATCCCAGCTGTTTTAAATGACATCAGCGACTTGACAGGTTCATTTTTTCGGCCTTTGGTGCTCTCTGCACAGACCTGTTGGCTTTTCTGATCCACCATGCTTAATTTCCTGAGTGGCTCCACTCCTGCTTTGTGTTTGGAAGGATTTTCCCCTCTGCTTTTGAGTCCATATATTTATTCCAAAGCTGGGCTTTCATGAGTGTGACGGTTTCTCTCAAGGACAATCTGCAGGAGATGCTTGGGGCTGGTTTTGTTGCTGGCTCTTTGATTCCTGGTAGTTCTTGGGACATGTGAAGGATGGGAATAAGTTCAAAGGCAGAACCCGAGGAACTCATTTAACAGTTCAGCTTGGACAATCTCGATGTGGAAAATGAAAACCTGCCCCTCTCACCTCACTGCCAAAATGTGATGTGCTGGGGGTCGGCATGGAGGCCTGGATCGCGTAAAAGCTGTAGAGTCTGGTGGTACCTGCATGGCAGAGAGCAGAGGCTCTTTTAAGGGATGCAGTAGGTGCCCTGTTTAAAAACCAGAAAGCCCTGGCTCAGGTTCCAGCCCAGGACAGCCTCTGCGTAGCTACTCTTTGACAAAACTCCCAGTCTTTTTGGCAAAAGACTTGGACACAAATGCAGCCCAATACTTGCCTAAGCAAAAGGGGATCCAGCAGTCTCTCCTTGAGCAACTCGGGAATCGCTTCAGGATTTTGCTTGAGTTCAAACTCAGCCACTGTGGCTGTTGCATGGTTGGATTTGGCCTGTGAAGGCAACTGCCCAGAGCAGGTAAAGCCACGTTCAGCTTTAACATTTTTTGTCTTAGTGCCTGCTTCGGGTTGTCACTTCTTGCACAGCAGGGCTGGTGCCTGCAGGCTGTCCCAGCACCTCTCAGCACAGCCCTGTGTGCTGCAGGGAGCTGCCCCAGCTGGCCTGGCAGTGGCAAGGAGACCAGCTTGTCCCTTTGGTGCTTCCCAAGTGATAAATAAAACCAGCTCCTCCTTTCCCAGCACTGCTGCTGAACACCCTGCGGTGCTTCGTAGCTGCTGGGATTGTGACAGGGGCTCCTGTGGGCTCGTGTTGGAACCCGTGTCGTGGGCTGGGTTTGTCCCTTCCCTGTGTCCCACTGACAACCATTGTTTTTTCTAATCTTCCTCTGCCAGGCTTCAAATGACAGACCCAGATGTTGGTGTTTGGAAGTCCCCTGCAGGAGAGGGGATGAGAGCTGAACCTCCATCCAAAATCTACCCGTCTTCCTGTGGCATTGTCTCCTGGCAATCACAGCCTCAGTTACTGCCTTGCTAACCTCCATGTCAGAGATTCCCCTAGAACTGTGATTAACTTCTGGAGGCTTATAAATTTTCTTCTGTATTTACACAAAGACAGCTGGATTAAATGGTTTCATAGTATTAAGGAAAAAGAAAACCTAGGAGGTGTTACACTTGCTGGGGCCAAGGACTTTGCTTTGTTTTAAAAGGCAGTGGGGAAACCCCAGTTTACGCTTTTTGGATTTCATGGCTGCACAGTTAATGTCAGGGTCTCCAGAATGTGGGCATTTGAAATATTGTCTTGATTTAGAAAAGGAGTAGCGAAGCAGTTCAGGATTTGGAAGTGAGCTATAAAATAAGCAAAAAGTGAGGAAATAAAATTGGTTCCTGACATGGGAATAAAAAGGGAGAAAGCAAACGCAGGGCTGTTTGTTGAGGTCTATGGTATCCAAAACTGTCAGTGTTCCCCCCTGCAATATGGGATTGCATTGCTCAGAGGAAGGCAGGGGAAACATGGTTAAATGAGCCAACTTTATTTTCCTTCTTTCTCAGAAGAAAACCAATACGAGCCCTGCTTGGATTAAAGAGGACTATGGGCTGCCTATTGTGACGTCATGATTGTGACTTCATGAAGTTGCAGCTGGGTGAGTGATCTCGCCGCAGTCGCTCGGTAGGAAACGTTCTGATAGCAGCTCAAGTGATTGGAGTGTTGCTGTCAGTCCCTTCTTTAACCGAGCGCTGGGTTAACCTGGGAGTAGTGAATGGTCCCATCTGCTCGTGTAAGGTGCCTGTGCCAGCGCTTCCCTCCTCTCCCTGGATCCTGACTGCAGCCCTTGTCTCTGCCTTTGCTGCAGCTCCGTGTCCTGTGCAAGACCCAGTGAGTCCAGTTACTGTGTGGGTTTGATCTGGTGAGTGCAGCAATGATGACAGGAAAGATGTTTGTGATGGGCTTGTTTCAATGCCCCCGGGGGCTCTGGTTCTGGTGTTCAGAAGGAGACAGTGCCTGTGCTGTCAGGTCTCACCTCAGAGCCTGCAGCAGGGCTTCTGAGGACGCTGGCTGATAGTGCTCTGTGTCCTTCTAGCACTGCAGCAAAGGAGGGGTTAATAATGCAACGTGCCTGCCTGCTGCCCTGGGCTGTATGCTCCTTGGGGTCTGCAGGGGGATGGGAGCTGGGTAAACTGCCTTTCCCAGGGGAAGGGGGAGGGTTTTTCAGCCCCGAAGAGCAGCTCCCTGCATGAACTAGCAGTACCTGTGCCTCTGAAGAGAGCAGGGCCAACAGCCTGGGTTGGTCAGACCCTGCTCGGGTGGAGAAGGGTGGCTTGTCTGAAGTGCTGCGGTGGCTGGCTGGCTTCTGCCTGGGCTGTGTGCAAGTGTGGTCCTCTCTGCACTTCCCGGGGCCTGGCCGCAGGCTGTGCTGCTTGGAATGTGTCCTTGGAGTCAGAAGTGCAGGCAGCCAGGTGAGAGCGGGTGTGATGGGGCGTGATGGCTCCGAGCTGGGCTTGATGGTGACCGTTGGATGTGGTGAAGGAAACCAGAGGGGGGCTCTTGGGGCAGAGAGGGTGTTGGCGAGGGAACTTGTTGGTCCCTGAGGAGGGTGCGGGGGTGGGTATGCACAGCCCCAGGAATGGAGAGGGGGCAGTGATGTGAACCCTGTACCTCCCCTGAGCCCATGGTCCTGAGCATGTGTGACGGTGTGAAATTCAGCTTCTGGGCTCACTTTTGGAAAGTGTGGGTCTCCCCTGGGGCGGTGGCTGACGCTTCCTTTTGTGGCTGGCTTGCAAGCTGCCTTGGGACTGATCAGCCCTGTCCTGAGGAAGAAGCCTGGAAGAGGCTTGGTCTTCTCTCCACTTCCCTGTCTCAGCTACACCTGTGTAGCTGGGCAGCAAGGTCTGTGAGAGGGACGATCTGTCTTAGGACTTTTCCATCTCCAAGCAGGGTGAAGCCCAGCACTGGGTCAGAAAGTGGCGGCTGCAGTCCTCTGCATCCTGCAGGGTGTCCTGAACAGGGTGAGCCTTGCCCGAAGGCTTGCTCTTGCCCGGGAACACAATGCCGCCCTCCCAAGTGAAGTGCGTTAGTGACTGTGGGTCTTCTCAGGTCTGGTTGTTTAGGCAGGAGCCTTTTTGTTGGAGAGGACTTGTGGGGAAGATGAACAGAGGTCATGTTCTTTTAGATCATTAGGTCACATTTTGCAGTCCCATGGCATTTGCCCAAGGGTTGGAGGTGTCCTGGACTGATTCTTAGTGAAATGCTGGTGATGCTCACTGCGAAGCAGGAATTAATCTCCAGATAATCTCATTTGGAAGTGCTCTTGTTTGCCATCTTAGGCAACTTCATTTTTCCCCTGTGGTGGAAACTGCTGGCTGTTTTCCTCCTTGCAGCAGCATCTCTGGCCTTGAAATGAACATGAGGGATCTGAGCAAACCTCAGCAAGCACTGACTTCTCTTTAGTGTCAGACCCTGCACAAGAGCCCTGGGCAGAGGCAGTCCGGTGGAATCCATCTGGGTGAGCAGAGCAGAGGTGGCTGGAGCTGAGAGGCCATCGGGAGCTCCTCAGTGAGGGCAGGAGGGGGAGTCTGGGCTCAGGGAAGAGGTTAGAGCTGTGTCTGCTGGGCTGTGCTGATCAGGGTTTATTTATTGCAGTGCTTCCCTGAGAATGACAAGGTCGGTTGTGCTGGTTTGTGCATCGGTGTCAGCCTGTGCTGGGAGCCCTGCCAGGGGCAGGCTGGGAGGTGGGGGGTGCCAGCAAAGCAGGTGAGCTGGTTGAACGGGGCTCCAGGTTATGGCAAAGTGTGCAGGAGAGGAAAGCAGACAGTCCGTTTGAGGGCAGCGCTGGCACCTGTGGATTGTGTGTGACTCGATTTTTAGGTTCCATGGACATAGTGGGTGTTTCCCGGCGGTGTGCGGGTCTTTCCTGACCAGTCCAGGGTGCTGGCTCGCTTTCTGGGAGCTGGGAGACCCCCTGCGGGTTCTGCCGGGAGTTTCTCCGCCCGCTGCTCGGTGTCGGGCTGCCCGGGCAGGGCTGTGGCTGGGCTGCAGCCGCAGGGTGTGTTGGAGGCAGTGTCCTCGCTGGGCGCTTCCCCCGCGCTGCTGGGAGTGCTGGGAGGGGAGGCCCTGCTGGGCGGGCGTCCGCAGTGCCCGTGCCCCGACAGCTGGGGGGGGCAGCTGGTTGGGGGGCCCGGGGCAGCCCCGAGGGGGCAGGAGCTCCCTGCTGAGGCTGTCGGGGGCCGTTGGGCAGCCTGGGCTCCGCCGGCAGCCCCCGCTCCTCTGCGGGCCGGAGCAGCCCTGTCCCCCGTTGCCATGGCAGTGTTTGGGCCGGCCCTGTTGCCGTGGGAACCGGGGCAGCGGCCTGGCTGGCTGCAGGGCCCAGTGTGAGTGTGCCCGGGCGGACTGGGAAAGGAGGGGGGCACTGGGGAGACCCAGAGTAAATAAAAAAGGAGTTGCAAAGTTGCAAAGCCAGGATAGCAGAGAGCAGATGCTGGGGGAGGCAGCTGGGAAAGGGAAAGTAGTAATAGTAAACTGTAAATGCTTAAGGCGGGAGCCACAGTTGTAAATTACAGTGTGTAGAAGTGGGGAAGCTCCATCAGACCCTTGGGAGGGGAGCTTGGTCCATCTCGCTGTCAGCTGACAGCTGATGTTCATGAAAAGAAATATCAGGAAGGTATAACACCAGGCTCCTATTAATTTTCTCAGCTATGGTAGAGCTTTTGTATTACAGTGCAGGATGACAGTACCTAAGTGATAAAATACAGAAGGACTGGAATATAAAGGTAAGATGGCAGGTGGGACTTCCTGGGTAGCAAGAGTTGATTTAGAAAGCCCTCAGCCACTTAGCAGTGGGCTGGAGGGGCAAGAGATTAGTCCTGGAAATTCTGCTTTTCCATTCCTGGCTTCCTTGAGATGCTCTTTCTATGATGATTGTAGCTAAGGAGGTGATTTCTAGGCAAGAAATGTGATCTTGCTACTTAAGCCTGAACAGGGCAAAATGATTTACCTGAAGAAAATTGTTCAAATAGCACCCTGGTTCTCAGGTTTAACAGATCTCCTGTCTTAGTCTTCCAGCAAAGTGTACTAGAAAGGCAAATTAACCAATTACTCCAGAGAGAGATGGTTTGTCTTTGCAGAAGGAAGAAGAAAGAGGGTTTATGGTGTACACTGAGGCAAGATTCAGCCACCAGTCTGTGCTCCTACAGAAAAGCTGAGTAGAGTGTACTGTGGTGCAGAGTGTGCTGATATATGCCCAGCCTTTAAGTTCGCAGGGCCATCGGTTGCTATCAGAGCAGCTCTAAGGCTGGTGCTGCTGCTTGAGCCCAAGAGACGTGGGATCCCTTGAAATGAGGGCACTGGCACGTGGCATAGTGCCAGCCACAGGATCTGTGTAGACACAAAGCTGTGCCTTTACATGGAATTCCCTTTTTTAATTAATGTCTGTTAAGAAATTTGCTGTATATTCTTAATTTCCTGTCTTTTTCAGCCCAGTGTCCTCAGAGAGCTGCTCAGTTGTATTTTACAGAAGGAAGCTGTTGGACATGTGCACAAAGGGGTTGGGACACTTTAGGGCCATATCCAAGTGCTCGTATCAGCTTCTTCCCCGGCTGCCAGCCCAGTGACAGTTATTGCTGCACTGGTGGGTGCACGGTCACACCCGTAGTTCCCTGGCCTGCTCCTGTCCCTCCCGGCTGTTCACAGCCACCAAATAGCCCCTGGGGTTCAGGAAGCAATGCTGGGCGCTACACATTGTGTAGTGGCTCCTCCCAGAGAAGCACGAATTACGTGTCCTGAGGTGGTGTGTGGCCACTGGGCAAGATGGAGGCAGTTTTTTTGGCAGGAGGGCCAAGAGCCGGGAGGCAGCAGCTCTGTGATACTCGGCAGGATTTAACTATGTACCTGGTCTAAGAGCAGGTCTGGGGAGGTAGAAGGGCTTTTAATGCGTTGTAAAATTGCTGTGTAGCTTGCAGGGGTGGTAGAGACTTTAGCTGAGCTGTAGATACTGGAGTAAGGGGAGCCTTGGGGAGGAGGCTGAAGCTTGGATGTCCTTGGTGATCTTCAGCTTGGCACCCTGCTCTGCTACGTCTGGGTTTCTGCGACATGTCAGGAATTTCTGCCCCAGCCCTGGGCGTATTTCTTCATTGCTTTTCTAGGTGGTGTTAGCTGTTGTGTCCTGGCCCAGCTGGTTCCTCTGCCCAGGCTCAGGACATTCATGCTCTGAACCGAAACATGAGGTGCCAGAGCTGTCTGTGCCCTGAGCCTGGAGCAGAGGGGGAATTCTAGTCCTTAATTTCTGGGGGGCGGTGGAGGGCTGTCTGAGGTGGGGAAGATGGAGATCTCTCCCCACCAGACAGGGGTGCTGGGCTGGAGGCGTGCTGTGTTGTGGGTGCTGTTTTGTCCTGCCTCTGCAGGGAGATGGGGCTGACTTGGTAGTTCTGCTCCTTTCCTTCTAATGTGGGAGGCTGATCCCTGGAGGCTCTAGGGCAGTGGGGCTGTGGGAGAGCCTTACTCCAGGGCTAGAGGGTAGGGGAAGCTGTAAGACTGGGATGGGGGGCGTGAAGGTTGGAAACCCTCTGGAAATAAGCATTGTGGGCATGATGAACAGGATGAATTTCAAGTGAAGTGAAATTGCAGTTAGAAAATTGGAACAAATAATCCAGTTATTCTCAAGACCCAGTAATAAAACGCTGAAATCCAGATTAATTAGATTTGTCTCTTGAAAAAGAGTTACTTCCAGCTTTAAATCCTAGCTCTTGCTGCAGCAGGTCCTAGTGTCCGTAGGACAGTGCTGTGCTCTTGTTTCTTGCAAGAACTAAAGGAAACGGCAACCTTGTTGTTCCCTGAAACTCTAAAGGCTCAGTACCACAACCACGTGCAATGCTGTAGCTGTTTTGGGAGGAAAGGAGTGAAGTTACTGCTTTGAGTGCAGGCTGTGGGTGAAACTTGAGGGGAAGGGAATGGTCAACTTTGTGTAGATGATGTCTTGCTGTACACAGCAAGTCCGCACAAAAAATGATGAGGAATGAATGGAAGCAGGAGGGAATGTGATCTGTGATTTTACTCAATGTCAGGATCTAAAAAAATTCTAGAGTAGAGCTGGGATTGAGAGCACTGGTCTGTCAAGTCCCAGAAAAGTGGGCAAATCCATCTGTTCCCTGGTGCAGTTAGCCAGAAGGGGAGGGGAAATGATTTCTCGTCCAAAGTAGTGCTTAGTAAATGCTGAACATGTTTATATCTTTGATTTTTGTTGGTGCTTGAGACCTGCTTTCTGGGGTTGTCTTCTTGCCCTTTCTTGCACCCCCACTTTGTGTGACACGACAAAGGGAGGCGGTCTGCAGGCTGGTGGTTGGAAGAAGAGTGGCCCTTGGACCTGTTACCCCATGCTACTTGTAGGATAAGGATGCTGGAGAACTGCCATTAGGATAAAGCCTGAAGTGGCCCTGCTTTCACGTGTGTTGCATTTCTATTCGAGCTAATTGCTCAGGTTCCTTCAATGGTTTCATGCTGCTGGTACAGCCTCTGTAATGCCTGTAGGGAGCCTTGAGTTTGGGTGTTAATAAGTGAAAATTAGGGCCCTTGTTCTCCGTGGAGCAATGGTCTTGGGCACTGTGGTAATTTCATGCCTGGAAGGAGCCATATTTGCTGGATAATTTTTGTAACTTTAAAGAACCAAATTAGCCTTGAGAAACTCTAGTTCTTCATCAGAGTATTGAACTCGATGCTCCATTAGTGAGAAACATCCCCAGGGTTCTTGCACAAAGGGTGGACATTTGGGTTTGCAAAGCAGGAAAAGATGGTCTGATTTTGTTAGTGCTCGAGGCAGCAGCAGTTGCTGGGGTTAAGGTTGTTCACAATAGTCTGAGCACTTAGTAGGGTCAGGCAGAAAGTCAGGTCAGCTGCTCTTGCAAAGTGAAGCAGCTGAGTGACACCTTGCTTCTGTTCCCACCCAAAGAGTAGTAGAGGACAGTTATGATATTAGAGATTTGGATAATCATTCTAGTAAATGGAGTTCCAAAAGTAATGCAAGTGTGGGGAGAAGTGCCAGCAGGCCCTGGGGTGTGTGTGTGGCTTGTGGGACTGCACGCACAGCAACAGGCTGTTTTGGCTCGGAATGTTTCTTCTGGGGTTTGACTTGTATGAATTTTAACTCTGCCACTTCATATGGTCTGATCCTGAAGCAGGGTGGGGAGGCCTGAACGTTCTGCGCTTGTGAAGGATGCCCCAGCCTGGAGACACAGGCGTGTCCTTTGGGTCTGCCGTGAAGGGGACTCTGGATTGTCAAAGTCCCTTTGTTGCTTCTTCCAGGTGAGCTGAGACATGGCTGCTGCTAGGCTCCGTCGCTCCATGGGGTCCTCCAGAACGGCCAATGGATTCCAGAGCAAAGTGGTAGCACCTCGCAATCCGAAGCTGGTCAGAGAGGCAGAGGAGCCTTTAACTGTAAGTACCTGCTGAGGCCAGGTAGGAGCTGGTTAAGGCTGGAAACTGCCCGTGTTTCCCTCTTCTGCTGGCCCCCCCTGTTGTCGAGCAGCATTGCGAAGCCAGACACGCCCTCCCCATCTCTTTGCTGCCGTGCTGCTGTGGAGGTGGCTGCCATGGTGCAGTGGGGGATGGACTGTGTGCTGCTTGAGGGAAAGTCCAGAGTCTTGCCTGGATGTGCCGCCGGAGCAGAGTTAAACGGATGTACTGGGCATTGCACTGGAACGGCTGAAGCACGAGCGTGTCCTTCTCTCCATCCTCTTGGCGTGGGCAGTGGTATTTTCTGTTGGGCAGGCGCACTTGCCAGTGCTGCTCTGAGCATAGCTGCCGTCCAGGCAGCTGGGCACGTGGTGGGCTGCTCCAACTCTGCCTGAAGACTTGACAGCTGCTGCTCCCAGATAGAACAGGCTGCAAACCAGTTGTTTGTATCTTGTGTTCTTTGTGGAGCCCCGATCCAGCCCTGCAAAGAGCAGCGGAGTCAGGGCAATTCCTCCTTCCCTTCCACAAATGTCCCCTTTGCTGACTGGATCTCACTTGACTGGAGATGACCTAGTGCTGAGGCTCTGTCCAGGAGGTATCTCTGTATACTTTTGTGGAGGGGTCTGTGAGGCCGGAACAGAGATAGAGCAAGTGCTAATTAAAAAGAGAGAACTAAAACTCGGACCCATTCCTTTCCCCCTCCGTCTTGGCACAACACTGCTGTTCTGCTTTCCTCTGAGTCACCCAGCAGAGACGTCTCCATACGCGTGTTGGCGTTGTGCAAGGGTGGAGTTGGGGGATTTCTGACAACTCCTCCCCACTCTTTTCAAAGGTCGTTGGCTCGATCCAGCAAAACTAAAGAGGAAACAAATGCCTGAAGAGCAGAAATCCCCCAAAATGTCACACCAAATGATGAAGAAGCTAATGGGACAGAGCCACTTGGTTACGGCATGTGTATTCTGCTCTATATCATTCATTTACTGATGTTAAATATTTCAGCAGGTGACTTAGGGTTCTTCCAGGACTATGCGAGTGGCTGTGATCCCAAATTATTCATCAGTGGCACTTGACAAGAAAAGCCTTCCTGAACAAAGGCATTTCTGTACATCTTGCTGGTGTTTTGCATTTCAGCTGACTCCCTCTGCCTTCCTGAAGGAGATGTCTCTCACCACCAAGCAGAGACTGGCCAGCACTCGGGAGATGAGGCGGCCCCGGATTATCCAGCTTCTAGAGAGAAGTGAAACCTCTCATCCAAAGGTAGCCTTTTCCTGCCCTTTTCCTTGCTGTTTGATGTGACATGTGAAGAGGAGGCATGCTTGTGACAGCCTTGCCTCCAGCTTACCTGAATAGCTCAGTGACTAGGTCCTGCTGTCCTTTCAAACTGCTGGTGGTGGTGGAGTTCCTTCTGCTGGGGGAAAGGTAAAACATTTTTCCCCGGTGAGAGGTTGAAGTCCTGATCTGCACTAAGCCGATGTAAATACCCTCTGCTGAAGCTGGTGGGTTTTGCTGGAGTTTAGCTGATGTTGCTGACAGCACGATCCTGGGGGAAGGCTGGGGCAGGACACGAGGGCATGAGCTTGCCATGGTCCATCCTGCTGAAATAGCCGCCTCTTGCTTTGGTGTAGTCACTGTCAAATGCTTGGGGTCACAGGACTCCCTGGGTGGTGGCAGCATTGGCCTTCGCAGGCTGAGGGCCTATGGTGATTACTCAAGATTTAACAAAACCAGTTGCATTAGTGCTTTGGGTTGGAACAACGTGTGGGACCCGTACAGGGTGTTGGATTTTGCAGGCTGCCAGTTATAGCGGGGAATTGCCCTGGGCAGAGCGGAGTGGAGGTGCTTTATCTGGGTCCACGTTTACTTTGATGTATGTTTAAAGCTGCTTTTCTTGCAGAACTGCTCAGTGTAACACAGTCCAAGTGGGTAGGTCACCGAGGTAGGCTGTTGAGTGGAAAATTGCCAGCAAGAGACCTGTAAGCAATTGGTTCAGGATTGCCCTGGTCAGCACGGGAGGCTGGGAGGGCATCAGATGAGGGCGGGCACAAATAAGTGGCGGTGTGCTGCAGCTGCTGGCTTCAGTGTGACAGTGACTTCTGTGGAGAGGCAGGAGACCTGCCTGTGTCTTTCGAGGGGGAACAGTGCAGCTGAGGGGAGACAAAGCAGGGAGGATTTTTCTCAAAGTAACGCCTCTGCTCTGTAAGCATGCTTCCGCAGTGGTGTTAAATAAAGCAGCAATAAGAGAATACAATAGCACATCTGTTTAAAGCTCATGGAAACAGGAGATACCAAGTCCAGTCTTACTCAGGTTGGCCAGTAATGCTGAGAAAAGAGCTGAACCCTGTCAGCATCCAGCATTCACCTCACTTGTCTTTCCTAGTGAGTGTGTTACTTTTTTTTTGGCCTTACCTCCTCTGGTACTGTTCTCTTCTTCCTGGTTTCCAATATCCAAAAAGATATTGGGGGTGTGTGGGACTCGGTCTCTCTGTCTCAAAGATTACCCCCAAATTGTCTCCCATGGAGTCTCCTGTAAATTCTTGGGTTTCACTTGCTCCATGAGTGCTCATGGCTCTGGCAGCAAGTGCTCTGGAGCTGTGTGACCACATTAGCGCAGAGCTCTGCTGGAGGTAAGTGCTGCCTTCCAATTTGGAGATGGAAACCTGGCGAAACCCCTACCAAAAGAGCTTCTTGGCTTGAGCCTGCTCAACGTGGTCCAGAAACCTGATCAGCTGAGAACACAGGTGGGTGAGCTGCCGCTTCCCTGGTGTGAGCTGGGCAGACATAGTCACCCAGAGCCTATACTTCCCTGGAGATCAAGGTAGCGTAGGATTCTCCTTCATGAATCTTTCTGCCAGCAACTGAACTCTCACTGCTCTGTCTTGCATCTCCAGTTCTCAGCAGTTGACCCGGAACAGAGCTCATTTCAGCCGTTCCCATCAGAGGTGGTATTCCAGAGCTACGTCCCCCGTGAGGTCTACGAAGTGCCCCTGGTTCTGAGGAACAAGGACAAGGTAAGTGCTGGGAGGCGGAGGTCTAGCACTGTGTTGGAAGAGGAGAGCATGCAGTTCCCGTGGTGTACGGCATAGCAAGGTACCTGCTGCAGCACAGCGCATCCAGAATGGAATGTCTCCCACCTGTATTTTGCAAGATGGTGGAAATCTTCCCGTAGTGGGGATTCTCCGTCTGATTTTGGCCAGGCGTTGGTGGTATCTTAGCCAAAGGAGCTTTTCTAGTCAGCATCCTTCCCCTTGAAAGCCCTGGATTGATGGGGTGTTGAGGGCTGTACGGTTCTACCTGCTCTTGTGCTTTACCTCACGTGTGCACCACGTGCTGGTGGCTCCTTGGTTAATCTCGGTGTCTGGCAGGACATCTCTGCCTCTCCCAGCCTGTTGAGCTGCCTCTGTGCAGCTTCCTGTGAAAGCACAGGGGCTGAGTCTTCTCAGCTTCCTGATGGAAAGAGTTCTAGTTAGTGGCATTAGCACTCCAGGAAAGGTGTTTTGAAAGAGCAGTGGGGAAAGACTGATTCAGCAGCAGTGGTGGGAGGCCTTTAGGTGCCACTTGAGGTTCCTGCTAAGCTTAATTCAGTTCTGCTCAGGTTGTTCTAAGCCAACGTGGCTCTCTGCTTTCGCTTTGGAGAGCCACAGCCCATCCAGAGTAATGTGCTCTTGAAGGTCTGCACCTTAAAATGATTAGTTTTGTCAAGTAGAGATTTCCCAAGAAAGCTGAGAAGGGAAAAGTTGAAAAATGTCAGCAAATTTGTTCCTCTGTAAATAGGAAAACAGAGACCTTTAGAATTTCAGCAGGGGAAGCATTTCCTCAAGTGGGGCCTGCGCCAAGAGCAACTGGTGGGAAAAGACAGGAGGGAGGAAAGGAGCTGAGTTAAAAAGTGCTCTGGGAGAAAACATTGTGTGCGCAATTGAACTTTATATCTAGAATTTGGGCTTTACATCTAGATTTATGGTTTTAGCTCTAGATGTTGGGCTTTACCTCTAGATTTTGGGCTATACCTCTAGAAGTTGAGTTTTACATCTAGATATTTGGCTTTAACTGTAGATGTCGGGCTTTAACTCTAGATTTTGGAATTCAACTCTAGATATTAGGCTTTACCTGTAGATTGTAGGCTTTCCCGCTAGATGTTGGGCTTCAACTCTAGACATTGGGCTTTACATCTAGATTTTGGGATTTACCTCTAGATGTTGGGCTTTACCTCTAGATTATAGGCTGTAACGTTAGATTTTGGGTTTTAATACTAGATTTTTGGCTTTTTCTCTTGATGTTGGGCTTTACCTCTAGACTTTGGGCTTTATCTCTAGATGTTGGGGTTTACCTCTAGATATTGACCTTTACCTCTAGAAGTTGAGTTTTACATCTAGATATTTGGCTTTAACTGAAGATGTCGGGCTTTAAGTCTAGACTTTGGAATTCACCTCTAGATGTTAACCTTTACCTCTAGATGATGGGCTTTACCTCTAGATGTTGGGCTTTCAATCTAGACGTTGGGATTCACATCTAGACGTTGAGCTTTACATCTAGATGATGGGCTTTACCTCTAGAAGTTGGGCTTTACCTCTAGATGTTGGGCTTTACCTCTAGATGTTGGGCTTTAGGTCTAGATGTTGGGCTTTACCTCTAGATTTTGGGGTTTACCTCTAGATGTTTGACTTTACCTCTATAAGTTGGGCTTTACATGTAGATATTGGGCTTTACGACTAGATGTTGGGCTTTAACTCTGGATTTTGGAATTAACCTCTAGATGTTAGGCTTTACCTCCAGATGTTGGGCTTTACATCTAGATGTTGGGCTTTAGGTCTAGAAGTTGGGCTTTACATCCAGGTTTTGGGATTTACCTCTAGATTTGGGGCTTTACCTCTAGATTTTGGATTTCAAATCTAGATTTTTGGCTTTACCTCTAGAAGGTGGGCTTTACATCTAGAAGTATTGCTTCTTCTGTAGATATCGGGCTTTAACACTAGATTTTGGAATTCGCCTCTAGATGTTAGGCTTTACCTCTAGATGTTAGGCTTTACCTCTAGATGTTAGGCTTTACCTCTAGATGTTAGGCTTTACCTCTAGATGTTTGGCTTCAGATCTAGAAATTGGGCTTTTCATCTAGATTTTGGGATTTACCTCTAGATGTTGGGCTTTAGCTCTAGATTTTGGGTTTTAAATCTGGATTTTTGGCCTTGCCTCTAGAAGCTGGGCTTTACCTCCAGACATTGGGCTTTACCTCTAGATGTTGGCTTTTAACCTCTAGATCTTGGACTTTACCTCTAGATGGTAGGGTTTACATCTAGATCTTTGCCTATAATTCTAGATGTCGGGCTTTAACTCTAGATTTTGGAATTCACCTCTAGATGGTAAGCTTTACCTCTAGATGTTGGGCTTTACCTCTAGATGTTGGGCTTTACCTCTAGATGTTGGGCTTTACCTCTAGATGTTGGGCTTTACCTCTAGATGTTGGGCTTTACCTCTAGATGTTGGGCTTTACCTCTAGATGTTCGGCTTTACCTCTAGATGTTGGGTTTTACATCTAGATGTTTGGCTTTACATTTAGATGTCGGACTTTAACTCTAGGTTTTGGAATTCACATCTAGACATTAGGCTTTACCTCTAGGTATTGGGCTTTACCTCTAGATGTTGGGCTTTACCTCTAGATGAAGAGTTTTTCATCGAGAAATTTGGATTTAACTGTAGATGTCGGGATTTAAATCTAGACTTTGGAATTCACCTCTAGATGTTCAGGTTTACCTCTGGCTATTGGGATTTACCTCTAGGTATTGGGTTTTACATCTAGATGTTTAGCTTTAACTGTAGGTGTCGGACTTAACTCTACATTTTGGAATTCACCTCTAGATGTTAAGCTTTACCTCTAGATGTTAGGCTTTACCTCTGAATGTTGGTCTTTAAATCTCGACGTTGGGCTTTATATCTTAATTTTGAGCTTCATCCTCTAGATTTTGGGCTTTACCTCTAGATGTTGGGCATTACATCTAGATGTTGGGTTTTAACTCTAGATGTTCGAGTTTACCTCTAGATGTTGGGTTTTACCTCTAGATGTTTGGCTATACCTCTAGACATTGGTCTTTACCTCTAGATTTTGGGCTTTAACTCTAGATTTTGGGTTTTACATCTAGATGTTTGGCTTTAGGTGTAGATGTTGGTTTTACCTCTAGATGTTGGGCTTTACATCTAGATTTTGGGATTTACCTCTAGATTATGGGCTTTACATCTAGATTTTGGTTTTTAAATCTAGACATTTGGCTTTACCTCTAGATGTCAGGCTTTAACTCTAGATTTTGGACTTCCCATCTAGATGTTAGTATTTACCTCTAGATGTTGCGCTTTACCTCTAGATGTTGGACTTTACATCTAGACTTTGGGCTTTGCCTCTAGATATTGGGCTTTAGCTCTAGAAATTTGGTTTTAAAACTAGATGTTTGACTTTACCTGTAGATGTAGGGCTTTATCTCTAGATTTTGGAATTCACCTCTAGATGTTAGGCTTTACCTCTAGATATTGGGCTTTAGATCTAGAAGTTGGGCTTTACATCTAGATTTTAGGCTTTACCTCTAGATTTTGGGCTTTACCGCTCGATTTTGGGTTTTCATACTAGATTTTTGGATTTACATCTTGATGTTGGGCTTTACCTCTAGACGTTGGGCTTTACCTCTAGATATTAGGCTTTACCTCTAGATATTAGGCTTTACCTCTAGATGTAGGGTTTTACTTCTAGATGTTTGGTTTTAATTGTAGATGTCGGGCTATAACCCTGGATATTTGAATTAAGATCTAGATGTTGAGATTTACCTCTGGATGTTGGGTTTACCTCTAGATGTTAGGCTTTACCTCTAGATTTTGTGGTTTACACCTAGTTATTTGGCTTTACCTCTAGAAGTTGGGCTTTACATCTAGATGTATTGCTTCTTCTGTAGATATCGGGCTTTAACACTAGATTTTGGAATTCACCTCTAGATATTAGGCTTTACCTCTAGAAGTTGGGCTTTAGGTCTAGATGTTGGGCTTTAGGTCTAGATGTTGGGCTTTAGGTCTAGATGTTGGGCTTTACCTCTAGATTTTGGGGTTTCCTCTAGATGTTTGACTTTACCTCTATAAGTTGGGCTTTACATGTAGATATTGGGCTTTACGACTAGATGTTGGGCTTTAACTCTGGATTTTGGAATTAACCTCTAGATGTTAGGCTTTACCTCCAGATGTTGGGCTTTACATCTAGATGTTGGGCTTTAGGTCTAGAAGTTGGGCTTTACATCCAGGTTTTGGGATTTACCTCTAGATTTGGGGCTTTACCTCTAGATTTTGGATTTCAAATCTAGATTTTTGGCTTTACCTCTAGAAGGTGGGCTTTACATCTAGATGTATTGCTTCTTCTGTAGATATCGGGCTTTAACACTAGATTTTGGAATTCACCTCTAGATGTTAGGCTTTACCTCTAGATGTTAGGCTTTACCTCTAGATGTTAGGCTTCAGATCTAGAAATTGGGCTTTTCATCTAGATTTTGGATTTACCTCTAGATGTTGGGCTTTAGCTCTAGATTTTGGGTTTTAAATCTGGATTTTTGGCCTTGCCTCTAGAAGCTGGGCTTTACCTCCAGACATTGGGCTTTACCTCTAGATGTTGGGCTTTACCTCTAGATGTTGGGCTTTACCTCTAGATGTTCGGCTTTACCTCTAGATGTTCGGCTTTACCTCTAGATGTTGGGTTTTACATCTAGATGTTTGGCTTTAATTCTAGATGTCGGGCTTTAACTCTAGATTTTGGAATTCACCTCTAGATGGTAAGCTTTACCTCTAGATGATGGGATTTACCTCTAGATGTTGAGTTTTAAATCTAGACGATTTGATTTACATCTAGATTTTGGTCTTTACCTCTAGATGTTGGTCTTTACCTCTAGATTTTGAAATTCACATCTAGGTGTTTTGCTTTACCTCTAGATGCTTGGCTTTAACTGTAGATTTCGGGCTTTAACACTAGATTTTGGAATTCACCTCTAGATATTAGGCTTTACCTCTAGAAGTTGGGCTTTACCTCTAGATGTTGGGCTTTACCTCTAGATGTTGGGCTTTAGGTCTAGATGTTGGGCTTTACCTCTAGATTTTGGGGTTTACCTCTAGATGTTTGACTTTACCTCTATAAGTTGGGCTTTACATGTAGATATTGGGCTTTACGACTAGATGTTGGGCTTTAACTCTGGATTTTGGAATTAACCTCTAGATGTTAGGCTTTACCTCCAGATGTTGGGCTTTACATCTAGATGTTGGGCTTTAGGTCTAGAAGTTGGGCTTTACATCCAGGTTTTGGGATTTACCTCTAGATTTGGGGCTTTACCTCTAGATTTTGGATTTCAAATCTAGATTTTTGGCTTTACCTCTAGAAGGTGGGCTTTACATCTAGAAGTATTGCTTCTTCTGTAGATATCGGGCTTTAACACTAGATTTTGGAATTCGCCTCTAGATGTTAGGCTTTACCTCTAGATGTTAGGCTTTACCTCTTGGTGTTTGGCTTCAGATCTAGAAATTGGGCTTTTCATCTAGATTTTGGTATTTACCTCTAGATGTTGGGCTTTAGCTCTAGATTTTGGGTTTTAAATCTGGATTTTTGGCCTTGCCTCTAGAAGCTGGGCTTTACCTCCAGACATTGGGCTTTACCTCTAGATGTTTGGCTTTACCTCTAGATATTGGGCTTTACCTCTAGATGTTGGCTTTTAACCTCTAGATCTTGGGCTTTACCTCTAGATGGTAGGGTTTATATCTAGATCTTTGGCTTTAATTCTAGATGTCGGGCTTTAACTCTAGATTTTGGAATTCACCTCTAGATGGTAAGCTTTACCTCTAGATGTTTGGCTTTACCTCTAGTTTTTGGTCTTTATCTCTACATTTTGGAATTCACCTCTAGATATTGGGCTTTACTCTAGATATGAGGCTTTACCACTAGATGTGCGTTTTACAGCTAGATGTTTGGCTTTAACTGTAGATATCGGGCTTTAACTCTAGATTTTGAAATTCACCTCTAGATGTTAGGCTTTACCTCTAGATGATGGGATTTACCTCTAGATGTTGAGTTTTAAATCTAGACGATTTGATTTACATCTAGATTTTGGTCTTTATCTCTAGATGTTGGTCTTTACCTCTAGATTTTGAAATTCACATCTAGGTGTTTTGCTTTACCTCTAGATGCTTGGCTTTAACTGTAGATTTCGGGCTTTAACACTAGATTTTGGAATTCACCTCTAGATATTAGGCTTTACCTCTAGAAGTTGGGCTTTACCTCTAGATGTTGGGCTTTAGGTCTAGATGTTGGGCTTTACCTCTAGATTTTGGGGTTTACCTCTAGATGTTTGACTTTACCTCTATAAGTTGGGCTTTACATGTAGATATTGGGCTTTACGACTAGATGTTGGGCTTTAACTCTGGATTTTGGAATTAACCTCTAGATGTTCGGCTTTACCTCCAGATGTTGGGCTTTACATCTAGATGTTGGGCTTTAGGTCTAGAAGTTGGGCTTTACATCCAGGTTTTGGGATTTACCTCTAGATTTGGGGCTTTACCTCTAGATTTTGGATTTCAAATCTAGATTTTTGGCTTTACCTCTAGAAGGTGGGCTTTACATCTAGAAGTATTGCTTCTTCTGTAGATATCGGGCTTTAACACTAGATTTTGGAATTCGCCTCTAGATGTTAGGCTTTACCTCTAGATGTTAGGCTTTACCTCTAGATGTTAGGCTTCAGATCTAGAAATTGGGCTTTTCATCTAGATTTTGGGTTTTACCTCTAGATGTTGGGCTTTAGCTCTAGATTTTGGGTTTTAAATCTGGATTTTTGGCCTTGCCTCTAGAAGCTGGGCTTTACCTCCAGACATTGGGCTTTACCTCTAGATGTTTGGCTTTACCTCTAGATATTGGGCTTTACCTCTAGATGTTGGCTTTTAACCTCTAGATCTTGGGCTTTACCTCTAGATGTTGGCTTTTAACCTCTAGATCTTGGGCTTTACCTCTAGATGGTAGGGTTTATATCTAGATCTTTGGCTATAATTCTAGATGTCGGGCTTTACCTCTAGATGTTGGGCTTTACCTCTAGATGTTGGGCTTTACCTCTAGATGTTGGGCTTTACCTCTAGATGTTCGGCTTTACCTCTAGATATTGGGCTTTACCTCTAGATGTTGGGTTTTACATCTAGATGTTTGGCTTTAACTGTAGATGTCGGGCTTTAACTCTAGATTTTGGAATTCACCTCTAGATGGTAAGCTTTACCTCTAGATGTTTGGCTTTACCTCTAGTTTTTGGTCTTTATCTCTACATTTTGGCATTCACCTCTAGATGTTAGGCTTTACTCTAGATATGAGGCTTTACCACTAGATGTGCGTTTTACAGCTAGATGTTTGGCTTTAACTGTAGATGTCGGGCTTTAACTCTAGATTTTGAAATTCACCTCTAGATGTTAGGCTTTACCTCTAGATTTTTGCCTTTTCCTCTAGATGTTGGGATTCACATCTAGACGTTGAGCTTTACATCTAGATGATGGGCTTTACCTCTAGATGTTGGTCTTTACCTCTAGATTTTGAAATTCACATCTAGGTGTTTTGCTTTACCTCTAGATGCTTGGCTTTACCTCTAGATTTTGGGGTTTACCTCTAGATGTTTGACTTTACCTCTATACGTTGGGCTTTACATGTAGATATTGGGCTTTACGACTAGATGTTGGGCTTTAACTCTGGATTTTGGAATTAACCTCTAGATGTTCGGCTTTACCTCCAGATGTTGGGCTTTACATCTAGATGTTGGGCTTTAGGTCTAGAAGTTGGGCTTTACATCCAGGTTTTGGGATTTACCTCTAGATTTGGGGCTTTACCTCTAGATTTTGGATTTCAAATCTAGATTTTTGGCTTTACCTCTAGAAGGTGGGCTTTACATCTAGAAGTATTGCTTCTTCTGTAGATATCGGGCTTTAACACTAGATTTTGGAATTCGCCTCTAGATGTTAGGCTTTACCTCTAGATGTTAGGCTTTACCTCTAGATGTTAGGCTTCAGATCTAGAAATTGGGCTTTTCATCTAGATTTTGGGTTTTACCTCTAGATGTTGGGCTTTAGCTCTAGATTTTGGGTTTTAAATCTGGATTTTTGGCCTTGCCTCTAGAAGCTGGGCTTTACCTCCAGACATTGGGCTTTACCTCTAGATGTTTGGCTTTACCTCTAGATATTGGGCTTTACCTCTAGATGTTGGCTTTTAACCTCTAGATCTTGGGCTTTACCTCTAGATGGTAGGGTTTATATCTAGATCTTTGGCTATAATTCTAGATGTCGGGCTTTAACTCTAGATTTTGGAATTCACCTCTAGATGTTGGGCTTTACCTCTAGATGTTGGGCTTTACCTCTAGATGTTGGGCTTTACCTCTAGATGTTGGGCTTTACCTCTAGATGTTGGGTTTTACATCTAGATGTTTGGCTTTAATTCTAGATGTCGGGCTTTAACTCTAGATTTTGGAATTCACCTCTAGATGGTAAGCTTTACCTCTAGATGTTTGGCTTTACCTCTAGTTTTTGGTCTTTATCTCTACATTTTGGCATTCACCTCTAGATGTTAGGCTTTACTCTAGATATGAGGCTTTACCACTAGATGTGCATTTTACAGCTAGATGTTTGGCTTTAACTGTAGATGTCGGGCTTTAACTCTAGATTTTGAAATTCACCTCTAGATGTTAGGCTTTACCTCTAGATTTTTGCCTTTTCCTCTAGATGTTGGGATTCACATCTAGACGTTGAGCTTTACATCTAGATGATGGGCTTTACCTCTAGATGTTGATCTTTACCTCTAGATTTTGAAATTCACATCTAGGTGTTTTGCTTTACCTCTAGATGCTTGGCTTTACCTCTAGATTTTGGGGTTTACCTCTAGATGTTTGACTTTACCTCTATACGTTGGGCTTTACATGTAGATATTGGGCTTTACGACTAGATGTTGGGCTTTAACTCTGGATTTTGGAATTAACCTCTAGATGTTCGGCTTTACCTCCAGATGTTGGGCTTTACATCTAGATGTTGGGCTTTAGGTCTAGAAGTTGGGCTTTACATCCAGGTTTTGGGATTTACCTCTAGATTTGGGGCTTTACCTCTAGATTTTGGATTTCAAATCTAGATTTTTGGCTTTACCTCTAGAAGGTGGGCTTTACATCTAGAAGTATTGCTTCTTCTGTAGATATCGGGCTTTAACACTAGATTTTGGAATTCGCCTCTAGATGTTAGGCTTTACCTCTAGATGTTAGGCTTTACCTCTAGATGTTAGGCTTCAGATCTAGAAATTGGGCTTTTCATCTAGATTTTGGGTTTTACCTCTAGATGTTGGGCTTTAGCTCTAGATTTTGGGCTTTACCTCTAGATGTTGGGCTTTACCTCTAGATGTTCGGCTTTACCTCTAGATATTGGGCTTTACCTCTAGATGTTGGGTTTTACATCTAGATGTTTGGCTTTAATTCTAGATGTCGGGCTTTAACTCTAGATTTTGGAATTCACCTCTAGATGGTAAGCTTTACCTCTAGATGTTTGGCTTTACCTCTAGTTTTTGGTCTTTATCTCTACATTTTGGCATTCACCTCTAGATGTTAGGCTTTACTCTAGATATGAGGCTTTACCACTAGATGTGCGTTTTACAGGTAGATGTTTGGCTTTAACTGTAGATGTCGGGCTTTAACTCTAGATTTTGAAATTCACCTCTAGATGTTAGGCTTTACCTCTAGATTTTTGCCTTTTCCTCTAGATGTTGGGATTCACATCTAGACGTTGAGCTTTACATCTAGATGATGGGCTTTACCTCTAGATGTTGGTCTTTACCTCTAGATTTTGAAATTCACATCTAGGTGTTTTGCTTTACCTCTAGATGCTTGGCTTTACCTCTAGATTTTGGGGTTTACCTCTAGATGTTTGACTTTACCTCTATACGTTGGGCTTTACATGTAGATATTGGGCTTTACGACTAGATGTTGGGCTTTAACTCTGGATTTTGGAATTAACCTCTAGATGTTAGGCTTTACCTCCAGATGTTGGGCTTTACATCTAGATGTTGGGCTTTAGGTCTAGAAGTTGGGCTTTACATCCAGGTTTTGGGATTTACCTCTAGATTTGGGGCTTTACCTCTAGATTTTGGATTTCAAATCTAGATTTTTGGCTTTACCTCTAGAAGGTGGGCTTTACATCTAGAAGTATTGCTTCTTCTGTAGATATCGGGCTTTAACACTAGATTTTGGAATTCGCCTCTAGATGTTAGGCTTTACCTCTAGATGTTAGGCTTTACCTCTAGATGTTAGGCTTCAGATCTAGAAATTGGGCTTTTCATCTAGATTTTGGGTTTTACCTCTAGATGTTGGGCTTTAGCTCTAGATTTTGGGTTTTAAATCTGGATTTTTGGCCTTGCCTCTAGAAGCTGGGCTTTACCTCCAGACATTGGGCTTTACCTCTAGATGTTTAGCTTTACCTCTAGATATTGGGCTTTACCTCTAGATGTTGGCTTTTAACCTCTAGATCTTGGGCTTTACCTCTAGATGGTAGGGTTTATATCTAGATCTTTGGCTATAATTCTAGATGTCGGGCTTTAACTCTAGATTTTGGAATTCACCTCTAGATGGTAAGCTTTACCTCTAGATGTTGGGCTTTACCTCTAGATGTTGGGCTTTACCTCTAGATGTTGGGCTTTACCTCTAGATGTTGGGCTTTACCTCTAGATGTTGGGTTTTACATCTAGATGTTTGGCTTTAATTCTAGATGTCGGGCTTTAACTCTAGATTTTGGAATTCACCTCTAGATGGTAAGCTTTACCTCTAGATGTTTGGCTTTACCTCTAGTTTTTGGTCTTTATCTCTACATTTTGGCATTCACCTCTAGATGTTAGGCTTTACTCTAGATATGAGGCTTTACCACTAGATGTGCGTTTTACAGCTAGATGTTTGGCTTTAACTGTAGATGTCGGGCTTTAACTCTAGATTTTGAAATTCACCTCTAGATGTTAGGCTTTACCTCTAGATTTTTGCCTTTTCCTCTAGATGTTGGGATTCACATCTAGACGTTGAGCTTTACATCTAGATGATGGGCTTTACCTCTAGATGTTGGTCTTTACCTCTAGATTTTGAAATTCACATCTAGGTGTTTTGCTTTACCTCTAGATGCTTGGCTTTACCTCTAGATTTTGGGGTTTACCTCTAGATGTTTGACTTTACCTCTATACGTTGGGCTTTACATGTAGATATTGGGCTTTACGACTAGATGTTGGGCTTTAACTCTGGATTTTGGAATTAACCTCTAGATGTTAGGCTTTACCTCCAGATGTTGGGCTTTACATCTAGATGTTGGGCTTTAGGTCTAGAAGTTGGGCTTTACATCCAGGTTTTGGGATTTACCTCTAGATTTGGGGCTTTACCTCTAGATTTTGGATTTCAAATCTAGATTTTTGGCTTTACCTCTAGAAGGTGGGCTTTACATCTAGAAGTATTGCTTCTTCTGTAGATATCGGGCTTTAACACTAGATTTTGGAATTCGCCTCTAGATGTTAGGCTTTACCTCTAGATGTTAGGCTTTACCTCTAGGTGTTTGGCTTCAGATCTAGAAATTGGGCTTTTCATCTAGATTTTGGTATTTACCTCTAGATGTTGGGCTTTAGCTCTAGATTTTGGGTTTTAAATCTGGATTTTTGGCCTTGCCTCTAGAAGCTGGGCTTTACCTCCAGACATTGGGCTTTACCTCTAGATGTTTGGCTTTACCTCTAGATATTGGGCTTTACCTCTAGATGTTGGCTTTTAACCTCTAGATCTTGGGCTTTACCTCTAGATGGTAGGGTTTATATCTAGATCTTTGGCTATAATTCTAGATGTCGGGCTTTAACTCTAGATTTTGGAATTCACCTCTAGATGGTAAGCTTTACCTCTAGATGTTGGGCTTTACCTCTAGATGTTGGGCTTTACCTCTAGATGTTGGGTTTTACATCTAGATGTTTGGCTTTAATTCTAGATGTCGGGCTTTAACTCTAGATTTTGGAATTCACCTCTAGATGGTAAGCTTTACCTCTAGATGTTTGGCTTTACCTCTAGTTTTTGGTCTTTATCTCTACATTTTGGCATTCACCTCTAGATGTTAGGCTTTACTCTAGATATGAGGCTTTACCACTAGATGTGCGTTTTACAGCTAGATGTTTGGCTTTAACTGTAGATGTCGGGCTTTAACTCTAGATTTTGAAATTCACCTCTAGATGTTAGGCTTTACCTCTAGATTTTTGCCTTTTCCTCTAGATGTTGGGATTCACATCTAGACGTTGAGCTTTACATCTAGATGATGGGCTTTACCTCTAGATTTTGAAATTCACATCTAGGTGTTTTGCTTTACCTCTAGATGCTTGGCTTTACCTCTAGATTTTGGGGTTTACCTCTAGATGTTTGACTTTACCTCTATACGTTGGGCTTTACATGTAGATATTGGGCTTTACGACTAGATGTTGGGCTTTAACTCTGGATTTTGGAATTAACCTCTAGATGTTAGGCTTTACCTCCAGATGTTGGGCTTTACCTCTAGATGTTGGGCTTTACCTCTAGATGTTGGGCTTTACCTCTAGATGTTGGGCTTTACCTCTAGATGTTGGGCTTTACCTCTAGATGTTCGGCTTTACCTCTAGATATTGGGCTTTACCTCTAGATGTTGGGTTTTACATCTAGATGTTTGGCTTTAATTCTAGATGTCGGGCTTTAACTCTAGATTTTGGAATTCACCTCTAGATGGTAAGCTTTACCTCTAGATGTTAGGCTTTACCTCTTGGTGTTTGGCTTCAGATCTAGAAATTGGGCTTTTCATCTAGATTTTGGTATTTACCTCTAGATGTTGGGCTTTAGCTCTAGATTTTGGGTTTTAAATCTGGATTTTTGGCCTTGCCTCTAGAAGCTGGGCTTTACCTCCAGACATTGGGCTTTACCTCTAGATGTTTGGCTTTACCTCTAGATATTGGGCTTTACCTCTAGATGTTGGCTTTTAACCTCTAGATCTTGGGCTTTACCTCTAGATGGTAGGGTTTATATCTAGATCTTTGGCTTTAATTCTAGATGTCGGGCTTTAACTCTAGATTTTGGAATTCACCTCTAGATGGTAAGCTTTACCTCTAGATGTTTGGCTTTACCTCTAGTTTTTGGTCTTTATCTCTACATTTTGGAATTCACCTCTAGATATTGGGCTTTACTCTAGATATGAGGCTTTACCACTAGATGTGCGTTTTACAGCTAGATGTTTGGCTTTAACTGTAGATATCGGGCTTTAACTCTAGATTTTGAAATTCACCTCTAGATGTTAGGCTTTACCTCTAGATGATGGGATTTACCTCTAGATGTTGAGTTTTAAATCTAGACGATTTGATTTACATCTAGATTTTGGTCTTTACCTCTAGATGTTGGTCTTTACCTCTAGATTTTGAAATTCACATCTAGGTGTTTTGCTTTACCTCTAGATGCTTGGCTTTAACTGTAGATTTCGGGCTTTAACACTAGATTTTGGAATTCACCTCTAGATATTAGGCTTTACCTCTAGAAGTTGGGCTTTACCTCTAGATGTTGGGCTTTAGGTCTAGATGTTGGGCTTTACCTCTAGATTTTGGGGTTTACCTCTAGATGTTTGACTTTACCTCTATAAGTTGGGCTTTACATGTAGATATTGGGCTTTACGACTAGATGTTGGGCTTTAACTCTGGATTTTGGAATTAACCTCTAGATGTTAGGCTTTACCTCCAGATGTTGGGCTTTACATCTAGATGTTGGGCTTTAGGTCTAGAAGTTGGGCTTTACATCCAGGTTTTGGGATTTACCTCTAGATTTGGGGCTTTACCTCTAGATTTTGGATTTCAAATCTAGATTTTTGGCTTTACCTCTAGAAGGTGGGCTTTACATCTAGAAGTATTGCTTCTTCTGTAGATATCGGGCTTTAACACTAGATTTTGGAATTCGCCTCTAGATGTTAGGCTTTACCTCTAGATGTTAGGCTTTACCTCTAGATGTTAGGCTTCAGATCTAGAAATTGGGCTTTTCATCTAGATTTTGGGTTTTACCTCTAGATGTTGGGCTTTAGCTCTAGATTTTGGGTTTTAAATCTGGATTTTTGGCCTTGCCTCTAGAAGCTGGGCTTTACCTCCAGACATTGGGCTTTACCTCTAGATGTTTGGCTTTACCTCTAGATATTGGGCTTTACCTCTAGATGTTGGCTTTTAACCTCTAGATCTTGGGCTTTACCTCTAGATGTTGGCTTTTAACCTCTAGATCTTGGGCTTTACCTCTAGATGGTAGGGTTTATATCTAGATCTTTGGCTATAATTCTAGATGTCGGGCTTTACCTCTAGATGTTGGGCTTTACCTCTAGATGTTGGGCTTTACCTCTAGATGTTGGGCTTTACCTCTAGATGTTCGGCTTTACCTCTAGATATTGGGCTTTACCTCTAGATGTTGGGTTTTACATCTAGATGTTTGGCTTTAACTGTAGATGTCGGGCTTTAACTCTAGATTTTGGAATTCACCTCTAGATGGTAAGCTTTACCTCTAGATGTTTGGCTTTACCTCTAGTTTTTGGTCTTTATCTCTACATTTTGGCATTCACCTCTAGATGTTAGGCTTTACTCTAGATATGAGGCTTTACCACTAGATGTGCGTTTTACAGCTAGATGTTTGGCTTTAACTGTAGATGTCGGGCTTTAACTCTAGATTTTGAAATTCACCTCTAGATGTTAGGCTTTACCTCTAGATTTTTGCCTTTTCCTCTAGATGTTGGGATTCACATCTAGACGTTGAGCTTTACATCTAGATGATGGGCTTTACCTCTAGATGTTGGTCTTTACCTCTAGATTTTGAAATTCACATCTAGGTGTTTTGCTTTACCTCTAGATGCTTGGCTTTACCTCTAGATTTTGGGGTTTACCTCTAGATGTTTGACTTTACCTCTATACGTTGGGCTTTACATGTAGATATTGGGCTTTACGACTAGATGTTGGGCTTTAACTCTGGATTTTGGAATTAACCTCTAGATGTTCGGCTTTACCTCCAGATGTTGGGCTTTACATCTAGATGTTGGGCTTTAGGTCTAGAAGTTGGGCTTTACATCCAGGTTTTGGGATTTACCTCTAGATTTGGGGCTTTACCTCTAGATTTTGGATTTCAAATCTAGATTTTTGGCTTTACCTCTAGAAGGTGGGCTTTACATCTAGAAGTATTGCTTCTTCTGTAGATATCGGGCTTTAACACTAGATTTTGGAATTCGCCTCTAGATGTTAGGCTTTACCTCTAGATGTTAGGCTTTACCTCTAGATGTTAGGCTTCAGATCTAGAAATTGGGCTTTTCATCTAGATTTTGGGTTTTACCTCTAGATGTTGGGCTTTAGCTCTAGATTTTGGGTTTTAAATCTGGATTTTTGGCCTTGCCTCTAGAAGCTGGGCTTTACCTCCAGACATTGGGCTTTACCTCTAGATGTTTGGCTTTACCTCTAGATATTGGGCTTTACCTCTAGATGTTGGCTTTTAACCTCTAGATCTTGGGCTTTACCTCTAGATGGTAGGGTTTATATCTAGATCTTTGGCTATAATTCTAGATGTCGGGCTTTAACTCTAGATTTTGGAATTCACCTCTAGATGGTAAGCTTTACCTCTAGATGTTGGGCTTTACCTCTAGATGTTCGGCTTTACCTCTAGATGTTGGGCTTTACCTCTAGATGTTGGGTTTTACATCTAGATGTTTGGCTTTAATTCTAGATGTCGGGCTTTAACTCTAGATTTTGGAATTCACCTCTAGATGGTAAGCTTTACCTCTAGATGTTTGGCTTTACCTCTAGTTTTTGGTCTTTATCTCTACATTTTGGCATTCACCTCTAGATGTTAGGCTTTACTCTAGATATGAGGCTTTACCACTAGATGTGCGTTTTACAGCTAGATGTTTGGCTTTAACTGTAGATGTCGGGCTTTAACTCTAGATTTTGAAATTCACCTCTAGATGTTAGGCTTTACCTCTAGATTTTTGCCTTTTCCTCTAGATGTTGGGATTCACATCTAGACGTTGAGCTTTACATCTAGATGATGGGCTTTACCTCTAGATGTTGGTCTTTACCTCTAGATTTTGAAATTCACATCTAGGTGTTTTGCTTTACCTCTAGATGCTTGGCTTTACCTCTAGATTTTGGGGTTTACCTCTAGATGTTTGACTTTACCTCTATACGTTGGGCTTTACATGTAGATATTGGGCTTTACGACTAGATGTTGGGCTTTAACTCTGGATTTTGGAATTAACCTCTAGATGTTAGGCTTTACCTCCAGATGTTGGGCTTTACATCTAGATGTTGGGCTTTAGGTCTAGAAGTTGGGCTTTACATCCAGGTTTTGGGATTTACCTCTAGATTTGGGGCTTTACCTCTAGATTTTGGATTTCAAATCTAGATTTTTGGCTTTACCTCTAGAAGGTGGGCTTTACATCTAGAAGTATTGCTTCTTCTGTAGATATCGGGCTTTAACACTAGATTTTGGAATTCGCCTCTAGATGTTAGGCTTTACCTCTAGATGTTAGGCTTTACCTCTAGATGTTAGGCTTCAGATCTAGAAATTGGGCTTTTCATCTAGATTTTGGGTTTTACCTCTAGATGTTGGGCTTTAGCTCTAGATTTTGGGTTTTAAATCTGGATTTTTGGCCTTGCCTCTAGAAGCTGGGCTTTACCTCCAGACATTGGGCTTTACCTCTAGATGTTTGGCTTTACCTCTAGATATTGGGCTTTACCTCTAGATGTTGGCTTTTAACCTCTAGATCTTGGGCTTTACCTCTAGATGGTAGGGTTTATATCTAGATCTTTGGCTATAATTCTAGATGTCGGGCTTTAACTCTAGATTTTGGAATTCACCTCTAGATGGTAAGCTTTACCTCTAGATGTTGGGCTTTACCTCTAGATGTTCGGCTTTACCTCTAGATGTTGGGCTTTACCTCTAGATGTTGGGTTTTACATCTAGATGTTTGGCTTTAATTCTAGATGTCGGGCTTTAACTCTAGATTTTGGAATTCACCTCTAGATGGTAAGCTTTACCTCTAGATGTTTGGCTTTACCTCTAGTTTTTGGTCTTTATCTCTACATTTTGGCATTCACCTCTAGATGTTAGGCTTTACTCTAGATATGAGGCTTTACCACTAGATGTGCGTTTTACAGCTAGATGTTTGGCTTTAACTGTAGATGTCGGGCTTTAACTCTAGATTTTGAAATTCACCTCTAGATGTTAGGCTTTACCTCTAGATTTTTGCCTTTTCCTCTAGATGTTGGGATTCACATCTAGACGTTGAGCTTTACATCTAGATGATGGGCTTTACCTCTAGATGTTGGTCTTTACCTCTAGATTTTGAAATTCACATCTAGGTGTTTTGCTTTACCTCTAGATGCTTGGCTTTACCTCTAGATTTTGGGGTTTACCTCTAGATGTTTGACTTTACCTCTATACGTTGGGCTTTACATGTAGATATTGGGCTTTACGACTAGATGTTGGGCTTTAACTCTGGATTTTGGAATTAACCTCTAGATGTTAGGCTTTACCTCCAGATGTTGGGCTTTACATCTAGATGTTGGGCTTTAGGTCTAGAAGTTGGGCTTTACATCCAGGTTTTGGGATTTACCTCTAGATTTGGGGCTTTACCTCTAGATTTTGGATTTCAAATCTAGATTTTTGGCTTTACCTCTAGAAGGTGGGCTTTACATCTAGAAGTATTGCTTCTTCTGTAGATATCGGGCTTTAACACTAGATTTTGGAATTCGCCTCTAGATGTTAGGCTTTACCTCTAGATGTTAGGCTTTACCTCTAGATGTTAGGCTTCAGATCTAGAAATTGGGCTTTTCATCTAGATTTTGGGTTTTACCTCTAGATGTTGGGCTTTAGCTCTAGATTTTGGGTTTTAAATCTGGATTTTTGGCCTTGCCTCTAGAAGCTGGGCTTTACCTCCAGACATTGGGCTTTACCTCTAGATGTTTAGCTTTACCTCTAGATATTGGGCTTTACCTCTAGATGTTGGCTTTTAACCTCTAGATCTTGGGCTTTACCTCTAGATGGTAGGGTTTATATCTAGATCTTTGGCTATAATTCTAGATGTCGGGCTTTAACTCTAGATTTTGGAATTCACCTCTAGATGGTAAGCTTTACCTCTAGATGTTGGGCTTTACCTCTAGATGTTGGGCTTTACCTCTAGATGTTGGGCTTTACCTCTAGATGTTGGGCTTTACCTCTAGATGTTGGGTTTTACATCTAGATGTTTGGCTTTAATTCTAGATGTCGGGCTTTAACTCTAGATTTTGGAATTCACCTCTAGATGGTAAGCTTTACCTCTAGATGTTTGGCTTTACCTCTAGTTTTTGGTCTTTATCTCTACATTTTGGCATTCACCTCTAGATGTTAGGCTTTACTCTAGATATGAGGCTTTACCACTAGATGTGCGTTTTACAGCTAGATGTTTGGCTTTAACTGTAGATGTCGGGCTTTAACTCTAGATTTTGAAATTCACCTCTAGATGTTAGGCTTTACCTCTAGATTTTTGCCTTTTCCTCTAGATGTTGGGATTCACATCTAGACGTTGAGCTTTACATCTAGATGATGGGCTTTACCTCTAGATGTTGGTCTTTACCTCTAGATTTTGAAATTCACATCTAGGTGTTTTGCTTTACCTCTAGATGCTTGGCTTTACCTCTAGATTTTGGGGTTTACCTCTAGATGTTTGACTTTACCTCTATACGTTGGGCTTTACATGTAGATATTGGGCTTTACGACTAGATGTTGGGCTTTAACTCTGGATTTTGGAATTAACCTCTAGATGTTAGGCTTTACCTCCAGATGTTGGGCTTTACATCTAGATGTTGGGCTTTAGGTCTAGAAGTTGGGCTTTACATCCAGGTTTTGGGATTTACCTCTAGATTTGGGGCTTTACCTCTAGATTTTGGATTTCAAATCTAGATTTTTGGCTTTACCTCTAGAAGGTGGGCTTTACATCTAGAAGTATTGCTTCTTCTGTAGATATCGGGCTTTAACACTAGATTTTGGAATTCGCCTCTAGATGTTAGGCTTTACCTCTAGATGTTAGGCTTTACCTCTAGGTGTTTGGCTTCAGATCTAGAAATTGGGCTTTTCATCTAGATTTTGGTATTTACCTCTAGATGTTGGGCTTTAGCTCTAGATTTTGGGTTTTAAATCTGGATTTTTGGCCTTGCCTCTAGAAGCTGGGCTTTACCTCCAGACATTGGGCTTTACCTCTAGATGTTTGGCTTTACCTCTAGATATTGGGCTTTACCTCTAGATGTTGGCTTTTAACCTCTAGATCTTGGGCTTTACCTCTAGATGGTAGGGTTTATATCTAGATCTTTGGCTATAATTCTAGATGTCGGGCTTTAACTCTAGATTTTGGAATTCACCTCTAGATGGTAAGCTTTACCTCTAGATGTTGGGCTTTACCTCTAGATGTTGGGCTTTACCTCTAGATGTTGGGTTTTACATCTAGATGTTTGGCTTTAATTCTAGATGTCGGGCTTTAACTCTAGATTTTGGAATTCACCTCTAGATGGTAAGCTTTACCTCTAGATGTTTGGCTTTACCTCTAGTTTTTGGTCTTTATCTCTACATTTTGGCATTCACCTCTAGATGTTAGGCTTTACTCTAGATATGAGGCTTTACCACTAGATGTGCGTTTTACAGCTAGATGTTTGGCTTTAACTGTAGATGTCGGGCTTTAACTCTAGATTTTGAAATTCACCTCTAGATGTTAGGCTTTACCTCTAGATTTTTGCCTTTTCCTCTAGATGTTGGGATTCACATCTAGACGTTGAGCTTTACATCTAGATGATGGGCTTTACCTCTAGATTTTGAAATTCACATCTAGGTGTTTTGCTTTACCTCTAGATGCTTGGCTTTACCTCTAGATTTTGGGGTTTACCTCTAGATGTTTGACTTTACCTCTATACGTTGGGCTTTACATGTAGATATTGGGCTTTACGACTAGATGTTGGGCTTTAACTCTGGATTTTGGAATTAACCTCTAGATGTTAGGCTTTACCTCCAGATGTTGGGCTTTACCTCTAGATGTTGGGCTTTACCTCTAGATGTTGGGCTTTACCTCTAGATGTTGGGCTTTACCTCTAGATGTTGGGCTTTACCTCTAGATGTTCGGCTTTACCTCTAGATGTTGGGTTTTACATCTAGATGTTTGGCTTTAATTCTAGATGTCGGGCTTTAACTCTAGATTTTGGAATTCACCTCTAGATGGTAAGCTTTACCTCTAGATGTTAGGCTTTACCTCTTGGTGTTTGGCTTCAGATCTAGAAATTGGGCTTTTCATCTAGATTTTGGTATTTACCTCTAGATGTTGGGCTTTAGCTCTAGATTTTGGGTTTTAAATCTGGATTTTTGGCCTTGCCTCTAGAAGCTGGGCTTTACCTCCAGACATTGGGCTTTACCTCTAGATGTTTGGCTTTACCTCTAGATATTGGGCTTTACCTCTAGATGTTGGCTTTTAACCTCTAGATCTTGGGCTTTACCTCTAGATGGTAGGGTTTATATCTAGATCTTTGGCTTTAATTCTAGATGTCGGGCTTTAACTCTAGATTTTGGAATTCACCTCTAGATGGTAAGCTTTACCTCTAGATGTTTGGCTTTACCTCTAGTTTTTGGTCTTTATCTCTACATTTTGGAATTCACCTCTAGATATTGGGCTTTACTCTAGATATGAGGCTTTACCACTAGATGTGCGTTTTACAGCTAGATGTTTGGCTTTAACTGTAGATATCGGGCTTTAACTCTAGATTTTGAAATTCACCTCTAGATGTTAGGCTTTACCTCTAGATGATGGGATTTACCTCTAGATGTTGAGTTTTAAATCTAGACGATTTGATTTACATCTAGATTTTGGTCTTTACCTCTAGATGTTGGTCTTTACCTCTAGATTTTGAAATTCACATCTAGGTGTTTTGCTTTACCTCTAGATGCTTGGCTTTAACTGTAGATTTCGGGCTTTAACACTAGATTTTGGAATTCACCTCTAGATATTAGGCTTTACCTCTAGAAGTTGGGCTTTACCTCTAGATGTTGGGCTTTAGGTCTAGATGTTGGGCTTTACCTCTAGATTTTGGGGTTTACCTCTAGATGTTTGACTTTACCTCTATAAGTTGGGCTTTACATGTAGATATTGGGCTTTACGACTAGATGTTGGGCTTTAACTCTGGATTTTGGAATTAACCTCTAGATGTTAGGCTTTACCTCCAGATGTTGGGCTTTACATCTAGATGTTGGGCTTTAGGTCTAGAAGTTGGGCTTTACATCCAGGTTTTGGGATTTACCTCTAGATTTGGGGCTTTACCTCTAGATTTTGGATTTCAAATCTAGATTTTTGGCTTTACCTCTAGAAGGTGGGCTTTACATCTAGAAGTATTGCTTCTTCTGTAGATATCGGGCTTTAACACTAGATTTTGGAATTCGCCTCTAGATGTTAGGCTTTACCTCTAGATGTTAGGCTTTACCTCTAGATGTTAGGCTTCAGATCTAGAAATTGGGCTTTTCATCTAGATTTTGGGTTTTACCTCTAGATGTTGGGCTTTAGCTCTAGATTTTGGGTTTTAAATCTGGATTTTTGGCCTTGCCTCTAGAAGCTGGGCTTTACCTCCAGACATTGGGCTTTACCTCTAGATGTTTGGCTTTACCTCTAGATATTGGGCTTTACCTCTAGATGTTGGCTTTTAACCTCTAGATCTTGGGCTTTACCTCTAGATGTTGGCTTTTAACCTCTAGATCTTGGGCTTTACCTCTAGATGGTAGGGTTTATATCTAGATCTTTGGCTATAATTCTAGATGTCGGGCTTTACCTCTAGATGTTGGGCTTTACCTCTAGATGTTGGGCTTTACCTCTAGATGTTGGGCTTTACCTCTAGATGTTCGGCTTTACCTCTAGATATTGGGCTTTACCTCTAGATGTTGGGTTTTACATCTAGATGTTTGGCTTTAACTGTAGATGTCGGGCTTTAACTCTAGATTTTGGAATTCACCTCTAGATGGTAAGCTTTACCTCTAGATGTTTGGCTTTACCTCTAGTTTTTGGTCTTTATCTCTACATTTTGGCATTCACCTCTAGATGTTAGGCTTTACTCTAGATATGAGGCTTTACCACTAGATGTGCGTTTTACAGCTAGATGTTTGGCTTTAACTGTAGATGTCGGGCTTTAACTCTAGATTTTGAAATTCACCTCTAGATGTTAGGCTTTACCTCTAGATTTTTGCCTTTTCCTCTAGATGTTGGGATTCACATCTAGACGTTGAGCTTTACATCTAGATGATGGGCTTTACCTCTAGATGTTGGTCTTTACCTCTAGATTTTGAAATTCACATCTAGGTGTTTTGCTTTACCTCTAGATGCTTGGCTTTACCTCTAGATTTTGGGGTTTACCTCTAGATGTTTGACTTTACCTCTATACGTTGGGCTTTACATGTAGATATTGGGCTTTACGACTAGATGTTGGGCTTTAACTCTGGATTTTGGAATTAACCTCTAGATGTTCGGCTTTACCTCCAGATGTTGGGCTTTACATCTAGATGTTGGGCTTTAGGTCTAGAAGTTGGGCTTTACATCCAGGTTTTGGGATTTACCTCTAGATTTGGGGCTTTACCTCTAGATTTTGGATTTCAAATCTAGATTTTTGGCTTTACCTCTAGAAGGTGGGCTTTACATCTAGAAGTATTGCTTCTTCTGTAGATATCGGGCTTTAACACTAGATTTTGGAATTCGCCTCTAGATGTTAGGCTTTACCTCTAGATGTTAGGCTTTACCTCTAGATGTTAGGCTTCAGATCTAGAAATTGGGCTTTTCATCTAGATTTTGGGTTTTACCTCTAGATGTTGGGCTTTAGCTCTAGATTTTGGGTTTTAAATCTGGATTTTTGGCCTTGCCTCTAGAAGCTGGGCTTTACCTCCAGACATTGGGCTTTACCTCTAGATGTTTGGCTTTACCTCTAGATATTGGGCTTTACCTCTAGATGTTGGCTTTTAACCTCTAGATCTTGGGCTTTACCTCTAGATGGTAGGGTTTATATCTAGATCTTTGGCTATAATTCTAGATGTCGGGCTTTAACTCTAGATTTTGGAATTCACCTCTAGATGGTAAGCTTTACCTCTAGATGTTGGGCTTTACCTCTAGATGTTCGGCTTTACCTCTAGATGTTGGGCTTTACCTCTAGATGTTGGGTTTTACATCTAGATGTTTGGCTTTAATTCTAGATGTCGGGCTTTAACTCTAGATTTTGGAATTCACCTCTAGATGGTAAGCTTTACCTCTAGATGTTTGGCTTTACCTCTAGTTTTTGGTCTTTATCTCTACATTTTGGCATTCACCTCTAGATGTTAGGCTTTACTCTAGATATGAGGCTTTACCACTAGATGTGCATTTTACAGCTAGATGTTTGGCTTTAACTGTAGATGTCGGGCTTTAACTCTAGATTTTGAAATTCACCTCTAGATGTTAGGCTTTACCTCTAGATTTTTGCCTTTTCCTCTAGATGTTGGGATTCACATCTAGACGTTGAGCTTTACATCTAGATGATGGGCTTTACCTCTAGATGTTGATCTTTACCTCTAGATTTTGAAATTCACATCTAGGTGTTTTGCTTTACCTCTAGATGCTTGGCTTTACCTCTAGATTTTGGGGTTTACCTCTAGATGTTTGACTTTACCTCTATACGTTGGGCTTTACATGTAGATATTGGGCTTTACGACTAGATGTTGGGCTTTAACTCTGGATTTTGGAATTAACCTCTAGATGTTCGGCTTTACCTCCAGATGTTGGGCTTTACATCTAGATGTTGGGCTTTAGGTCTAGAAGTTGGGCTTTACATCCAGGTTTTGGGATTTACCTCTAGATTTGGGGCTTTACCTCTAGATTTTGGATTTCAAATCTAGATTTTTGGCTTTACCTCTAGAAGGTGGGCTTTACATCTAGAAGTATTGCTTCTTCTGTAGATATCGGGCTTTAACACTAGATTTTGGAATTCGCCTCTAGATGTTAGGCTTTACCTCTAGATGTTAGGCTTTACCTCTAGATGTTAGGCTTCAGATCTAGAAATTGGGCTTTTCATCTAGATTTTGGGTTTTACCTCTAGATGTTGGGCTTTAGCTCTAGATTTTGGGCTTTACCTCTAGATGTTGGGCTTTACCTCTAGATGTTCGGCTTTACCTCTAGATATTGGGCTTTACCTCTAGATGTTGGGTTTTACATCTAGATGTTTGGCTTTAGTTCTAGATGTCGGGCTTTAACTCTAGATTTTGGAATTCACCTCTAGATGGTAAGCTTTACCTCTAGATGTTTGGCTTTACCTCTAGTTTTTGGTCTTTATCTCTACATTTTGGCATTCACCTCTAGATGTTAGGCTTTACTCTAGATATGAGGCTTTACCACTAGATGTGCGTTTTACAGCTAGATGTTTGGCTTTAACTGTAGATGTCGGGCTTTAACTCTAGATTTTGAAATTCACCTCTAGATGTTAGGCTTTACCTCTAGATTTTTGCCTTTTCCTCTAGATGTTGGGATTCACATCTAGACGTTGAGCTTTACATCTAGATGATGGGCTTTACCTCTAGATTTTGAAATTCACATCTAGGTGTTTTGCTTTACCTCTAGATGCTTGGCTTTACCTCTAGATTTTGGGGTTTACCTCTAGATGTTTGACTTTACCTCTATACGTTGGGCTTTACATGTAGATATTGGGCTTTACGACTAGATGTTGGGCTTTAACTCTGGATTTTGGAATTAACCTCTAGATGTTCGGCTTTACCTCCAGATGTTGGGCTTTACATCTAGATGTTGGGCTTTAGGTCTAGAAGTTGGGCTTTACATCCAGGTTTTGGGATTTACCTCTAGATTTGGGGCTTTACCTCTAGATTTTGGATTTCAAATCTAGATTTTTGGCTTTACCTCTAGAAGGTGGGCTTTACATCTAGAAGTATTGCTTCTTCTGTAGATATCGGGCTTTAACACTAGATTTTGGAATTCGCCTCTAGATGTTAGGCTTTACCTCTAGATGTTAGGCTTTACCTCTAGATGTTAGGCTTCAGATCTAGAAATTGGGCTTTTCATCTAGATTTTGGGTTTTACCTCTAGATGTTGGGCTTTAGCTCTAGATTTTGGGTTTTAAATCTGGATTTTTGGCCTTGCCTCTAGAAGCTGGGCTTTACCTCCAGACATTGGGCTTTACCTCTAGATGTTTAGCTTTACCTCTAGATATTGGGCTTTACCTCTAGATGTTGGCTTTTAACCTCTAGATCTTGGGCTTTACCTCTAGATGGTAGGGTTTATATCTAGATCTTTGGCTATAATTCTAGATGTTGGGCTTTAACTCTAGATTTTGGAATTCACCTCTAGATGGTAAGCTTTACCTCTAGATGTTGGGCTTTACCTCTAGATGTTGGGCTTTACCTCTAGATGTTGGGCTTTACCTCTAGATGTTGGGTTTTACATCTAGATGTTTGGCTTTAATTCTAGATGTCGGGCTTTAACTCTAGATTTTGGAATTCACCTCTAGATGGTAAGCTTTACCTCTAGATGTTTGGCTTTACCTCTAGTTTTTGGTCTTTATCTCTACATTTTGGCATTCACCTCTAGATGTTAGGCTTTACTCTAGATATGAGGCTTTACCACTAGATGTGCGTTTTACAGCTAGATGTTTGGCTTTAACTGTAGATGTCGGGCTTTAACTCTAGATTTTGAAATTCACCTCTAGATGTTAGGCTTTACCTCTAGATTTTTGCCTTTTCCTCTAGATGTTGGGATTCACATCTAGACGTTGAGCTTTACATCTAGATGATGGGCTTTACCTCTAGATGTTGGTCTTTACCTCTAGATTTTGAAATTCACATCTAGGTGTTTTGCTTTACCTCTAGATGCTTGGCTTTACCTCTAGATTTTGGGGTTTACCTCTAGATGTTTGACTTTACCTCTATACGTTGGGCTTTACATGTAGATATTGGGCTTTACGACTAGATGTTGGGCTTTAACTCTGGATTTTGGAATTAACCTCTAGATGTTAGGCTTTACCTCCAGATGTTGGGCTTTACATCTAGATGTTGGGCTTTAGGTCTAGAAGTTGGGCTTTACATCCAGGTTTTGGGATTTACCTCTAGATTTGGGGCTTTACCTCTAGATTTTGGATTTCAAATCTAGATTTTTGGCTTTACCTCTAGAAGGTGGGCTTTACATCTAGAAGTATTGCTTCTTCTGTAGATATCGGGCTTTAACACTAGATTTTGGAATTCGCCTCTAGATGTTAGGCTTTACCTCTAGATGTTAGGCTTTACCTCTAGGTGTTTGGCTTCAGATCTAGAAATTGGGCTTTTCATCTAGATTTTGGTATTTACCTCTAGATGTTGGGCTTTAGCTCTAGATTTTGGGTTTTAAATCTGGATTTTTGGCCTTGCCTCTAGAAGCTGGGCTTTACCTCCAGACATTGGGCTTTACCTCTAGATGTTTGGCTTTACCTCTAGATATTGGGCTTTACCTCTAGATGTTGGCTTTTAACCTCTAGATCTTGGGCTTTACCTCTAGATGGTAGGGTTTATATCTAGATCTTTGGCTATAATTCTAGATGTCGGGCTTTAACTCTAGATTTTGGAATTCACCTCTAGATGTTGGGCTTTACCTCTAGATGTTGGGCTTTACCTCTAGATGTTGGGCTTTACCTCTAGATGTTGGGTTTTACATCTAGATGTTTGGCTTTAATTCTAGATGTCGGGCTTTAACTCTAGATTTTGGAATTCACCTCTAGATGGTAAGCTTTACCTCTAGATGTTTGGCTTTACCTCTAGTTTTTGGTCTTTATCTCTACATTTTGGCATTCACCTCTAGATGTTAGGCTTTACTCTAGATATGAGGCTTTACCACTAGATGTGCGTTTTACAGCTAGATGTTTGGCTTTAACTGTAGATGTCGGGCTTTAACTCTAGATTTTGAAATTCACCTCTAGATGTTAGGCTTTACCTCTAGATTTTTGCCTTTTCCTCTAGATGTTGGGATTCACATCTAGACGTTGAGCTTTACATCTAGATGATGGGCTTTACCTCTAGATTTTGAAATTCACATCTAGGTGTTTTGCTTTACCTCTAGATGCTTGGCTTTACCTCTAGATTTTGGGGTTTACCTCTAGATGTTTGACTTTACCGCTATACGTTGGGCTTTACATGTAGATATTGGGCTTTACGACTAGATGTTGGGCTTTAACTCTGGATTTTGGAATTAACCTCTAGATGTTAGGCTTTACCTCCAGATGTTGGGCTTTACCTCTAGATGTTGGGCTTTACCTCTAGATGTTGGGCTTTACCTCTAGATGTTGGGCTTTACCTCTAGATGTTGGGCTTTACCTCTAGATGTTGGGCTTTACCTCTAGATGTTCGGCTTTACCTCTAGATATTGGGCTTTACCTCTAGATGTTGGGTTTTACATCTAGATGTTTGGCTTTAATTCTAGATGTCGGGCTTTAACTCTAGATTTTGGAATTCACCTCTAGATGGTAAGCTTTACCTCTAGATGTTTGGCTTTACCTCTAGTTTTTGGTCTTTATCTCTACATTTTGGCATTCACCTCTAGATGTTAGGCTTTACTCTAGATATGAGGCTTTACCACTAGATGTGCGTTTTACAGCTAGATGTTTGGCTTTAACTGTAGATGTCGGGCTTTAACTCTAGATTTTGAAATTCACCTCTAGATGTTAGGCTTTACCTCTAGATTTTTGCCTTTTCCTCTAGATGTTGGGATTCACATCTAGACGTTGAGCTTTACATCTAGATGATGGGCTTTACCTCTAGATGTTGGTCTTTACCTCTAGATTTTGAAATTCACATCTAGGTGTTTTGCTTTACCTCTAGATGCTTGGCTTTACCTCTAGATTTTGGGGTTTACCTCTAGATGTTTGACTTTACCTCTATACGTTGGGCTTTACATGTAGATATTGGGCTTTACGACTAGATGTTGGGCTTTAACTCTGGATTTTGGAATTAACCTCTAGATGTTCGGCTTTACCTCCAGATGTTGGGCTTTACATCTAGATGTTGGGCTTTAGGTCTAGAAGTTGGGCTTTACATCCAGGTTTTGGGATTTACCTCTAGATTTGGGGCTTTACCTCTAGATTTTGGATTTCAAATCTAGATTTTTGGCTTTACCTCTAGAAGGTGGGCTTTACATCTAGAAGTATTGCTTCTTCTGTAGATATCGGGCTTTAACACTAGATTTTGGAATTCGCCTCTAGATGTTAGGCTTTACCTCTAGATGTTAGGCTTTACCTCTAGATGTTAGGCTTCAGATCTAGAAATTGGGCTTTTCATCTAGATTTTGGGTTTTACCTCTAGATGTTGGGCTTTAGCTCTAGATTTTGGGTTTTAAATCTGGATTTTTGGCCTTGCCTCTAGAAGCTGGGCTTTACCTCCAGACATTGGGCTTTACCTCTAGATGTTTGGCTTTACCTCTAGATATTGGGCTTTACCTCTAGATGTTGGCTTTTAACCTCTAGATCTTGGGCTTTACCTCTAGATGGTAGGGTTTATATCTAGATCTTTGGCTATAATTCTAGATGTCGGGCTTTACCTCTAGATGTTGGGCTTTACCTCTAGATGTTGGGCTTTACCTCTAGATGTTCGGCTTTACCTCTAGATATTGGGCTTTACCTCTAGATGTTGGGTTTTACATCTAGATGTTTGGCTTTAATTCTAGATGTCGGGCTTTAACTCTAGATTTTGGAATTCACCTCTAGATGGTAAGCTTTACCTCTAGGTGTTTGGCTTTACCTCTAGTTTTTGGTCTTTATCTCTACATTTTGGCATTCACCTCTAGATGTTAGGCTTTACTCTAGATATGAGGCTTTACCACTAGATGTGCGTTTTACAGCTAGATGTTTGGCTTTAACTGTAGATGTCGGGCTTTAACTCTAGATTTTGAAATTCACCTCTAGATGTTAGGCTTTACCTCTAGATTTTTGCCTTTTCCTCTAGATGTTGGGATTCACATCTAGACGTTGAGCTTTACATCTAGATGATGGGCTTTACCTCTAGATTTTGAAATTCACATCTAGGTGTTTTGCTTTACCTCTAGATGCTTGGCTTTACCTCTAGATTTTGGGGTTTACCTCTAGATGTTTGACTTTACCTCTATACGTTGGGCTCTACATGTAGATATTGGTCTTTACGACTAGATGTTGGGCTTTAACTCTGGATTTTGGAATTAACCTCTAGATGTTAGGCTTTACCTCCAGATGTTGGGCTTTACCTCTAGATGTTGGGCTTTAGGTCTAGAAGTTGGGCTTTACATCCAGGTTTTGGGATTTACCTCTAGATTTGGGGCTTTACCTCTAGATTTTGGATTTCAAATCTAGATTTTTGGCTTTACCTCTAGAAGGTGGGCTTTACATCTAGAAGTATTGCTTCTTCTGTAGATATCGGGCTTTAACACTAGATTTTGGAATTCGCCTCTAGATGTTAGGCTTTACCTCTAGATGTTAGGCTTTACCTCTAGATGTTTGGCTTCAGATCTAGAAATTGGGCTTTTCATCTAGATTTTGGTATTTACCTCTAGATGTTGGGCTTTAGCTCTAGATTTTGGGTTTTAAATCTGGATTTTTGGCCTTGCCTCTAGAAGCTGGGCTTTACCTCCAGACATTGGGCTTTACCTCTAGATGTTTGGCTTTACCTCTAGATATTGGGCTTTACCTCTAGATGTTGGCTTTTAACCTCTAGATCTTGGGCTTTACCTCTAGATGGTAGGGTTTATATCTAGATCTTTGGCTATAATTCTAGATGTCGGGCTTTAACTCTAGATTTTGGAATTCACCTCTAGATGTTGGGCTTTACCTCTAGATGTTGGGCTTTACCTCTAGATGTTGGGCTTTACCTCTAGATGTTGGGCTTTACCTCTAGATGTTGGGCTTTACCTCTAGATGTTCGGCTTTACCTCTAGATATTGGGCTTTACCTCTAGATGTTGGGTTTTACATCTAGATGTTTGGCTTTAATTCTAGATGTCGGGCTTTAACTCTAGATTTTGGAATTCACCTCTAGATGGTAAGCTTTACCTCTAGGTGTTTGGCTTTACCTCTAGTTTTTGGTCTTTATCTCTACATTTTGGAATTCACCTCTAGATGTTAGGCTTTACTCTAGATATGAGGCTTTACCGCTAGATGTTTGGCTTTAACTGTAGATGTCGGGCTTTAACTCTAGATTTTGAAATTCACCTCTAGATGTTAGGCTTTACCTCTAGATTTTTGCCTTTTCCTCTAGATGTTGGGATTCACATCTAGACGTTGAGCTTTACATCTAGATGATGGGCTTTACCTCTAGATGTTGGTCTTTACCTCTAGATTTTGAAATTCACATCTAGGTGTTTTGCTTTACCTCTAGATGCTTGGCTTTACCTCTAGATTTTGGGGTTTACCTCTAGATGTTTGACTTTACCTCTATACGTTGGGCTCTACATGTAGATATTGGGCTTTACGACTAGATGTTGGGCTTTAACTCTGGATTTTGGAATTAACCTCTAGATGTTAGGCTTTACCTCCAGATGTTGGGCTTTACATCTAGATGTTGGGCTTTAGGTCTAGAAGTTGGGCTTTACATCCAGGTTTTGGGATTTACCTCTAGATTTGGGGCTTTACCTCTAGATTTTGGATTTCAAATCTAGATTTTTGGCTTTACCTCTAGAAGGTGGGCTTTACATCTAGAAGTATTGCTTCTTCTGTAGATATCGGGCTTTAACACTAGGTTTTGGAATTCACCTCTAGATGTTAGGCTTTACCTCTAGATGTTAGGCTTTACCTCTAGATGTTAGGCTTTACCTCTAGATGTTAGGCTTTACCTCTAGATGTTTGGCTTCAGATCTAGAAATTGGGCTTTTCATCTAGATTTTGGGATTTACCTCTAGATGTTGGGCTTTAGCTCTAGATTTTGGGTTTTAAATCTGGATTTTTGGCCTTGCCTCTAGAAGCTGGGCTTTACCTCCAGACATTGGGCTTTACCTCTAGATGTTGGCTTTTAACCTCTAGATCTTGGACTTTACCTCTAGATGGTAGGGTTTACATCTAGATCTTTGCCTATAATTCTAGATGTCGGGCTTTAACTCTAGATTTTGGAATTCACCTCTAGATGTTGGGCTTTACCTCTAGATGTTGGGCTTTACCTCTAGATGTTGGGCTTTACCTCTAGATGTTGGGCTTTACCTCTAGATGTTGGGCTTTACCTCTAGATGTTGGGCTTTACCTCTAGATGTTGGGCTTTACCTCTAGATGTTGGGCTTTACCTCTAGATGTTCGGCTTTACCTCTAGATATTGGGCTTTACCTCTAGATGTTGGGTTTTACATCTAGATGTTTGGCTTTACATTTAGATGTCGGACTTTAACTCTAGTTTTTGGAATTCACATCTAGACATTAGGCTTTACCTCTAGGTATTGGGCTTTACCTCTAGATGTTGGGCTTTACCTCTAGATGAAGAGTTTTTCATCGAGAAATTTGGATTTAACTGTAGATGTCGGGATTTAAATCTAGACTTTGGAATTCACCTCTAGATGTTCAGGTTTACCTCTGGCTATTGGGATTTACCTCTAGGTATTGGGTTTTACATCTAGATGTTTAGCTTTAACTGTAGGTGTCGGACTTAACTCTACATTTTGGAATTCACCTCTAGATGTTAAGCTTTACCTCTAGATGTTAGGCTTTACCTCTGAATGTTGGTCTTTAAATCTCGACGTTGGGCTTTATATCTTAATTTTGAGCTTCATCCTCTAGATTTTGGGCTTTACCTCTAGATGTTGGGCATTACATCTAGATGTTGGGTTTTAACTCTAGATGTTCGAGTTTACCTCTAGATGTTGGGTTTTACCTCTAGATGTTTGGCTATACCTCTAGACATTGGTCTTTACCTCTAGATTTTGGGCTTTAACTCTAGATTTTGGGTTTTACATCTAGATGTTTGGCTTTAGGTGTAGATGTTGGTTTTACCTCTAGATGTTGGGCTTTACATCTAGATTTTGGGATTTACCTCTAGATTATGGGCTTTACATCTAGATTTTGGTTTTTAAATCTAGACATTTGGCTTTACCTCTAGATGTCAGGCTTTAACTCTAGATTTTGGACTTCCCATCTAGATGTTAGTATTTACCTCTAGATGTTGCGCTTTACCTCTAGATGTTGGACTTTACATCTAGACTTTGGGCTTTACCTCTAGATATTGGGCTTTAGCTCTAGAAATTTGGTTTTAAAACTAGATGTTTGACTTTACCTGTAGATGTAGGGCTTTATCTCTAGATTTTGGAATTCACCTCTAGATGTTAGGCTTTACCTCTAGATATTGGGCTTTAGATCTAGAAGTTGGGCTTTACATCTAGATTTTAGGCTTTACCTCTAGATTTTGGGCTTTACCGCTCGATTTTGGGTTTTCATACTAGATTTTTGGATTTACATCTTGATGTTGGGCTTTACCTCTAGACGTTGGGCTTTACCTCTAGATATTAGGCTTTACCTCTAGATATTAGGCTTTACCTCTAGATGTAGGGTTTTACTTCTAGATGTTTGGTTTTAATTGTAGATGTCGGGCTATAACCCTAGATATTTGAATTAAGATCTAGATGTTGAGATTTACCTCTGGATGTTGGGTTTACCTCTAGATGTTAGGCTTTACCTCTAGATTTTGTGGTTTACACCTAGTTATTTGGCTTTACCTCTAGAAGTTGGGCTTTACATCTAGATGTATTGCTTCTTCTGTAGATATCGGGCTTTAACACTAGATTTTGGAATTCACCTCTAGATATTAGGCTTTACCTCTAGAAGTTGGGCTTTAGGTCTAGATGTTGGGCTTTAGGTCTAGATGTTGGGCTTTACCTCTAGATTTTGGGGTTTCCTCTAGATGTTTGAATTTACCTCTATAAGTTGGGCTTTACATGTAGATATTGGGCTTTACGACTAGATGTTGGGCTTTAACTCTGGATTTTGGAATTAACCTCTAGATGTTAGGCTTTACCTCCAGATGTTGGGCTTTACATCTAGATGTTGGGCTTTAGGTCTAGAAGTTGGGCTTTACATCCAGGTTTTGGGATTTACCTCTAGATTTGGGGCTTTACCTCTAGATTTTGGATTTCAAATCTAGATTTTTGGCTTTACCTCTAGAAGGTGGGCTTTACATCTAGAAGTATTGCTTCTTCTGTAGATATCGGGCTTTAACACTAGGTTTTGGAATTCACCTCTAGATGTTAGGCTTTACCTCTAGATGTTAGGCTTTACCTCTAGATGTTAGGCTTCAGATCTAGAAATTGGGCTTTTCATCTAGATTTTGGGGTTTACCTCTAGATGTTGGGCTTTAGCTCTAGATTTTGGGTTTTAAATCTGGATTTTTGGCCTTGCCTCTAGAAGCTGGGCTTTACCTCCAGACATTGGGCTTTACCTCTAGATGTTTAGCTTTACCTCTAGATATTGGGCTTTACCTCTAGATGTTGGCTTTTAACCTCTAGATCTTGGGCTTTACCTCTAGATGGTAGGGTTTATATCTAGATCTTTGGCTATAATTCTAGATGTCGGGCTTTAACTCTAGATTTTGGAATTCACCTCTAGATGGTAAGCTTTACCTCTAGATGTTGGGCTTTACCTCTAGATGTTGGGCTTTACCTCTAGATGTTGGGCTTTACCTCTAGATGTTGGGCTTTACCTCTAGATGTTGGGTTTTACATCTAGATGTTTGGCTTTAATTCTAGATGTCGGGCTTTAACTCTAGATTTTGGAATTCACCTCTAGATGGTAAGCTTTACCTCTAGATGTTTGGCTTTACCTCTAGTTTTTGGTCTTTATCTCTACATTTTGGCATTCACCTCTAGATGTTAGGCTTTACTCTAGATATGAGGCTTTACCACTAGATGTGCGTTTTACAGCTAGATGTTTGGCTTTAACTGTAGATGTCGGGCTTTAACTCTAGATTTTGAAATTCACCTCTAGATGTTAGGCTTTACCTCTAGATTTTTGCCTTTTCCTCTAGATGTTGGGATTCACATCTAGACGTTGAGCTTTACATCTAGATGATGGGCTTTACCTCTAGATGTTGGTCTTTACCTCTAGATTTTGAAATTCACATCTAGGTGTTTTGCTTTACCTCTAGATGCTTGGCTTTACCTCTAGATTTTGGGGTTTACCTCTAGATGTTTGACTTTACCTCTATACGTTGGGCTTTACATGTAGATATTGGGCTTTACGACTAGATGTTGGGCTTTAACTCTGGATTTTGGAATTAACCTCTAGATGTTAGGCTTTACCTCCAGATGTTGGGCTTTACATCTAGATGTTGGGCTTTAGGTCTAGAAGTTGGGCTTTACATCCAGGTTTTGGGATTTACCTCTAGATTTGGGGCTTTACCTCTAGATTTTGGATTTCAAATCTAGATTTTTGGCTTTACCTCTAGAAGGTGGGCTTTACATCTAGAAGTATTGCTTCTTCTGTAGATATCGGGCTTTAACACTAGATTTTGGAATTCGCCTCTAGATGTTAGGCTTTACCTCTAGATGTTAGGCTTTACCTCTAGGTGTTTGGCTTCAGATCTAGAAATTGGGCTTTTCATCTAGATTTTGGTATTTACCTCTAGATGTTGGGCTTTAGCTCTAGATTTTGGGTTTTAAATCTGGATTTTTGGCCTTGCCTCTAGAAGCTGGGCTTTACCTCCAGACATTGGGCTTTACCTCTAGATGTTTGGCTTTACCTCTAGATATTGGGCTTTACCTCTAGATGTTGGCTTTTAACCTCTAGATCTTGGGCTTTACCTCTAGATGGTAGGGTTTATATCTAGATCTTTGGCTATAATTCTAGATGTCGGGCTTTAACTCTAGATTTTGGAATTCACCTCTAGATGGTAAGCTTTACCTCTAGATGTTGGGCTTTACCTCTAGATGTTGGGCTTTACCTCTAGATGTTGGGTTTTACATCTAGATGTTTGGCTTTAATTCTAGATGTCGGGCTTTAACTCTAGATTTTGGAATTCACCTCTAGATGGTAAGCTTTACCTCTAGATGTTTGGCTTTACCTCTAGTTTTTGGTCTTTATCTCTACATTTTGGCATTCACCTCTAGATGTTAGGCTTTACTCTAGATATGAGGCTTTACCACTAGATGTGCGTTTTACAGCTAGATGTTTGGCTTTAACTGTAGATGTCGGGCTTTAACTCTAGATTTTGAAATTCACCTCTAGATGTTAGGCTTTACCTCTAGATTTTTGCCTTTTCCTCTAGATGTTGGGATTCACATCTAGACGTTGAGCTTTACATCTAGATGATGGGCTTTACCTCTAGATTTTGAAATTCACATCTAGGTGTTTTGCTTTACCTCTAGATGCTTGGCTTTACCTCTAGATTTTGGGGTTTACCTCTAGATGTTTGACTTTACCTCTATACGTTGGGCTTTACATGTAGATATTGGGCTTTACGACTAGATGTTGGGCTTTAACTCTGGATTTTGGAATTAACCTCTAGATGTTAGGCTTTACCTCCAGATGTTGGGCTTTACCTCTAGATGTTGGGCTTTACCTCTAGATGTTGGGCTTTACCTCTAGATGTTGGGCTTTACCTCTAGATGTTGGGCTTTACCTCTAGATGTTCGGCTTTACCTCTAGATATTGGGCTTTACCTCTAGATGTTGGGTTTTACATCTAGATGTTTGGCTTTAATTCTAGATGTCGGGCTTTAACTCTAGATTTTGGAATTCACCTCTAGATGGTAAGCTTTACCTCTAGATGTTAGGCTTTACCTCTTGGTGTTTGGCTTCAGATCTAGAAATTGGGCTTTTCATCTAGATTTTGGTATTTACCTCTAGATGTTGGGCTTTAGCTCTAGATTTTGGGTTTTAAATCTGGATTTTTGGCCTTGCCTCTAGAAGCTGGGCTTTACCTCCAGACATTGGGCTTTACCTCTAGATGTTTGGCTTTACCTCTAGATATTGGGCTTTACCTCTAGATGTTGGCTTTTAACCTCTAGATCTTGGGCTTTACCTCTAGATGGTAGGGTTTATATCTAGATCTTTGGCTTTAATTCTAGATGTCGGGCTTTAACTCTAGATTTTGGAATTCACCTCTAGATGGTAAGCTTTACCTCTAGATGTTTGGCTTTACCTCTAGTTTTTGGTCTTTATCTCTACATTTTGGAATTCACCTCTAGATATTGGGCTTTACTCTAGATATGAGGCTTTACCACTAGATGTGCGTTTTACAGCTAGATGTTTGGCTTTAACTGTAGATATCGGGCTTTAACTCTAGATTTTGAAATTCACCTCTAGATGTTAGGCTTTACCTCTAGATGATGGGATTTACCTCTAGATGTTGAGTTTTAAATCTAGACGATTTGATTTACATCTAGATTTTGGTCTTTACCTCTAGATGTTGGTCTTTACCTCTAGATTTTGAAATTCACATCTAGGTGTTTTGCTTTACCTCTAGATGCTTGGCTTTAACTGTAGATTTCGGGCTTTAACACTAGATTTTGGAATTCACCTCTAGATATTAGGCTTTACCTCTAGAAGTTGGGCTTTACCTCTAGATGTTGGGCTTTAGGTCTAGATGTTGGGCTTTACCTCTAGATTTTGGGGTTTACCTCTAGATGTTTGACTTTACCTCTATAAGTTGGGCTTTACATGTAGATATTGGGCTTTACGACTAGATGTTGGGCTTTAACTCTGGATTTTGGAATTAACCTCTAGATGTTAGGCTTTACCTCCAGATGTTGGGCTTTACATCTAGATGTTGGGCTTTAGGTCTAGAAGTTGGGCTTTACATCCAGGTTTTGGGATTTACCTCTAGATTTGGGGCTTTACCTCTAGATTTTGGATTTCAAATCTAGATTTTTGGCTTTACCTCTAGAAGGTGGGCTTTACATCTAGAAGTATTGCTTCTTCTGTAGATATCGGGCTTTAACACTAGATTTTGGAATTCGCCTCTAGATGTTAGGCTTTACCTCTAGATGTTAGGCTTTACCTCTAGATGTTAGGCTTCAGATCTAGAAATTGGGCTTTTCATCTAGATTTTGGGTTTTACCTCTAGATGTTGGGCTTTAGCTCTAGATTTTGGGTTTTAAATCTGGATTTTTGGCCTTGCCTCTAGAAGCTGGGCTTTACCTCCAGACATTGGGCTTTACCTCTAGATGTTTGGCTTTACCTCTAGATATTGGGCTTTACCTCTAGATGTTGGCTTTTAACCTCTAGATCTTGGGCTTTACCTCTAGATGTTGGCTTTTAACCTCTAGATCTTGGGCTTTACCTCTAGATGGTAGGGTTTATATCTAGATCTTTGGCTATAATTCTAGATGTCGGGCTTTACCTCTAGATGTTGGGCTTTACCTCTAGATGTTGGGCTTTACCTCTAGATGTTGGGCTTTACCTCTAGATGTTCGGCTTTACCTCTAGATATTGGGCTTTACCTCTAGATGTTGGGTTTTACATCTAGATGTTTGGCTTTAACTGTAGATGTCGGGCTTTAACTCTAGATTTTGGAATTCACCTCTAGATGGTAAGCTTTACCTCTAGATGTTTGGCTTTACCTCTAGTTTTTGGTCTTTATCTCTACATTTTGGCATTCACCTCTAGATGTTAGGCTTTACTCTAGATATGAGGCTTTACCACTAGATGTGCGTTTTACAGCTAGATGTTTGGCTTTAACTGTAGATGTCGGGCTTTAACTCTAGATTTTGAAATTCACCTCTAGATGTTAGGCTTTACCTCTAGATTTTTGCCTTTTCCTCTAGATGTTGGGATTCACATCTAGACGTTGAGCTTTACATCTAGATGATGGGCTTTACCTCTAGATGTTGGTCTTTACCTCTAGATTTTGAAATTCACATCTAGGTGTTTTGCTTTACCTCTAGATGCTTGGCTTTACCTCTAGATTTTGGGGTTTACCTCTAGATGTTTGACTTTACCTCTATACGTTGGGCTTTACATGTAGATATTGGGCTTTACGACTAGATGTTGGGCTTTAACTCTGGATTTTGGAATTAACCTCTAGATGTTCGGCTTTACCTCCAGATGTTGGGCTTTACATCTAGATGTTGGGCTTTAGGTCTAGAAGTTGGGCTTTACATCCAGGTTTTGGGATTTACCTCTAGATTTGGGGCTTTACCTCTAGATTTTGGATTTCAAATCTAGATTTTTGGCTTTACCTCTAGAAGGTGGGCTTTACATCTAGAAGTATTGCTTCTTCTGTAGATATCGGGCTTTAACACTAGATTTTGGAATTCGCCTCTAGATGTTAGGCTTTACCTCTAGATGTTAGGCTTTACCTCTAGATGTTAGGCTTCAGATCTAGAAATTGGGCTTTTCATCTAGATTTTGGGTTTTACCTCTAGATGTTGGGCTTTAGCTCTAGATTTTGGGTTTTAAATCTGGATTTTTGGCCTTGCCTCTAGAAGCTGGGCTTTACCTCCAGACATTGGGCTTTACCTCTAGATGTTTGGCTTTACCTCTAGATATTGGGCTTTACCTCTAGATGTTGGCTTTTAACCTCTAGATCTTGGGCTTTACCTCTAGATGGTAGGGTTTATATCTAGATCTTTGGCTATAATTCTAGATGTCGGGCTTTAACTCTAGATTTTGGAATTCACCTCTAGATGGTAAGCTTTACCTCTAGATGTTGGGCTTTACCTCTAGATGTTCGGCTTTACCTCTAGATGTTGGGCTTTACCTCTAGATGTTGGGTTTTACATCTAGATGTTTGGCTTTAATTCTAGATGTCGGGCTTTAACTCTAGATTTTGGAATTCACCTCTAGATGGTAAGCTTTACCTCTAGATGTTTGGCTTTACCTCTAGTTTTTGGTCTTTATCTCTACATTTTGGCATTCACCTCTAGATGTTAGGCTTTACTCTAGATATGAGGCTTTACCACTAGATGTGCATTTTACAGCTAGATGTTTGGCTTTAACTGTAGATGTCGGGCTTTAACTCTAGATTTTGAAATTCACCTCTAGATGTTAGGCTTTACCTCTAGATTTTTGCCTTTTCCTCTAGATGTTGGGATTCACATCTAGACGTTGAGCTTTACATCTAGATGATGGGCTTTACCTCTAGATGTTGATCTTTACCTCTAGATTTTGAAATTCACATCTAGGTGTTTTGCTTTACCTCTAGATGCTTGGCTTTACCTCTAGATTTTGGGGTTTACCTCTAGATGTTTGACTTTACCTCTATACGTTGGGCTTTACATGTAGATATTGGGCTTTACGACTAGATGTTGGGCTTTAACTCTGGATTTTGGAATTAACCTCTAGATGTTCGGCTTTACCTCCAGATGTTGGGCTTTACATCTAGATGTTGGGCTTTAGGTCTAGAAGTTGGGCTTTACATCCAGGTTTTGGGATTTACCTCTAGATTTGGGGCTTTACCTCTAGATTTTGGATTTCAAATCTAGATTTTTGGCTTTACCTCTAGAAGGTGGGCTTTACATCTAGAAGTATTGCTTCTTCTGTAGATATCGGGCTTTAACACTAGATTTTGGAATTCGCCTCTAGATGTTAGGCTTTACCTCTAGATGTTAGGCTTTACCTCTAGATGTTAGGCTTCAGATCTAGAAATTGGGCTTTTCATCTAGATTTTGGGTTTTACCTCTAGATGTTGGGCTTTAGCTCTAGATTTTGGGCTTTACCTCTAGATGTTGGGCTTTACCTCTAGATGTTCGGCTTTACCTCTAGATATTGGGCTTTACCTCTAGATGTTGGGTTTTACATCTAGATGTTTGGCTTTAGTTCTAGATGTCGGGCTTTAACTCTAGATTTTGGAATTCACCTCTAGATGGTAAGCTTTACCTCTAGATGTTTGGCTTTACCTCTAGTTTTTGGTCTTTATCTCTACATTTTGGCATTCACCTCTAGATGTTAGGCTTTACTCTAGATATGAGGCTTTACCACTAGATGTGCGTTTTACAGCTAGATGTTTGGCTTTAACTGTAGATGTCGGGCTTTAACTCTAGATTTTGAAATTCACCTCTAGATGTTAGGCTTTACCTCTAGATTTTTGCCTTTTCCTCTAGATGTTGGGATTCACATCTAGACGTTGAGCTTTACATCTAGATGATGGGCTTTACCTCTAGATTTTGAAATTCACATCTAGGTGTTTTGCTTTACCTCTAGATGCTTGGCTTTACCTCTAGATTTTGGGGTTTACCTCTAGATGTTTGACTTTACCTCTATACGTTGGGCTTTACATGTAGATATTGGGCTTTACGACTAGATGTTGGGCTTTAACTCTGGATTTTGGAATTAACCTCTAGATGTTCGGCTTTACCTCCAGATGTTGGGCTTTACATCTAGATGTTGGGCTTTAGGTCTAGAAGTTGGGCTTTACATCCAGGTTTTGGGATTTACCTCTAGATTTGGGGCTTTACCTCTAGATTTTGGATTTCAAATCTAGATTTTTGGCTTTACCTCTAGAAGGTGGGCTTTACATCTAGAAGTATTGCTTCTTCTGTAGATATCGGGCTTTAACACTAGATTTTGGAATTCGCCTCTAGATGTTAGGCTTTACCTCTAGATGTTAGGCTTTACCTCTAGATGTTAGGCTTCAGATCTAGAAATTGGGCTTTTCATCTAGATTTTGGGTTTTACCTCTAGATGTTGGGCTTTAGCTCTAGATTTTGGGTTTTAAATCTGGATTTTTGGCCTTGCCTCTAGAAGCTGGGCTTTACCTCCAGACATTGGGCTTTACCTCTAGATGTTTAGCTTTACCTCTAGATATTGGGCTTTACCTCTAGATGTTGGCTTTTAACCTCTAGATCTTGGGCTTTACCTCTAGATGGTAGGGTTTATATCTAGATCTTTGGCTATAATTCTAGATGTTGGGCTTTAACTCTAGATTTTGGAATTCACCTCTAGATGGTAAGCTTTACCTCTAGATGTTGGGCTTTACCTCTAGATGTTGGGCTTTACCTCTAGATGTTGGGCTTTACCTCTAGATGTTGGGTTTTACATCTAGATGTTTGGCTTTAATTCTAGATGTCGGGCTTTAACTCTAGATTTTGGAATTCACCTCTAGATGGTAAGCTTTACCTCTAGATGTTTGGCTTTACCTCTAGTTTTTGGTCTTTATCTCTACATTTTGGCATTCACCTCTAGATGTTAGGCTTTACTCTAGATATGAGGCTTTACCACTAGATGTGCGTTTTACAGCTAGATGTTTGGCTTTAACTGTAGATGTCGGGCTTTAACTCTAGATTTTGAAATTCACCTCTAGATGTTAGGCTTTACCTCTAGATTTTTGCCTTTTCCTCTAGATGTTGGGATTCACATCTAGACGTTGAGCTTTACATCTAGATGATGGGCTTTACCTCTAGATGTTGGTCTTTACCTCTAGATTTTGAAATTCACATCTAGGTGTTTTGCTTTACCTCTAGATGCTTGGCTTTACCTCTAGATTTTGGGGTTTACCTCTAGATGTTTGACTTTACCTCTATACGTTGGGCTTTACATGTAGATATTGGGCTTTACGACTAGATGTTGGGCTTTAACTCTGGATTTTGGAATTAACCTCTAGATGTTAGGCTTTACCTCCAGATGTTGGGCTTTACATCTAGATGTTGGGCTTTAGGTCTAGAAGTTGGGCTTTACATCCAGGTTTTGGGATTTACCTCTAGATTTGGGGCTTTACCTCTAGATTTTGGATTTCAAATCTAGATTTTTGGCTTTACCTCTAGAAGGTGGGCTTTACATCTAGAAGTATTGCTTCTTCTGTAGATATCGGGCTTTAACACTAGATTTTGGAATTCGCCTCTAGATGTTAGGCTTTACCTCTAGATGTTAGGCTTTACCTCTAGGTGTTTGGCTTCAGATCTAGAAATTGGGCTTTTCATCTAGATTTTGGTATTTACCTCTAGATGTTGGGCTTTAGCTCTAGATTTTGGGTTTTAAATCTGGATTTTTGGCCTTGCCTCTAGAAGCTGGGCTTTACCTCCAGACATTGGGCTTTACCTCTAGATGTTTGGCTTTACCTCTAGATATTGGGCTTTACCTCTAGATGTTGGCTTTTAACCTCTAGATCTTGGGCTTTACCTCTAGATGGTAGGGTTTATATCTAGATCTTTGGCTATAATTCTAGATGTCGGGCTTTAACTCTAGATTTTGGAATTCACCTCTAGATGTTGGGCTTTACCTCTAGATGTTGGGCTTTACCTCTAGATGTTGGGCTTTACCTCTAGATGTTGGGTTTTACATCTAGATGTTTGGCTTTAATTCTAGATGTCGGGCTTTAACTCTAGATTTTGGAATTCACCTCTAGATGGTAAGCTTTACCTCTAGATGTTTGGCTTTACCTCTAGTTTTTGGTCTTTATCTCTACATTTTGGCATTCACCTCTAGATGTTAGGCTTTACTCTAGATATGAGGCTTTACCACTAGATGTGCGTTTTACAGCTAGATGTTTGGCTTTAACTGTAGATGTCGGGCTTTAACTCTAGATTTTGAAATTCACCTCTAGATGTTAGGCTTTACCTCTAGATTTTTGCCTTTTCCTCTAGATGTTGGGATTCACATCTAGACGTTGAGCTTTACATCTAGATGATGGGCTTTACCTCTAGATTTTGAAATTCACATCTAGGTGTTTTGCTTTACCTCTAGATGCTTGGCTTTACCTCTAGATTTTGGGGTTTACCTCTAGATGTTTGACTTTACCTCTATACGTTGGGCTTTACATGTAGATATTGGGCTTTACGACTAGATGTTGGGCTTTAACTCTGGATTTTGGAATTAACCTCTAGATGTTAGGCTTTACCTCCAGATGTTGGGCTTTACCTCTAGATGTTGGGCTTTACCTCTAGATGTTGGGCTTTACCTCTAGATGTTGGGCTTTACCTCTAGATGTTGGGCTTTACCTCTAGATGTTGGGCTTTACCTCTAGATGTTCGGCTTTACCTCTAGATATTGGGCTTTACCTCTAGATGTTGGGTTTTACATCTAGATGTTTGGCTTTAATTCTAGATGTCGGGCTTTAACTCTAGATTTTGGAATTCACCTCTAGATGGTAAGCTTTACCTCTAGATGTTTGGCTTTACCTCTAGTTTTTGGTCTTTATCTCTACATTTTGGCATTCACCTCTAGATGTTAGGCTTTACTCTAGATATGAGGCTTTACCACTAGATGTGCGTTTTACAGCTAGATGTTTGGCTTTAACTGTAGATGTCGGGCTTTAACTCTAGATTTTGAAATTCACCTCTAGATGTTAGGCTTTACCTCTAGATTTTTGCCTTTTCCTCTAGATGTTGGGATTCACATCTAGACGTTGAGCTTTACATCTAGATGATGGGCTTTACCTCTAGATGTTGGTCTTTACCTCTAGATTTTGAAATTCACATCTAGGTGTTTTGCTTTACCTCTAGATGCTTGGCTTTACCTCTAGATTTTGGGGTTTACCTCTAGATGTTTGACTTTACCTCTATACGTTGGGCTTTACATGTAGATATTGGGCTTTACGACTAGATGTTGGGCTTTAACTCTGGATTTTGGAATTAACCTCTAGATGTTCGGCTTTACCTCCAGATGTTGGGCTTTACATCTAGATGTTGGGCTTTAGGTCTAGAAGTTGGGCTTTACATCCAGGTTTTGGGATTTACCTCTAGATTTGGGGCTTTACCTCTAGATTTTGGATTTCAAATCTAGATTTTTGGCTTTACCTCTAGAAGGTGGGCTTTACATCTAGAAGTATTGCTTCTTCTGTAGATATCGGGCTTTAACACTAGATTTTGGAATTCGCCTCTAGATGTTAGGCTTTACCTCTAGATGTTAGGCTTTACCTCTAGATGTTAGGCTTCAGATCTAGAAATTGGGCTTTTCATCTAGATTTTGGGTTTTACCTCTAGATGTTGGGCTTTAGCTCTAGATTTTGGGTTTTAAATCTGGATTTTTGGCCTTGCCTCTAGAAGCTGGGCTTTACCTCCAGACATTGGGCTTTACCTCTAGATGTTTGGCTTTACCTCTAGATATTGGGCTTTACCTCTAGATGTTGGCTTTTAACCTCTAGATCTTGGGCTTTACCTCTAGATGGTAGGGTTTATATCTAGATCTTTGGCTATAATTCTAGATGTCGGGCTTTACCTCTAGATGTTGGGCTTTACCTCTAGATGTTGGGCTTTACCTCTAGATGTTCGGCTTTACCTCTAGATATTGGGCTTTACCTCTAGATGTTGGGTTTTACATCTAGATGTTTGGCTTTAATTCTAGATGTCGGGCTTTAACTCTAGATTTTGGAATTCACCTCTAGATGGTAAGCTTTACCTCTAGGTGTTTGGCTTTACCTCTAGTTTTTGGTCTTTATCTCTACATTTTGGCATTCACCTCTAGATGTTAGGCTTTACTCTAGATATGAGGCTTTACCACTAGATGTGCGTTTTACAGCTAGATGTTTGGCTTTAACTGTAGATGTCGGGCTTTAACTCTAGATTTTGAAATTCACCTCTAGATGTTAGGCTTTACCTCTAGATTTTTGCCTTTTCCTCTAGATGTTGGGATTCACATCTAGACGTTGAGCTTTACATCTAGATGATGGGCTTTACCTCTAGATTTTGAAATTCACATCTAGGTGTTTTGCTTTACCTCTAGATGCTTGGCTTTACCTCTAGATTTTGGGGTTTACCTCTAGATGTTTGACTTTACCTCTATACGTTGGGCTCTACATGTAGATATTGGTCTTTACGACTAGATGTTGGGCTTTAACTCTGGATTTTGGAATTAACCTCTAGATGTTAGGCTTTACCTCCAGATGTTGGGCTTTACCTCTAGATGTTGGGCTTTAGGTCTAGAAGTTGGGCTTTACATCCAGGTTTTGGGATTTACCTCTAGATTTGGGGCTTTACCTCTAGATTTTGGATTTCAAATCTAGATTTTTGGCTTTACCTCTAGAAGGTGGGCTTTACATCTAGAAGTATTGCTTCTTCTGTAGATATCGGGCTTTAACACTAGATTTTGGAATTCGCCTCTAGATGTTAGGCTTTACCTCTAGATGTTAGGCTTTACCTCTAGATGTTTGGCTTCAGATCTAGAAATTGGGCTTTTCATCTAGATTTTGGTATTTACCTCTAGATGTTGGGCTTTAGCTCTAGATTTTGGGTTTTAAATCTGGATTTTTGGCCTTGCCTCTAGAAGCTGGGCTTTACCTCCAGACATTGGGCTTTACCTCTAGATGTTTGGCTTTACCTCTAGATATTGGGCTTTACCTCTAGATGTTGGCTTTTAACCTCTAGATCTTGGGCTTTACCTCTAGATGGTAGGGTTTATATCTAGATCTTTGGCTATAATTCTAGATGTCGGGCTTTAACTCTAGATTTTGGAATTCACCTCTAGATGTTGGGCTTTACCTCTAGATGTTGGGCTTTACCTCTAGATGTTGGGCTTTACCTCTAGATGTTGGGCTTTACCTCTAGATGTTGGGCTTTACCTCTAGATGTTCGGCTTTACCTCTAGATATTGGGCTTTACCTCTAGATGTTGGGTTTTACATCTAGATGTTTGGCTTTAATTCTAGATGTCGGGCTTTAACTCTAGATTTTGGAATTCACCTCTAGATGGTAAGCTTTACCTCTAGGTGTTTGGCTTTACCTCTAGTTTTTGGTCTTTATCTCTACATTTTGGAATTCACCTCTAGATGTTAGGCTTTACTCTAGATATGAGGCTTTACCGCTAGATGTTTGGCTTTAACTGTAGATGTCGGGCTTTAACTCTAGATTTTGAAATTCACCTCTAGATGTTAGGCTTTACCTCTAGATTTTTGCCTTTTCCTCTAGATGTTGGGATTCACATCTAGACGTTGAGCTTTACATCTAGATGATGGGCTTTACCTCTAGATGTTGGTCTTTACCTCTAGATTTTGAAATTCACATCTAGGTGTTTTGCTTTACCTCTAGATGCTTGGCTTTACCTCTAGATTTTGGGGTTTACCTCTAGATGTTTGACTTTACCTCTATACGTTGGGCTCTACATGTAGATATTGGGCTTTACGACTAGATGTTGGGCTTTAACTCTGGATTTTGGAATTAACCTCTAGATGTTAGGCTTTACCTCCAGATGTTGGGCTTTACATCTAGATGTTGGGCTTTAGGTCTAGAAGTTGGGCTTTACATCCAGGTTTTGGGATTTACCTCTAGATTTGGGGCTTTACCTCTAGATTTTGGATTTCAAATCTAGATTTTTGGCTTTACCTCTAGAAGGTGGGCTTTACATCTAGAAGTATTGCTTCTTCTGTAGATATCGGGCTTTAACACTAGGTTTTGGAATTCACCTCTAGATGTTAGGCTTTACCTCTAGATGTTAGGCTTTACCTCTAGATGTTTGGCTTCAGATCTAGAAATTGGGCTTTTCATCTAGATTTTGGGATTTACCTCTAGATGTTGGGCTTTAGCTCTAGATTTTGGGTTTTAAATCTGGATTTTTGGCCTTGCCTCTAGAAGCTGGGCTTTACCTCCAGACATTGGGCTTTACCTCTAGATGTTGGCTTTTAACCTCTAGATCTTGGACTTTACCTCTAGATGGTAGGGTTTACATCTAGATCTTTGCCTATAATTCTAGATGTCGGGCTTTAACTCTAGATTTTGGAATTCACCTCTAGATGTTGGGCTTTACCTCTAGATGTTGGGCTTTACCTCTAGATGTTGGGCTTTACCTCTAGATGTTGGGCTTTACCTCTAGATGTTGGGCTTTACCTCTAGATGTTGGGCTTTACCTCTAGATGTTGGGCTTTACCTCTAGATGTTGGGCTTTACCTCTAGATGTTCGGCTTTACCTCTAGATATTGGGCTTTACCTCTAGATGTTGGGTTTTACATCTAGATGTTTGGCTTTACATTTAGATGTCGGACTTTAACTCTAGTTTTTGGAATTCACATCTAGACATTAGGCTTTACCTCTAGGTATTGGGCTTTACCTCTAGATGTTGGGCTTTACCTCTAGATGAAGAGTTTTTCATCGAGAAATTTGGATTTAACTGTAGATGTCGGGATTTAAATCTAGACTTTGGAATTCACCTCTAGATGTTCAGGTTTACCTCTGGCTATTGGGATTTACCTCTAGGTATTGGGTTTTACATCTAGATGTTTAGCTTTAACTGTAGGTGTCGGACTTAACTCTACATTTTGGAATTCACCTCTAGATGTTAAGCTTTACCTCTAGATGTTAGGCTTTACCTCTGAATGTTGGTCTTTAAATCTCGACGTTGGGCTTTATATCTTAATTTTGAGCTTCATCCTCTAGATTTTGGGCTTTACCTCTAGATGTTGGGCATTACATCTAGATGTTGGGTTTTAACTCTAGATGTTCGAGTTTACCTCTAGATGTTGGGTTTTACCTCTAGATGTTTGGCTATACCTCTAGACATTGGTCTTTACCTCTAGATTTTGGGCTTTAACTCTAGATTTTGGGTTTTACATCTAGATGTTTGGCTTTAGGTGTAGATGTTGGTTTTACCTCTAGATGTTGGGCTTTACATCTAGATTTTGGGATTTACCTCTAGATTATGGGCTTTACATCTAGATTTTGGTTTTTAAATCTAGACATTTGGCTTTACCTCTAGATGTCAGGCTTTAACTCTAGATTTTGGACTTCCCATCTAGATGTTAGTATTTACCTCTAGATGTTGCGCTTTACCTCTAGATGTTGGACTTTACATCTAGACTTTGGGCTTTACCTCTAGATATTGGGCTTTAGCTCTAGAAATTTGGTTTTAAAACTAGATGTTTGACTTTACCTGTAGATGTAGGGCTTTATCTCTAGATTTTGGAATTCACCTCTAGATGTTAGGCTTTACCTCTAGATATTGGGCTTTAGATCTAGAAGTTGGGCTTTACATCTAGATTTTAGGCTTTACCTCTAGATTTTGGGCTTTACCGCTCGATTTTGGGTTTTCATACTAGATTTTTGGATTTACATCTTGATGTTGGGCTTTACCTCTAGACGTTGGGCTTTACCTCTAGATATTAGGCTTTACCTCTAGATATTAGGCTTTACCTCTAGATGTAGGGTTTTACTTCTAGATGTTTGGTTTTAATTGTAGATGTCGGGCTATAACCCTAGATATTTGAATTAAGATCTAGATGTTGAGATTTACCTCTGGATGTTGGGTTTACCTCTAGATGTTAGGCTTTACCTCTAGATTTTGTGGTTTACACCTAGTTATTTGGCTTTACCTCTAGAAGTTGGGCTTTACATCTAGATGTATTGCTTCTTCTGTAGATATCGGGCTTTAACACTAGATTTTGGAATTCACCTCTAGATATTAGGCTTTACCTCTAGAAGTTGGGCTTTAGGTCTAGATGTTGGGCTTTAGGTCTAGATGTTGGGCTTTACCTCTAGATTTTGGGGTTTCCTCTAGATGTTTGAATTTACCTCTATAAGTTGGGCTTTACATGTAGATATTGGGCTTTACGACTAGATGTTGGGCTTTAACTCTGGATTTTGGAATTAACCTCTAGATGTTAGGCTTTACCTCCAGATGTTGGGCTTTACATCTAGATGTTGGGCTTTAGGTCTAGAAGTTGGGCTTTACATCCAGGTTTTGGGATTTACCTCTAGATTTGGGGCTTTACCTCTAGATTTTGGATTTCAAATCTAGATTTTTGGCTTTACCTCTAGAAGGTGGGCTTTACATCTAGAAGTATTGCTTCTTCTGTAGATATCGGGCTTTAACACTAGGTTTTGGAATTCACCTCTAGATGTTAGGCTTTACCTCTAGATGTTAGGCTTTACCTCTAGATGTTAGGCTTTACCTCTAGATGTTTGGCTTCAGATCTAGAAATTGGGCTTTTCATCTAGATTTTGGGATTTACCTCTAGATGTTGGGCTTTAGCTCTAGATTTTGGGTTTTAAATCTGGATTTTTGGCCTTGCCTCTAGAAGCTGGGCTTTACCTCCAGACATTGGGCTTTACCTCTAGATGTTGGCTTTTAACCTCTAGATCTTGGACTTTACCTCTAGATGGTAGGGTTTACATCTAGATCTTTGCCTATAATTCTAGATGTCGGGCTTTAACTCTAGATTTTGGAATTCACCTCTAGATGGTAAGCTTTACCTCTAGATGTTGGGCTTTACCTCTAGATGTTGGGCTTTACCTCTAGATGTTGGGCTTTACCTCTAGATGTTGGGCTTTACCTCTAGATGTTCGGCTTTACCTCTAGATATTGGGCTTTACCTCTAGATGTTGGGTTTTACATCTAGATGTTTGGCTTTACATTTAGATGTCGGACTTTAACTCTAGTTTTTGGAATTCACATCTAGACATTAGGCTTTACCTCTAGGTATTGGGCTTTACCTCTAGATGTTGGGCTTTACCTCTAGATGAAGAGTTTTTCATCGAGAAATTTGGATTTAACTGTAGATGTCGGGATTTAAATCTAGACTTTGGAATTCACCTCTAGATGTTCAGGTTTACCTCTGGCTATTGGGATTTACCTCTAGGTATTGGGTTTTACATCTAGATGTTTAGCTTTAACTGTAGGTGTCGGACTTAACTCTACATTTTGGAATTCACCTCTAGATGTTAAGCTTTACCTCTAGATGTTAGGCTTTACCTCTGAATGTTGGTCTTTAAATCTCGACGTTGGGCTTTATATCTTAATTTTGAGCTTCATCCTCTAGATTTTGGGCTTTACCTCTAGATGTTGGGCATTACATCTAGATGTTGGGTTTTAACTCTAGATGTTCGAGTTTACCTCTAGATGTTGGGTTTTACCTCTAGATGTTTGGCTATACCTCTAGACATTGGTCTTTACCTCTAGATTTTGGGCTTTAACTCTAGATTTTGGGTTTTACATCTAGATGTTTGGCTTTAGGTGTAGATGTTGGTTTTACCTCTAGATGTTGGGCTTTACATCTAGATTTTGGGATTTACCTCTAGATTATGGGCTTTACATCTAGATTTTGGTTTTTAAATCTAGACATTTGGCTTTACCTCTAGATGTCAGGCTTTAACTCTAGATTTTGGACTTCCCATCTAGATGTTAGTATTTACCTCTAGATGTTGCGCTTTACCTCTAGATGTTGGACTTTACATCTAGACTTTGGGCTTTACCTCTAGATATTGGGCTTTAGCTCTAGAAATTTGGTTTTAAAACTAGATGTTTGACTTTACCTGTAGATGTAGGGCTTTATCTCTAGATTTTGGAATTCACCTCTAGATGTTAGGCTTTACCTCTAGATATTGGGCTTTAGATCTAGAAGTTGGGCTTTACATCTAGATTTTAGGCTTTACCTCTAGATTTTGGGCTTTACCGCTCGATTTTGGGTTTTCATACTAGATTTTTGGATTTACATCTTGATGTTGGGCTTTACCTCTAGACGTTGGGCTTTACCTCTAGATATTAGGCTTTACCTCTAGATATTAGGCTTTACCTCTAGATGTAGGGTTTTACTTCTAGATGTTTGGTTTTAATTGTAGATGTCGGGCTATAACCCTAGATATTTGAATTAAGATCTAGATGTTGAGATTTACCTCTGGATGTTGGGTTTACCTCTAGATGTTAGGCTTTACCTCTAGATTTTGTGGTTTACACCTAGTTATTTGGCTTTACCTCTAGAAGTTGGGCTTTACATCTAGATGTATTGCTTCTTCTGTAGATATCGGGCTTTAACACTAGATTTTGGAATTCACCTCTAGATATTAGGCTTTACCTCTAGAAGTTGGGCTTTAGGTCTAGATGTTGGGCTTTAGGTCTAGATGTTGGGCTTTACCTCTAGATTTTGGGGTTTCCTCTAGATGTTTGACTTTACCTCTATAAGTTGGGCTTTACATGTAGATATTGGGCTTTACGACTAGATGTTGGGCTTTAACTCTGGATTTTGGAATTAACCTCTAGATGTTAGGCTTTACCTCCAGATGTTGGGCTTTACATCTAGATGTTGGGCTTTAGGTCTAGAAGTTGGGCTTTACATCCAGGTTTTGGGATTTACCTCTAGATTTGGGGCTTTACCTCTAGATTTTGGATTTCAAATCTAGATTTTTGGCTTTACCTCTAGAAGGTGGGCTTTACATCTAGAAGTATTGCTTCTTCTGTAGATATCGGGCTTTAACACTAGATTTTGGAATTCACCTCTAGATGTTAGGCTTTACCTCTAGATGTTAGGCTTTACCTCTAGATGTTAGGCTTCAGATCTAGAAATTGGGCTTTTCATCTAGATTTTGGATTTACCTCTAGATGTTGGGCTTTAGCTCTAGATTTTGGGTTTTAAATCTGGATTTTTGGCCTTGCCTCTAGAAGCTGGGCTTTACCTCCAGACATTGGGCTTTACCTCTAGATGTTGGGCTTTACCTCTAGATGTTGGGCTTTACCTCTAGATGTTCGGCTTTACCTCTAGATGTTCGGCTTTACCTCTAGATATTGGGCTTTACCTCTAGATGTTGGGTTTTACATCTAGATGTTTGGCTTTAATTCTAGATGTTGGGCTTTAACTCTAGATTTTGGAATTCACCTCTAGATGGTAAGCTTTACCTCTAGATGATGGGATTTACCTCTAGATGTTGAGTTTTAAATCTAGACGATTTGATTTACATCTAGATTTTGGTCTTTACCTCTAGATGTTGGTCTTTACCTCTAGATTTTGAAATTCACATCTAGGTGTTTTGCTTTACCTCTAGATGCTTGGCTTTAACTGTAGATGTCGGGCTTTAACACTAGATTTTGGAATTCACCTCTAGATATTAGGCTTTACCTCTAGAAGTTGGGCTTTAGGTCTAGAAGTTGGGCTTTAGGTCTAGATGTTGGGCTTTAGGTCTAGATGTTGGGCTTTACCTCTAGATTTTGGGGTTTACCTCTAGATGTTTGACTTTACCTCTATAAGTTGGGCTTTACATGTAGATATTGGGCTTTACGACTAGATGTTGGGCTTTAACTCTGGATTTTGGAATTAACCTCTAGATGTTAGGCTTTACCTCCAGATGTTGGGCTTTACATCTAGATGTTGGGCTTTAGGTCTAGAAGTTGGGCTTTACATCCAGGTTTTGGGATTTACCTCTAGATTTGGGGCTTTACCTCTAGATTTTGGATTTCAAATCTAGATTTTTGGCTTTACCTCTAGAAGGTGGGCTTTACCTCTAGGTATTGGGCTTTACCTCCAGATGTTGGGTTTTACATCTAGAAATTTTGGCTTTAACTGTAGATGTCGGGCCTTAACTCTAGATTTTGGAATTCACCTCTAGATGTTAGGTATTACCTCTAGATGTTGGCCTTTACCTCTAGATGTTGGCCTTTACCTCTAGATGTTGGGCTTCAGATCTAGAAGTTGGGTTTTATATCTAGATTTTGGGCTTTACTTCTAGATGTTGGGCTTTACCTCTAGACATTGTCTTTACCTCTAGATGTAGGGTTTTACATCTAGATGTTTGGTTTAAACTTTAGATCTCAGGCTTTAATTCTAGATTTGGAATTCACCTCTAGAATTTGGGCTTTACCTCTAGATGTTGGGCTTCAAATCTAGATTACCGGCTTTACCGCTAGATGTTGGGCTATATTTTTAGATTTTTCCATTTAAAACTAGAGTTTTGTCTTTACCTCTAGATGTTGGTCTTTACCTCTAGATTTTGAAATTCACATCTAGGTGTTTTGCTTTACCTCTAGATTCTTGGCTTTACCTCTAGATGCTGGGTTTTATATCTAGATGTTTGGCTTTACCTCTAGATATCGGGCCTTAAGTCTAGATTTTGGAATTCACCTCTAGATGTTAGGCTTTACCTCTAGAAGTTGGGGTTACCACTAGATGTTTGGCTTTAGATCTAGAAGTTGGGCTTTACATATAGATTTTAGGCTTTTCCTCTAGATGTTGGGTTTTATCTCTAGATTTTGGGCTTTACCTCTAGATGTTGGGCTTTACATCTAAACTTTGTTTTTTACCTGTAGATGTTGGGCTTCACCTCTAGATGTTTGTCTTCAGATCTAGAAATTGGGCTTTACATCTAGATTTTAGGCTTTAGCTCTAGATGCTGGTCTTTACCTCCAGATTTTGGGTTTTAAATCTAGATTTTTGGCTTGTCCTGTAGAAGTTGGGCTTTACCTCTAGAAGTTGGGCTTTACCTCTAGACGTTGGGCTTTACCTCTAGATGTTGGTCTTTACCTCCAGATATTGGGCTTTACCTCTAGATTTTGGGCTTTACTTCTAGATGTTGGGCTTTACCTCTAGATGTTGGACTTTAACTCTAGAAATTGGGCTTTACCTCTAGATGTTGGGCTTTACATGGCTTGGGCTTTATCTCTAGGTGTTTGGCTTTACTTCTGCATCTTGAGCTTTACCTCTAGATGTTATGCTTTATCTCTACATGTTGGGCTTTACCTCTAGAAGTTGGACTTTACATCCAGATGTTGGAGTTTACCTCTGTGTGTTGGGCTTTACCTCTAGATGTTGAATTTACCTCTAGATGATAGGATTTACGTCGCTTTGGCTTTACCTCTAGATGTTGTGCTTTACATCGCTTGGGCTTTAAGTCTATATGTTTGGCTTCACATTTAGATGTTCAACTTTACCTCTAGATGTTTGCTTTACATCCAGATTTTGGTCTTTACCCCTAGATGTGGGGCTTTACCTCTAGAAGTTGGGTTTTACATAGCTTGGGCTTTACCTCTAAACGTTGTGCTTTACCTCTAGATTTTGTGCTTTAAGGCCAGATATTGGGCTTTACCTCTAGATTTTGGCTTTACATCACTTTGGCTTTACCTCTAGATATTTGGCTTTTCCTCTAGATGTTGGTCTTTACCTTTAGAAGTTGGGCTTTACATCCAGATGTTGGGCTTTACCTCTAGATGTTGGGCTTTACCTCTAGATATTTGATTTACATCCAGATGTTAGGCTTTACCTCTAGATGTTGGGTATTGCCTCTGGATGTTGGGCTTTTTTGGGAGGACATTTATGAAATAAGGGACATGTGAACAGTCCAGCCTTTTTAGAGAATCTGAGCTGGGACGTACTGGAACTGCTGAAAGCGTAAACAACTTCTGGTGCAGGGGGCATGAACATCTTGCAGGTGCAGAAGAAGAGACAGCCGCCATTAATGACGCAGTTTTAATTTCTTGAAGAAGATGGGTGTGAACATTTTTGAACGTGACTTGAACATGACTCGCAATGTGGCCAATCAGGTTGGACTATGGGCTGTTATTTGCGATGAAGCCAATCAGTATTTATTGGGTGTGGTCGAGGGTTATAAATTGCACTGGAAACACGGAAATTAAGGTTCACTTGTTAGATCACATTGATCGTGTCAGTGTCCTCACGCAGCTCCCGCAAGTGGTGCCCAAACAGGGACCCTCAGATTCCTCAGAACAAAGTTGCAAGACTTGGAGAGGAAGAGGGTGGAAGGCCAACCGAAAGAGATCCGCTGCCCCGGTGGAGTAATTAAAAAAAAAAAAAGAAAAGGAAAGAAAAATAAAAGAGTAACAGCGATCTGCCCAGTCGCTAAGCGGTGACTCACATAGTTACCAGGAAGGAGGAGAGAAAAAGAAGGTGCGCACCTCGTCATGAAACGATTACGGAATCTCACCCTGATCAGGTGAGTGGTTGGGGAGACAGATGGGGTTGGACAAGCACCAGGAGGCTGTCCTAAATCTGCTCCAACACATACTCTCAGTGAGAGGACTGAATCCTCGGCTCTTAAAGTGCTGTTATTATGGGCATGGAATAGAAGTTTAATCCCTTCCTTGGGAGTTGCTTTTGAACTCGCTATGTGGGAGGCCATAGGTAAAGAGTTATGGGAAGATATAAGCTGGGGGGGAGCGAGAGCAAAAGAAGCAGGCAAGTACGCCACGTTATGGAAATTGCTTATGGAGATGTTACGTAGTATGAAAGCTGAAAGAGCTGCTGCAGCTTCTGCCTTTGCTGCCTTTACCCCCTCCTCTGGCGATTCTTCACCAACAACTACTACTTCTATTTTTTCTACGCGAATTTCTGTTCCTGTTCCACCTCCCTTGACCCCTGCTAATCAGACACAGACCGCGAGTTCGGGGGCTGGTGGGGCCTCCGCGGGGACTGCACCCTCGGAGGAGGAGGTGCGCCATAATGGCGGCGACGCGATCGCAGTAAGAAGGGACTCGGAAGAGAATGTGGAAAAACTACAAGGGGGCTTGGGCAAAGAAAAGGGGGAAGCACGTGAACCAGCAGACCCACCCAAATCCCACCCCTATCCTGAAGACACAGCAGCCCGCCCAACATCCCACCCTTATCACGACGTCACAACGACCCTCCCAGAATCCCGCCCTTATCGCGACGTCACAGTGACCCGCCTAGAATCCCGCCCTTATCCCGACATCACAACGACCCGCCCAGAATCCCGCCCTTATCCCACCGTCACAACGGCCTGCCTACAGGAAGACTCTCTTTCTCCGGGGATCATGTCGAAACAAAAGTAGAAAAAGGAACTGCTTGATGAAGTCCTGCAGCAACTCATAAACAAACTATCGGCACTCAATACAGCAGCGGACAGCAACAAGAAGAATCCAGAAAACGCTGCGACTCATAATCCTTTTGCTGTACCGTCATCACTACCAGTGCCTTTGTCGCAAATGCCTGTGCCAACTACTTCATTGTCAAATACGCCATTAAGTGAACAAGAAGCAGGATGAAGATGGAAAGGAGTAATTCGTGATGCCCTAATTGAAGGAAATTTTCTTCCTTCTGCCTTTCCTATCATTACAGATCAGGCAGGAGGTAGAAAATGGGAACCGTTTGATTGGAAAATCCTTGAAAAAGCACGTTTAGCAGTATCACAATATGGGCTTCAATCTAGTTATACTCAACAATTATTACAATCTATTTTTACAGCAGATGTTTTGTTACCACTTGATTCACAACAGATTGCTAACATTCTTTTGTCCCCTTCTCAACAGCTTATGTTCTCCAAGGCCTGGCAACAACTCTGTGACTAGGAGGCTGCATGACCAAGGCAGCAAGGGGATCCATTGTATGGGGTACAAGCACAAATGCTAACAGGCCAAAGTCCTTTTGCGAGCGTGGCTTTACAACAAGGTTTTATAGGAGAGGTATTACAATTGTCACAGCAGTTAGCTTACCAAGCAATGATTTCAGTCAGGGAACCAGGAAAGATATGTTCCTTTGCCAGCATTCAGCAGAGTCCACAAGAAAGTTTTCCTTCTTTTATTGATCGTTTAGATCAGGTTATTAGAAGTCATCCAGATTTGGATGAGGGAATGAAGGAAAAGGTTTTTAAAGTGTTTGCCTTTGAGAATGCTAATGATACAACAAAAAAAGCTTTAAGTACCCTACCCAGAGATGCACAAGTAGCTGATATGCTTGAAGTTATAGAACGCACCAATGGTACCGCGTCCTTACTTGCTGCTGCTGTATACAGTGCGGTTCAGCCCCTCATAGATAGAAAGGAGGGAGGCAAGCAAAAGAGATGTTTCAATTGCAGGACAATGGGTCACTTTATCAGCCAAGGTAAACTCATTTCAGTCCCTCTGTAAATCAAACTTCCGCAGTTACACGGCGTACCAAATTCTAATCGCACTGTAGGTTTGTGCTTGCCAGGCAGGTTTAAAAAGTGCTTAATTTTTCAGTCATTGCAATAGGGTCAAAGCAGGTCCTTAGTTTAAAACTATTTTTTAAACTGTCTTATGATCTGTATGTGTCTGGTCAAAAAGAAAGCTTCATAATGCTATTTTTATCCATGATGTTAGCTGGCTGTAAAATATGAGACATTTTATCTAAAGCAGGTAAAGAAATTCAGGATTCATTTACAAGTTGCCTATAAAGTTGTGTAATTTGGAAAGCAGTATTCATTATGAAAGAGCTCTCAAGTTCCTTGTAAAGATAATCTAATTAAATCTAAAAAAAAAAAAATACAAAAAAGGGGGATCTGCATAAAAGATATAAAAGCCTTTGACAGATTTCTTGAAGTGCAATGGAGAATGGAGAATACCTGCTTGATAACACATAGTTGTTATTGAGTTTTCTCAGATTCAGTTGACAACCCAGAGGCGACAATCTCTGTCCAGCTGCAGGAGCCAATGAGGACCGGGACTCCCTAGGCGCGCCCCGGGACCTTTTCTCGGAGGGGCTCCCTGACTCATCTGGCTCGCTGCAGGGGCAGACACGGTCCATCTACGGAAAAAGGTATTCTTTCTGGTCTGGTTCTGTAATTTGCTAAATGTTCACACTGTGCACCGATTGGCATTGATGTCAACATGTATTTTCACCACTTGCACTGATATTTAACTATGTGAATGGGGTTAGTCTGCTTGGTGTTGTGGTTGGTATTGTAATAATCATGTGTGCCATGTTTTTGAAAGAGCCGTGTGAGAATGTCCTGGGGGGAATTTTGTTTGCTGGTTTGTAACAAGCTGTCATAAAAACTCGTTGTTATTAGTAGAAAGAGCAACACTGTCCTGATGGTTTATAACGAGGCGTTGCCTTTCACACATGGAAAATGGTTGATCATTCTGTTGGCTGGGTCCGTGGGGATCTGCAGTTGTCAGACAAACTGGATTGGATTGAGGGAACGCGTGAGATGGCGAGACTTTTTGGCATTCAGTTCTTACACGTATGAACAAGGGGCTCCCAGGTAAGATCTGGTTTTCCTCACACTTCACAAAAGCAAAACAGTCTTTATACAATCATTCTCAATCAAAAATAGCTGTTTATTTTTAACAATGAGTGCCCCAGAGGTAATCACGCCAGTGAGTCTCTTCTACTGACTGAGTCTGAGAATGAATGCTTTTTAAAACAATAACCAGTAAATCGAGAACGCCTTAGAAAGATGGGATGGTTTTCTTCCAGGGCAGGCAAAGCTGCATCGAGTGTGTTCTGAGTGACACGTGCTGTGAAGCAGACCTCTGGGTGAGATCTGATGGTAAGACAAGAAGGGCTCTGGCTTTATTAAGGACATGTGTCATGCAAGTCGTGTGTGGTTCTGTTATTTCGATACCAGCATCAGAGGGAGCGGGAGCAGGACAGAGTGATACTTACACTGCTCTTCCTTTGAGACCCCAGCAGTTTCCAGCAATACCAAGGGCTTTCCTTGCCCAGACTCCGAGGGACTGGACCAACTAGACTGTTTTCATGGCTTCTCATGAGCCCTGAACCACACCTGAAACGAGAGACAACTACTCTCACTCATGTGGTCTGCGCTGCTGTTGTCTTCTTTCCTGCCCTCCTCCTTCTTTCCTACCCTCCTTCTGCTTTCTGTCTTAACAGACTGTAGCTGAGCTGACCAGGACTGATTATTTTGCCAACTTCTGTGGACAAAAAGACAACTTGGAAACTGCTGTCCTGAGCCAACCATCATTGTCCTGAGCCAGCCCAAAACGGGAGTGTCTGAAGCTGCCGGTCCTTAACACTCCAACCCAACTCAAGAGCGTTGCCATCTTTTCCCTTGGACTGCAGTTGCCTGGGTCACCTCGTGCCCCAGTGCAGGTTCTTGTTGGTCTTGCTGGTGCTGGCCCTGTGTTTTGGGCGGGGGGCGGCCCTGGCCGCAGAACCCCGGTGGTGTTCAGTTGGTATTTGCCAGTTCAGCTCCCTGACCCGGTTCACCACGTTCCCCGAAAAGTGCCGCTGTTGGAGCGAGGGAGGAGAAACGCAGAGCTAGGGCCAGGGAGGGGGGGCTGGCGTGCTGCCGACGTAGGGGTGCTTGAGCGGTCACGGCTGCAGCCCGCAGAGCCTGTCCTGCCTGTCATTTTCTCAGATGGCCGTGCGTGGGGGTGAGCACAGAAACAGGCTGCATGTCCTGTCCTGACTGCTCTTTGCTCTTTCCTTCTGTGCGCTCAGGTTTTGTTCCCACTGAAACTTTCCAGATCACAACAATAGCAGTTGCAGCAATTCCCAGTCACCTCAAACAATTTTTTTTCTCTCAGAAGAATCATCACTGCCATTTATGTAGATACTCCTTTTCTCCTTAGCTGGAAAAGATGTGAAACGGAATAGCACTAAGAACAGATTTCAGATATTTTGTTTTCCATATTTTTGTATCTCATATGAAGTTTTACAAGACCTTTTTTAAAGGTGGATTTTTCTTTTATTAAGCTATCATGACTGTTCCATAGTAGACTAAACAAATCTAAGAGGGAGATGGTCATAGACCTAGGGATTATTAGTCAGATGACTGAAGAACTTGCTGAACACTAGAAAAAAGAAAACAAAACCAACCCAAACCCCTCGCTCTTGCCAGATCCAGTCCCTGAGCACCTCATCCCACACCTGAGCTCAGCACTGGACACAGCTTAGTGCAAGGCAGCAGCAGCAGCTCATGGTGCTGCAGAGCTACACTTTCAAACCCCAACCTGTTTGTGAGGTAGCAGGGTCTGGTTAAAGCTGCTGGTTCTCTGAGTTCATTGATAACGTCAGAGTTAAAGAAATTAGACCGAAGCCATTCAGTACAATACTTGAATGTGTAGTGCGTCAGGCAGAGGGCTTTGGAGCCGTGATTGAGTTGCTTACAAAGAACAGAATCAGGATTACATGGGGCTGTTCTTTGATATTTTGGGATTTTCAGTCCTTTGCCACCCATGTGTGTAATTTTCAGCTATTTTGTTTTTTATTGTGAATGGACACAATGAATACCTGGCTATCAGTGCTTTTAAAGCCTTACTAAAGCATTGAGTAATAAATAAATAGGGCTGGTTTTTAATCATGTTGCTACGTTTTGTGATGCAACATTTTGTGATGTCTCGAACAAGGTGACAGTTCTTAAACTTTTGGGGGGTTTATGCTTCCTATACTACTTGTGGCATCCTCAGGCAGAAAGCACGATACCCAGAGCAAAGCAGCAGACTTTTGAAATGGGCTAACTTGGATTCTTCCCTTAGTTCTCTTGCTGCAAAGCACATTCTAGTTACTCCTCACGGTTAAAAGCTTGGAGGCACAATTACCAGCTGACACAGCTCCTGTGTCATTTCTCTGTTTTCCCAGATGTTGAAATAATAATGCGGTGCCTCATTCCTGCAATGATGACCGGGAAAATGCTCACCAGCTGCATGTTATACTGTGTTTTCTTCAGTGTTCTGCAAGTCCAACAAAAATACAGTTTAGTAAATGCTTGTTCCCTGACTGCAGCATGGCCATCCGCACATGTTGTTGCAGCCTGTTGGGTGTTTATTTTTCCATAGGTAAAAATTAGAAGTGCTTCATTTTCAGTTATTAGGGCTAAATGATGAGGAAACACATGGGAAAGTTCCACTGTATGTGATAGAAAATGTACCTTAAAAGTGAGAGTCTGGCTGTTTATTTTGGAAAACTGGTTGTCTGTGCTTTAAATTCAGGAAATGTGAGTGTGTACTCGCACAGTTGGATACAGCCGTGTTTACTCTGCATTTCTGAAATTACAGTGACTGTATCCAACCTGTTGTGCAGTATCGTGTGGAGTCCCTGGTGCTGCGTATTGCAAAGCCAACGAATTGTGTTCCTGGGACACCCAGCACCCAGCAGCGAGCTCAAGGGAAAGCCCTGCAACGTGCTCCCTCAGTACCGGAGCCAGAATCCCGCTCCTGCGGCAGTGCTGTTCTCGTGTGAGCCTTCCAGCCGTTAGAGCCCTCCGGTGGGATAGCGCACAGCTACTGGTTTTCAGCCTGCCTGGGACAGGTTGAAAGCTTAGGGAAGTAAGTGGTTCATCTTTTCTCACAAACTTGAATTCCATGCTGGGGGGGGTGGGGGGTGGGGTAAGGGGGTGGTGTATGCACACACATATTCCTATGCACATCAATATGTATTTTTAATTAAACATAGAATTAGACTCTGTTCTGATTAAAAAAAAAAATCAACTCTGTATGTCCATGTGTGTAGGGCTGTCCCATTCTTGTGGTGAGGCCGTTTTTTTTTCAGAAATAGTTAGAATGTCACATAAATGTACTCCCTGTTTTCAACACTGGACTGGTATTATTCGGCTGTATGTTAATAAATGATTGTTGTTCTCTTTTGACAGTTGTAGTTCATTCTGGTCTTAACTATGCAAAATGGAAAGATACAATGAGTTACTCTGTGTGGCCTCTCTTATGGAGCTTAACAGCGATTCTGTTGATTGGAAATCTCATGGGTCATTATAACGTGTTATTTGTAATTGTACGTCGCTAAGAAATTTTGAATGACAGTATGTTTGTTTATGGCTGAGATTATAATTGTGACTGTATCCTTGGTAGTGTTACCAGCATTTAATGTGAGTTGGTGGGTTTCCTTGCTCGGGCTGTAAATGAATGAGTTGTCTTCATATTTCATTTTCCTCTCTATCAGACAGGATGCATTCCAATCTGGCCGTGCATCTCTCAGAGCCCTTCTTGACTGACTGTACCAGATTAGAGATGATACCCCAGTGTCACCCAGTGGAGGAGCTTTTGTCAAGGTGATGATGTCAGGGCTCTCTGACAGGCACTTTCCCTTCCTGTTGGCCGAGCAGCTGAAGATCAACTTGATCTTGTAGTTTCTCTTTTGCTGCATTACGAGCAGACAGAAGGGGGGGAGGTTCAGTCTCCCATTTCCCCATGTTTCTTGGTATTTGTCAGACGGCTGAACTTCTGGCAGTTCAGGAAGTATTTACACTTTATGCTTTCATGTACCCTGAAGGCTCATTTCATCAATAATTCAACTGTGTTTTACTTGTGCAGTTTGGGGATCAAACAGTAATTATCTGTGTGTAACACTTCGTTCTTCCTCTGCCTGTAGAGCAGAATGTCTTCCCAGAAAAAGAGTCCTGGTTTGGGAGATGAAACTCCCTGACCTGCTTTCTGTTGTTCTCATTTTATATGAGGTGTCTGCTGGCTGCTTGGTAAGGAAGTAATAAATATGGCCTGGAGCTCTTTCAAATAATTAGGCAGTCACCAGCATACAGCTATTTAACGTAAACCACAAACTCCAAGTAAAGAATATTTGCAAGATTTTTAAATGACAATATTCCTTTAGCATTTACCATTAGGAGAATGAACAGTTAACTCTTGAAGTCCCGTTTCTGTTAACAAGGGTATCTAACCAGTGGGTGAGTGGGGCTGAGGAGAACAAAGAACAAGAAGCTGTTTACCCTGCCCTTGAGAGCTTTGCCTGCATTCGGGGTTGCTCCTGGTAGTTGTGGGAAGAGCCAAATCGTTGGTGCCTGAGGCACCTTGCAAACTAATTTGTCCTCTGAACAGCGATTATCTTAACAGTTCTGGGGTTTGCTTTTACTGCTCACTCTTTAGGTTGGGCTTTTGAACGTGATTTTTTCCTTGGTTCCCTTTGTGGCAGCCTTCAAGAAGAAAGGGTGTGCTGGCGGGAGTGCTGGGAGGGATCTTGGAGCCGAGGACGGCGGTGAAACAGCCCGTGAAGGCTTATGAGGCTGACAAGGCTGTGACTGGAATGCCTGCAGCTCGGCAGTCGGGTCTGGAATTTACAGCTGACGTCACGTGCGGTGCCAGCGGTGCTGATGGCTCTGGAGGAGGGCCGGCGGGGGCGGGGCGGCGCTGCCGCGGCGGGGGGCGCCGCTGGGGAGAGCGGGGCCGGTCCGGGCCTGGGCTGGCGGCCGGGCTGGGGGGCGGAGAGTGGCGGAGCCACCGGCTGCTCGCTGGGGGTTGCTGGGGAGCGGCGGCCCCGGCCCCGGCGGCGTCGCGGGGCTCCCGGCGGGCGGGCGGTGCCGGACTCCGCTGCCCGGGGTGCGGGCTGGTGCCCGCGGGGCAGGAGGAGCCGTCGGCCGAGCGGGAGCGGGGCTTAGGTGTGGAAGAGGCGCGGGCTGTGGGTTTTGCTGTTCAAAGTGCAGGCAAGGATAACGAAGGGGTTATGACTGCGAGGGCAGAAGGAGGGTGGGGGCGCTTTGGAAGAAGCCCCGGGCTGCGACACTGCGAAAGTTGGGCAAGTTCCTCCCCGCGGGGCGAGGGGAGGCTGCAGCCGCTCGCCGCGACCCTCTGCGTGAGAGCCCGGCCGGGAGCCGCTGCGCCTCGCCTGCTCCTCGCTGCGGGGGGAGATGCTGCAGCCCAGGAGGTCCCGTCGGGTCTGGTTCAGCATCGGCTGGGGCAGAGCCCAGGCGCTGACGAACCTCCTTTCCCCGCGGCGAACGCGCAGAGACGCCCCGGCCCCCGCTGTGCTGCCGCTGGTCGTGTCCGTCTGAGCGAGAGGGGGGCGCAGCGCGGTTCCCGGGACAGAGCGGGCCCCCGGGGAGCCCCTGCTGGCGCCTGGTCTGCCCGTGCGTGATCCGGGCTGTGCCGGCGAAGGACGATTTGAGAGAGGCACCTCTGTCTGTCACGGATTTGAACTCTCCCTCACTGTCAGCAGTTCTGACTGAAATAGCGGAGCTGTTGCGTTCCAGGGTGCGGAGCGAGGGCCGCGGTAGCTGTCTGTGCTGCCCCGGGGCGCTCCGGTGCCGGGCAGGACGGCGGCTCCGTGCCGAGCGCGGGGCGCTGGTTTCTGCCGCCCGCCGCGGTGGAGCTGCGGGACCGTCCCCGCTCCCCCGGGGGGAGACTTGCCGGGCCGGAGGCTGAGCACGGGCCTCGGGTGCCGAACGGCCGGAGGAGTGACAGGGGGTCGTGGCTGTGGAACGCTCCTGCGGCGCCTCGGTCTGGTCGGGGGCGTTTCCAGCCCCCACAGCCCAACCCCCGCCCTGCCGGTCTCCTCCCTCCCGCCCTGCCCCGCCCGCCCCCGCGCTCCCAGCGGAGCCGCAGCCGGCGGGGACTCGCCCGGCGTCCGGTACGTCCCGCTCTGCCGCGGGCGGACCGGCCCCGGGAGCGGCCGGGAGCAGGGGCGGGAGGCGGGGGCGGCAGCGGGACCCCCCGAGCCCCGCGTCTGCGGGAAGGGCCGGCGGGAGAGGCTGCCATGAGCGCTCCGCTCTCCGCACGCCTCCGCGGGGCGCGCTGGCGCGGGCGGTTTGCGGGCAGAGAGCGGGGTGTCTGTGAGGGGCCGAGCGCGGTTTGGGGGGAGGTGGCAGCCGCTCCGCCCGGAGTCGGTCACTGCCGAGCCGCGCCGTCGTTAAAAGGATTCGGGCCTCGGGATGCGAGCCCTCGGCCCTGCCCCCTCGGCGTGTCCCCTGAGCTCGGCCGTCCCTCCCCCCCCCCCCCCCCCCCCCCGAGCGGGAGCGTGGCCGGGGACGGAGCGGAGCGGGCTTCCCGGCCCCCCGCGCCCCGCAGGCGCCTTTCGGGTGCGTCATTAGTGATAATAATATCCGTTCTTTTTGTAGCGAGATTGAGGATGGATGGGGGAAAGCGATGGGAAATAATCGCCTTTTTTCCGGTGGCAATAAGGAAACGTGAAAATCATGCACTGGGGCGCGGGGGCGGGGGGTCGGGAGGGAGGGAGGAGAAAAGCGTTTGTAATTTGAAACAGAAAGAAAAAGCTTTTATTGGGGAAAATACGTCTCTAATCAAATCTGTCTAAATTAAATGCTGTCTACAACCCAGAAGTCACCAACCAGCAAAATGTATACGCGCTCAGTTCGGTTTCCCCTTAGTTTCATAGTTTTGCTTCCGACTCGAAATTTCCAAGTGATTACCGCTCCGATTTCAAGGCTGAAAGAGCATTTTCTGTAAACGTTCGGTTTATAAGTATAGGGAGAAACACGTATTTGGGGATCCTGATATTCAGGTGAAGGCGCCAAGAAGAAACCAGCTGCCGGCGGCGGAAAAACAAATGAACGGGAGAGAAAGGTGCGGGGGATGCCCTGCGAATAAAGCAATCGCTACAGAGATATTTAGATGTATTTAATGGGATGCGTTATTCAAAAGCCCTGCTGACTGGTCTAATCATTTAGAATCGCCTGTTTTCCTAAAAACTTTACCAAATATTTACACTCAATAAACATTAATCGATTAACAAGCCGGTCATGCTCTTACAGGACCTTTCCTGCGGTCCCGCCATCGCGCTGTCCCCGCGCGTCTCCACCGTTTTGTCGTTTTGACAAAGTATAAACGGAGCCCTTCAGGCGGTGGTGTTTATAAACCGGCTCGTCTGGGTTCAGAGTGAGTCTCCCCGTCCATCCACATCACCAGATAGAATAATAGTAACGAATCAGACATGGAAGAACCGGGCTGAACCACCGGCCTTTTCCCTTTTTCCCCAGGGGTACTGAAGTCCCGAATCACCAATTCTTCTAACTTTCTGGCCGTTGATCCACGGGAATTCGTAGTTCAATGTCAAAGGTAACAACAAAGCATTATTCGACTGTTCGACAGCTGGAGGAAAAGGGTAACTCCTGTGTACGAGCTGCTGCTGAGCTTGGCCAGATTGAGGGGAAAAAAGGGCGAACAGCCCGGCGGGGTGACGTCAGGCGCACCCAGCGCGCTGTCCGGGCTCCGGGGCTCCTTTCCCGGCGGGCCGGCAGGAGCCCCGGCGGGCGGCAGCCGCTGCGCTCTCTCCCCCTGCGCAGCCCGCGCCCTCCCGGCCCGGCCTCCCGCTCTCCCCCGCGGCTCCTCTGGCTGCCGGTGGCGGGACCCGGCTCCCACGGCCGTTCCCGGCTCGCTGTCCCGGGCAAGGCCGGCACCGCGCGCGGGCTCCGGCGGCGGATCCCGCTGCCCCTTCCGAGGCGCGGTGAGACCCGAGTCCTCCGGCCGAGGCGGGGGAAGCCGCGCTCGGCGCCGCTCCTCGGGGCCGGGCCGGGGGCCGGGTGCGGAGCGGAGCGATGCTCTCCCTGAGCCCGCCCGGGGCCCCGCTGCTCCTTCGGCCCCGCTGCCAGGGGCGGCCCGGAGCCCCCCGGGAGAGCCGAGCGCAGGGCGGGCGGCCGGGCTGTCCCCGCTGCTCGGGGGGAGGGAGGGGAGTGGCGGGGCCGGCGGCGGCCGAGCTCCCGCGGGGAGACCCGCCCGTCCCCGCCTCCCCATCCCGGGGCAGTGCCGGCGTGTCTCGCTGCTGCCCACCCTGCGCTCCCCGGGCGTTTGCGGGGAGGGGGGACACCCGCCGCCGGGGCTGACCTGTGCCGGGGATGCTCCCGCCGCGCCCCGGTCCCGCCGTGCCCGGGGAGGGGTGGCTCTCGCCCCTGCACCCCCCACAGCCCCCTCTTTTCTTTGCCCCCCCCCCCCCCCCCGGCGCCGCCGTAAAAGGTGGAGCTCTGCAGGGGGTGCGGCGGGGACGGGCGCGGGTGCCCCCGAGGGAGGGGCGACTGCTGCCGGGCGGCCGCTGGCCTCGCCGGGACCGGCGAGGGGCCCGATCCCGTCCGGCCGCGACTTGCCGGCCGAAGCTCTCCCCTCCCGCTGGCAGCGCTTCGCCGGCGCTGTCGTGCCGACCCGGCGCTCCGCTGTGACGAGCTTTAGCGGCAGCGGCGCTTCCCCGCCCGCTCGTCCCCTCTTCCCGGCCCCGCCGTAGATTACCCCGCGCCGGCCCGGGAAACGCCTGGAGGGGCAACGGCCGGGGGCCGGGTCGGGCCGCGGGGGGTGGGTGGGCTGCTGCGCGCCCGATCCCGAGACAGCTCCGGGACTTGATTTTCGCGGGGGCCACTGCCGCCGCGGAGCCCGGGAGAGCGGCGCTCCCCCCCTCCCCTCCTCGCCCCGTGTCCCCGGCACTGGTTTCCCCGCGGGAGAGGGGAGCAGTCGGGCCCCTCTCCCCTCTCCCCGCGCCGCAGCCAGCGGCCCCGCGGCTCCCCGCCCCCTCGCTCCGACCTCCCCGCTCCGCTCCGCTGTGCCCGCTATCCGGGCCCCTCCGGGAAGGGGCTCTGGCCCTGTTGCCCGGGTCCTGCCGCTCCGGAGGAGGGCAAGGAGGGGCCGGGGGAAGGAGCAGGAGCGGCGAAAGCGGCGTGAGAGGGAAGGAGGACACTGCCCCTTCCCGGGCTCTCTCCCCCCGCCCCGTGGGCAGAGCCCAGCTCGGCCAAGGCACGGGCGGGCCGGGGCCGGGCCGGGCGCTCTGGGGGTTCCCCGGCGGCGGCACCGCCGCCCGGCCTGGCAGCCCCTTCCCGCGGCCCCCCGGGGCCCGACGGCGCCGGCCCCGAGCCGAGGGAACCGCGCGGCCGCGCTCCCGGCGGCACCGGCCGCGCGGGCAGAAACGGCTCCGACCGGAGCGGGGCGCCGGGCGCGGAGCCGGGGCCGCTGCGGGGGCGTTTGCCCTGTGGGACAGCGGCGGGGCCGGGGGCTGCGGGGCGCTTCCCTCCCGTGAGATACGGGGAGGAAACTCTTCCCGGGAGGGCGGCGAGGCGCTGGCACAGGCTGCCCGGAGCGGCTGGGGCTGCCCCTGCCTGGCAGGGCTCCAGGCCAGGCTGGACGGGGCTGGGAGCGACTGGGCTGGTGGGAGGTGTCCCTGCCCAGGGCAGCGGGTGGCACTGGGTGGCCTTGGAGGCCCCTTCCAGCCCAAACCCTTCTGGGATGAGTCTGGGAAAGAAGCAGCGCAAACACACTGTAAGCACCAAACTAGTATATGTTAATCCAGCTTTGTGATGAGAACGTACACTGCAGCCTCTGCCTTCCTCAGTCAGTACACATGGATTACATCAGCTGCACACATTAAAATTAGGGGGGAAAATCAATGTCAGACTGGTGACTTCAGCTCTGTTCGCTGCACAGATTCGTACAGGAAATGTGTCTGTTCTGCGAGGGAAATAAACAAAAAAGGACAATAAAGCCAGTAAATAAACCTCACAGAAAAGTCCTTACACCAGAAAGAAAACAACAACAATTCAAACAAGAAGAAAAATGTCAAATGATTCAATCTTCTGGGGATATTCTAAAACCTGACGCTTTTGGGGTGGGAATTAGCTTTGTATTTGTTCTGGCACCATTTACTCCAAAATATATCACACTAAAACATACAGCCCTAGTGGGGGGGAGGGCGGGGAACAACACCCCAAAACCAACAAACAAAAACATGTCTCTGCTTTTATTCACCCAACATCCCGGAGAAGTTAGATAATGGAAAAGTAATTCTGTGGAGCCTTGCTAAGTTTTAATGCATTTGTAATCATTAATTATTCTTCCAATACATTTAATTTCTTCACAGTGCATATGAACAGTTTAAACATCTTGTCTCTACAATGGAAAAATTATATATTTATCACAATTATTTGTCAATATTAGAAAATTGTTTACTCTTCCTCCGTATGCAATCTCTCCAAGCGGGCAGAGAGATCATTCTTTCTAGTCTAATTCTGTGTAGGATGACTGAACACCTACACAGAACGTTAAATGCTGCTTGCAAAGTGCTCTCAAGATATATCTAACCCTCTTCACCACCCCTTGAGTGGGTAAATATTGCACATTTTTTTTAAGTGAGTAAATAATGTCATTTAAATCTGTTTATGGTAGTGTAACCCAGGAAAGATGTCAAAGGAACTACTTTGATATACAAGCAGCAGGTACCCAGAACATGGCTCAGCCCAGTGGGGTCGGTAATTTTCAGGAATTCTGACTAACTGTGATTATTTGAGTGTTGGATGCAGTTCCCTCGGCTGCAATGAAGAGAGCTCACGCTTCAGTTACCACACTGACCTAACTAAAGCTTCGGACAGTGTTAATCCGCAACTCGACTGAATGCGAATGGCTTTTCCTGGTTTTTGTTCCCACTCGGTCCACTTCGTGGAAAAGGCCACTTTTCTTCACGATTTGAGGATTTGCCTTTTCCTGAGCTTCTTTTTCCTGGGAGGAAGGCAGAAAATTTTTTTCTCATCTTTAGAAAAGGCACCCAGACAATGTGGGCTCAGAAGGAACTTGTGTACCCCTTCAGTACTGCAACTCGTGATGCCTGACATTCCTGAAGGTGTTACTCTTGTCCATTTGGTGGCATTTTGTTGTGCAAAATTTGGGTGCAGAGTAGCTGCGCTGAAAATGCCCCCTGGGAAATCCCCAGGCCCCTTCCCACTCGTCAGTGGTGCCAGGGAATTTGTTGAGCTTTTTAAATGACATTGGCCAAACCTGTAACTGTTAACCTCCAAATGATTTAGCACTGCAGATGATCAAGGTCCAGTTCACGGGAGCACTCGCTGGTGCTGTTTAATTCAATACCAGAGATGCTGCCAAAAGGGCTCCCTCAGACAGCACCTCACGCTCACAGACACCGGGTAGGTTCTTCCATACCCTCTTAGAGCAGCGGTGAACAGCAGCAGAGGAAGGCCATGTGAGGAACCCAAGCTCATCCATTGTCTCAAGGACAGAAGAGCGGCTCATCCTCTTAAGAACACAGCCTAAAGAGCATCTGGCTTCAAACCGCTGCTGTGATGAACAGGTAGAAGGTGTACAGGTTTTTGTTGGTTTGGTTTGGTTTTTTAAACCTTTTACTTTTAAATAAAAAAAAAGGAACAAAAGGTATTACGTGTCTACAAAGAGACAAGGCACTGTCAGAAGAGTAGGATCTAGTAACAAGCAGTGATGGAAGAAATAGAGACAGAAAATGGGAAGGCTCAGCAAGTCCCGAAGCACGATCCACAAGTGAAGTGATCCTGTCAGCAGAGCACTTTTTGCCATCAAAATACTTGATCGGCAAACAGTTCAGTCCTTCAAACAAGGGACATCCGAGCAATGAAAAAGTGAAAAGGGAACACGTATCTTGAAAGACAATGCCTGAAGAGGGAGTTCTTTCGGAGGAAGGAGAGATTGGAAGAGGCCTCCAGGCTCATCATAGACTTACTGAACTCTGTATTAAGCAAAAAGGAGTTGGCTGGTTGCTTTCTCCTTTCTTTATTCCCATTGGAAGGCCGTTGCAGAACCCAAATCTTCTAACCATTATGAGTCTTCTTGTAGTTTTCAGCTTAAATTCACTCAGGGCCAGGCGGTACACATTTTTTCTGGTGCCCATACCTTTCAGCTTAGTAACTGTTCTCCCTAAAGCGTTATTTCCCTCGTCTGCATTTACAGCACTCACCCCACTCTTCTTCCACTTGCTTTTCTAGCCTAAGCAAATCAAGAACTCCTGGTGTCATCACACAGGTCCACCCCCCATGTCCCAGCGATCCCTGCAGCTCTCCTCTCCAGTTTTTCCAGGGGGAGTTCGTCTTGCTGGTACATGAAGGGTCAGCAGGGAAACCACATCAGCCCAGCTGGGTGCTGTTCAGGGGCAATAACTCTTCTCAAGGGCTCCTGAAAACACTTGCCCTGACACACTGCAGGGCAGCACTTTCTTATCCCCACAGCACACTGGTGTCTCCCAGCTGCTCTCAAGTGCTTCCCTTCAGCTACCTGCAGGTCTCCTCCCCCCTCCTCAGTTCTGGCCAGCTGAAGCACATCCAGCTTATGGCTCTAAAATTCTTTCCCCCTTCTAAATGTTTTCTCGGGGGTTTCTGCCCTTCAAGGAAGTAGCTTATTGTAACAGGACAAACATAGCACTGGGGGTCTCCCCAAGTAAGCAAACACTTAAACCGTTAATTTAAATATAAAAATTAAGAGGAAGGGAGAAAAAAATGACAGCTAAGTGGGAAGGGAAAGTTTATTTTGGTGCGTAAGCAACTTGAATACTTCTGCTGCAGCTGTAGCAGAGGGCTGGCACTTAGATGTCTGATCTTGAGAAAACCAAACATCCTTCCACTAAGGTTTCAAATGACACAGTAACTTCATCTAAGAGAAGACAAAACGCATACATACCAACATTGCCACCTGTTTGTAGGGCCGTCTCAGCACAACGTTTCTCTTATGGCACCAAGAACTTACTGGTATGAAAAATTACAAGCTTTAAGTGCTGTTTTAAAGCAATTCACAGTTAAAGCAACAGTAGTGAGAAAATAGTCAAGAACTTGAGTTGCAGAATGGTAAATGATTTGTGACTTTCTCAACAGCTTTTCCTACTGATGAAGCTTGGAAGCATCTCACTGTTTGGGAATGACATACTCTGTTAGTGTTGGTCTGGTTAGAAACTCGGCAGGATGGCTTGTCCATCACGGCAGGTTTTCCATCGGAGGAAAGAAAGAACCGAGGAAGAACTATGCAGAAAGAAGGCCAGCAGGTACCAGTTTCAACTAACTTCCTCCTGGGAGCAGAATGAAGCTTCTCTCTACAAACAAAAACTGCATCTCTCTCAGGATATTGGCTATTCTAGGAAGTGTGTTTTTTCCACTCTTTGCCTCACTAGAAAGCTTTTTGGCCCAGAAGGTTTTCTCCTGATGCAGAAATGTGAAAGCACTGGGAATCTTGCACATTCATATGGGAAAGCTGTTGCCCACTTAGCTCTGCAGCTGCGAGGGCAGATGCTGCACCGGTAACACCCCCCTGCAAACAGCAATGGGCTTTGCCTTCTGCCCCAACACATCACAGGTGAGCCACGTCATGAGGAAAACCTGCTCAGTTACAACTCCTGGGCCGGACGAGCAAGGACACCACCAGCAGGTCTGCAGGTCAGAAGCCCGGTGCTGGTGCCACACCTCAGGTTCTTGACACAATGATAAGTCAGCATGAGAAACTTAAAGGTGGAGTGGTTCCTGTTGGAATGCCAAAATAGAGGAGAGATCTGGCCTCTGGGGGATTTTAAAAAAAGAAAGCAAGATCTTACTCTCCCTCTATTCCATTTTACAAAATGAAATGCAATATTGAAAAAGCAATCAAGACAGGATTAACAGTTACAAGTAAAACAAATTTCCTGGAATTATTCTGGAATCATATAATCCCTGTCCTAAGGAAGCTACATGCCTTGAAGGTGCAAGACAGCCAGTGACATGTCAAAGGTGAAAGTGTTTCTGAGGTAGTTCAGCTACCTTTTAGCTCATCAGCTGGTATACAGCCTGGGTTTTAAAAGAGGTTGTGCTGGATAGAAGAGTCAGCGTTGAGTTGCACTATCACAGGAAGCTGAGGGGAGCAGAACACCACAAACCAGATTCAGCATGAACTGGCACACAGCTGACAAAACGCTCATCCCTTTGGCGTGGCAGGCTGGTCGTGATTTGGATGTGCCAACATCTCTGTCAGGAGCTGCCGTGACTTCAGGAGCTGTTGTTATCCTTAAGCAGTAGCCAGCACTCATTGGCATTAGGGCTGGGGTGAGACCCTGGCAATTACTACACTCACTGACTCAGCCTGCAGTAAATCAATCAATCAATCAATTAAATCACATGTAGCACAAAAGGGCCGTCTTCAGAAGTGAATGGCTCTGTAGATAAAACAATGGAGAAGATTAGTTTCTAATTAATTCTGACATTCTCTGTCCTCTACTTTGATTCAAGACCTCTCTGTACTCAGAAACTCTACACTGGGATAGCCCAGCAGGAGCAGTGGGGAACGGCAGACTGGCGGATCAGGACCTATTCCTTGTTCTTCGTGTTACGCCAATAAACCTTAAGGACCATAAATGTTACTCTCTGAGAGCAAAAGCAGGCCTGATGAAGGGGACTGCGATTTTTAGAATGGGTCTCCCATATATCATAACTAGGTATCATGAAAAACGTTATTTTGATCACATTTCCCAGTTCCTTCATAGCCAGAAGGAATTTCATGACTGGAATTTTTACAACCACTATACTAGCAAAAAGGCTTACAAGCCTTTTTATCCTTTTACACCTGTTCCAGAAAAGCATTTTCCACCCTCCAGCCCATGACCCCTCTAAGCAGAAAAGTCCTATCTGCCACATAAGCTGTCATAAACCAGGTAGGATACGTCAAAGTTTCAAATACATCAGTATTTATAAAATTAGAAACTTTAAAGCACAAAAAAAAAAGGAAAAAAAAAGAAAAAAGGATGGTAGGGGGAAAATTATATTCTACCTTGACCGTTATGTTCTTAAGCTGACAGTATTTAACATTAATGTCTCTGTATTTCCAGGTCGTGGGTGCAACATTTCTATTTGTGGGTATCAGTGAGAGATGATCTGCCTTTCACCAGTTCAGGCACTTCACCTACACTTATTCACAGATTATTATTTTTTTTTAAATGTTTCAAGGGTTCGAATCTGCCCCTCCAAGGTATAATGGGGAAAAGAGCATAGTGTAAGTGAAATTAAATTACACTTCTCTTGATTTAAATACAGGTTAAATAAAGGTTAGCTCCACCTGTACATTCATCCACAAGAATGTCAACACCTCCAACTTCACAGACACCCATAAGCTCTTTTCGTAAACGCAAATTCCTAACGACAGAACACCGCTCTGTGACAGTGAAACAGAATGCACACAACCAGCATTTTCCTTTTTGATGAGAAAATGAACATCTCTAACAGATAAGCTGGGATTAAAAATCAACCAAATCTGGACCCCAAAGGCAGTGTGGGTTATGATATGCCGCCACAGATCTGGACTCGACATCCGACAGCAATCATGCACGAAGGAAAATTTTAGAAAGTTGTTATGCAGAGGTTTAACCAGAGCCTGGCAGCTTAATTAGGGACAGGAAAGGTATTTGCACGGCAGTCCCATGTGCAGTAAGGCAAAGCGGTGTCACAGTTCCGTTTCAATGCCGCACCCACCCTCCAACAAAACAAGGACACTGCGTCTGAGTAACATGGGTGGAAATCTCACCCGCCATCCCCAAGTTAAACTGGGGCATTTCTTCACTTTCTGTCACTTCCCTCTGGCTTGGTAAATCTTTTGCAGAGTCTGATGCCAAGGCCCGCAGCTTTTTCCTGTTTCTAACAGCGGATGTCTTGGTTTTCACAGGTTGGTTTGTTGTTGGGCACCACTTGTACCCGGGATTTGCCTTCATAAATTCATCCTTGTGCTAGCAAAGAAAAGGAAAAGGACCCGTTACGCCAGTCATGGCATTATACTATTCACAGGGCAACAGAGCGCACCCCTTGTAAGAGGATTTAATACAGTAAATAATCCTTAAATATCTTGATTTTTAACAGTTCAATCACATGCCGAGAGTCTCACTGACAACACAATTTAATAAGAAGAAATAATAAGATCAGTAGAGCTGTATTTTAAAAAGTGGGCTTTCTCTTCCCTCTCCTGAGGCTCTATCACCCAGAGCAGGCTGAAGTTCTGGTCCTGCAAGCTGCTCTCCAGTGCTTGTACGCTCACTCTGGGAAACAGACACCATTCCAGTTTGCAGGTACAATCTTGGTTTACTTTCTAGTTTGAATGCAATTAAAACATACATTTAGCAATAAATGCAGCATGATGCTCCCTAACTTGCACTCATTGTTCTCTAGGAGATCTGTATTTTAGAATAGTTGAGTATATGCTTTCCCAAACCAGGCACCAAATGTAAACCACTACCAGTATCATTTCGTTTTCAGTAATTTCTGATACATCATCCCAGCATTCCTTCCAAATGTACCGTGCTGCATGGTTGCATACAATAAACTGGGACCATTTAAAACTTTCTTTGGCCCAGAGCACACCGCACACATCTCACTTGTTTGCTATATTCTTGGTAGCAGGCACCAAAACAAAGCCAGGCTACACGTAGCAGGGTGGGAGAAAAGCTCTGGATTCTCAACAGTTTGGGGAGTAGGGGAAGGATGGGGACCTATTTCGCTCACAAAATGCAACAGTGATGTTTTCCAAGTATCTTGCTGATCTTGCTGCAGATGTCTGCCTGACGGCTGACAGGGGTGTACAGCACTGGCTGCTGTGGGAGGCCACCCAGCAAGGACCAGTGCTGACCCCAGGGAGGAGGAACCCAACACCCACCACCTTCCCGAGCACTCAGCAGCTCTCGATGGCAGCAAAGGACCAGAAGAGCTGTTTTACCCTGAAGCACACGGCAGGGCAGCTGCAGGAAGTTCTCCTGGGCTTGCACATGTTCCCACCCACCAGCTGCCGCCAGGCCCCACCACGGCACAGAGAAGCACCTACATTTCACGCGTGTGCCTGCACAGAAACACGCGCAGAAGGAAGAAAACCCCTTGGGTGTCCCACACAGAAACAGCTCCGGGAACCTGGCCCTCTGATGGAGTCCCTGCAGTGGTTCCCAGCCCAACACCCCGCACGCCTTGCGGCAGGATCACCATCGCACGTGCGTCGCTTGCTTTCATTTCCATCTGAACCTGCCAGCCGGCAATTGCTGCCTGCAGGCTGTAGCAAGGGGGAAAACTATTCAGTGGCCAAGCAGCCCAGCGCCGAGTGAACCCGCCGTGTGAAAGCCTGGATTTACAGGAACGGCTGTAAACAACAAAACCCTGCAGGGACCGCTGACCCCCCCACACCCCCCGCCTTTTCTGAACAGGGCTCGTGTCTTTAATCTGCAGCCTGAGGACTGCAACACTTCTCACCTCGCCCCTTTCCCCTTTCCCTCAGTTCGGTTTGGGAGCTCAGTACGCCACAAAAATAGCCTGGTGGAGGGAAGGGAAGAGGAGGGGGTAAGGGAAGAGGTGGGAGGGAAATACACAGCGAAGCAGCTTTGCCTCCCCTCGCTAAAGCCACAGCCCACGCAGGAATCACGTTTCCAGCCTGCAGAGTGGAAAGCACAGAACCGCTAGCAATGAGGTGTGTGAGCTCTTCGTATCAGCCTTGCTGCTTCGAGTAACCGAACTGTTCCACGGAGAAATCCGATGAGCTGACAGGCTGTCCATCACAGGAGAACCGGAACGCCTGCCGTTCACCAGACAAGGCAGCGATCAGCTTTCCGTCGGTTCCCAACAGGAGCAGTTCACGTGAGCTGCTGTATGAATGGATTTGCTCTGCAAAGCCAGGGCTGAACATCAACCGCCCTCCCCAAAGGGGAGGGAGCAAACTGCGGGAGGGCAACACTTGTCCCCTCCTACCGCAGGCGGCTGCCAAAGCAGCAGCACAGCAAGGACAGGAGCTCCCAGCTGGGCTGCCTGTACCTGCGGAACCGCTGGCCGAGCACTCACGGGCAGAACCATCCAGCTCTGTCCCTGAGCAGCAGCAGCCGGGATTCATCAGGCTGCTCCCTGCAGGAACAATCCCCACTGCCGGGGTCTTGCTGACGCACGGCCGTGTTTAAAAATGACGGGCTTTCTCGCAAGGGAAACGGGGCTTGAGCAACCGTAACCTGGCTGGCGATTTTCCAAGGCAGCTGGATATTCCCAGTAAGGCCTGTGAGAGTTAACAGAAGAACACTACCCCTGTTATGGGAGTAACTAAAAACGCTGGAGCACGTTTATGAGTGGCCAGATTTCATTTTCCCCTCGGTGAAGGGAAACGCTAACGAACGGCAGGAACGCTTGTGGTTCCACTTGATAAATCCTCTCAGCTAATGGGCTTATATCCTAGATCGTGGAACTTTAAAAGTTAAGTTGATCAAGGGAGTCTGCAGGATACAAATAGAAAGCCTGCTGCTAAGGAAACCACCAACAGAAGCCAACACTGAGTTCTACAGGCACAGCACGAGCTCTCCAGGGCAGGTGTTTAAAGAATAACAATTATATGCTATCTCTCTTCTACACATTCTTGGAACCAGTTGTAATGATGCAAACTACTTAGTTTTATTGTTTTGCTTTGACTGTGAGTATGCAATTTGTTCTTCATGCCAAGAAAAAGAAATAAATCGCTACGGGAGCAATGATTTCTACAGCAGTATCATTAATAGTTTCAAATCTGTCACTCCATGCAGAACTCCTGCAATTATTTTCCTTGTTAATGAATGAGTTTCCTTCATTCAAGACAAAAGGCTAAGAAAAATAGTGATGGATCTCCTAACTGCCCTTTTCCCACACCTTTCAGAAAGCATCACCAATTTGTGAGTGGGAATGCAGAACAAACCAGGAACAGCTGGACAAAGCTGATACTCAGGTATTTCTACACTGTGTCACAGACAGGGAACTACAGAGGCATTCCAGACCCCGCTTCAGAAATGACCTGCCATGCAGAACACTTCAATTTCCCTGTGGGCTCTTCCGTGCTCACACAAAGTACTGAACCGCCAAACCTTGTACCCGTGTGTTAACAGTAACAGACAACTTCGGGTGACAGGTACAGGTACAGAGAATGGTTTCTCCATCATTTCACAGCTCTCTGTGCTTCTTGTAGCGCTCCACCGTTGCTGGACAAATGAGAGATGTCCTTCCTTCTGACTGGCCCTCCATCATTTTTCCTAAGATCGAGTTCAGTGGTTACCCACAACCTACATCACACGGGTAACTACAGGGATCTGTTCTGGGGTGATGTTATCAGCCTGAGTGCCTGGCTGTGTCCCCCTCACTCTGCTATTGAGATCTGCAGCCTTCTTGGGGCCAGCTTACCAAGCAAGCTATTTCTTAAAAGGCCTCATTTAAATTTGAAGTTGACCTAAAGATACTTTGTGAAATATGGGGATAAATCTCTTTTCCTTGCTCCCAGTTAAAGGACTCTGACAATGTGTTGCTCTCTGATTCAGACACCGGACTCTGCCTCATGAAACGTTGCTCTGTCGGAAACTGGTGAACAATACATAGGGAGAGTACTTCATGAAACACTAAGAATTTTTAAATTCTGTAGCATCAAAAGTAAAAAGCAACTACATTTGTTGACTACGCTTTTTCTTTTGTCCACCTGTATTATAACAGCAACCTGTATTACCGATAGCAAATGCACAGCCTGAGCGAAGGATCACTGGTCAGCTGACACTGAACTGTATGTTACTGTGTTCAGTGGCCCCTGCCCATGCACTCTCCCCGTGTTAATGCTCGTACCGCAGGAATTACCAGGTGGTATCCACCACAAAATACGTAGATTTGTGCCAATGACTACTAGAGCCAGGTTAGTTTGTGTACACAGACCAATTTCTTTTCATTCTGGTCCAAAGGACCACGTGATTCAAAGCAAGAACAGCAGCTGCTCTGGGCACCAGAATCCCACTGGGGAAGCTGAGGAACTCAGGGAAGAGGAAGACCTCACAGAAAACATTGAATACACAGAGAAACAGAAAACAGGCAAATAGGTAATGAACTCCCTTTACATCCCGGCAGAACACACCTCCTTGGCCATGTTAGTGTATTTCTGCTCTTCTTCTGTCTCTACAACAGCCCACCGACCCGCCAGGACCTTGGTTGCATCACGGCTATTGAGCCAAGGGTGTTCTTTACGCACGAGAGCGCGATGGTGTTTGCAGAACAAGAAAAACGCATTCACTGGTCGGCGAGCTCGTTGCTCTGAGGACTTCTCTTCGGTTCCATCAGCATCCCGCTCTAAACCATCTGCGCCAAGGAGTGACACCTAGCAGCAACAAAAGGGAAGGGGTGAGATCCGAGACGGAGCTGAGAAGGTAGCACAGCTTGTCAAGAGCATGGACTGCTACCCACTGTTCCTCTTTCATGTGGGCATGAATGACCTAACAAGTCACAACCTGTGTAGAATCAAAGAAGACTACAAAGTCCTGGGGTCAACAGTGCAAAATTCAGGTGCCCGAGTTACCTTTTCCTGCATTTTACCAGTTAGGGGGGGAAAGAGGCAGCCGCAAATCAACAGATAATGCACATCAACTCTTGGTTGTGCGGCTGGTGCCGTTGTGAGGGGTTTGGGGTGTATGACAGTGGGGCATCCTTTGACATTAACCTATTGGGGAGGGATGGAGTTCACCTGTCTGGCAGAGGCAAGGGTATCTTTGGTAAAAGGCCGGCCAGCTTGGTAAGGAGGGCTTCAAACTGAATGTGCCCAGGCATGGGGTCCAGGGTGGCAATGCCCCTGCCGTTACATTCGACTGGGGAATAGACCAGGCGAAGCAGAGCAACAACAAGTGTCCCACAGCTGCCTCTCCAGAAGAAAACCAGAAGGCCAGCTGCCTCCAGGGCATGTCTAGCTATGGCAGATCCTCCTCCGTCCCTCCAGGGAAACCTGCGTGCTCAGTTACCTCCCCAAAATGCCTGTACACCAACGCACACAGCACGGGGAGCAAACAGGAGGAGTTAGAGATCTGTGTGCGGCTGCAGGGCCGTGATCTCATAGCACTAACGGAGACATGGTGGGACAGCTCAATGACGGGAACACTGTCATGGATGGCTACGGGCTCTTCAGGAAAGACAGGCCAGCCAGGCGAGGTGGGGGAGTTGCCCTCTGTGAAAAAGGATCTGGAATGTATCGAGCTTTGCCTAGGGGAGGAACAAGTTGAGAGCTTACTGGTGAGACTTAAGGGGCAGGCTAATGTGGGTGACACTATTGTGGGTGTTTACTACAGGCCACCTGACCAGGAGGAGGAAGTCAATGAGGCCTTCTACAGCCAGCTGAAAGTGGCCTCACAATCACAGGCTCTGGGTCTCATGGGGGACTTCAACTACCCTGACATTTGCTGGAAAAGCAACCCAGCCAAGCAGCCACAGTCCAAGAGGTTCCTACAGAGCACTGAGGACACTTTCTGACACAGGTGGTGGAGGAAGCAATGAGGAGAGGGGTGCTGCTTGACCTCATACTGACAAACAAAGAAGGATGGGTTGGAGATGTGAAGGTTGGGGGCACCCTTGCTGTAGTGACCACGAGATGGTGGAGTTCAGGGTCCTGCGTGGAAGAAGCAGGGCACTAAGTAGGATGGCAACCCTGGACTTGGAGAGCCAACTTCAGCCTCCTCAAAAACCTACCTGGAGGAATCCCGTGGGCTGGGGCTCTAGAAAGCAGAGGGGCCCAAGAGAGCTGGTTGCTATTCAAGCAGCACTTCCTCCAAGCTCAAGATGGGTGCATTCCTATGAGGAAGAAGTGGAGCAAAGGAGGCAGGAGGCCTGCTTGGATGGGCAAGGAGCTTCTGGTAAAACTCAAAGGGAAGAAAGAAATGTACAGCAGGTGGAAAAAGGGGCTAGTCACTTGGGAGGGATATAGAAACACTGCCAGAGAACGCAGGGATGCAACCAGGAAAGCTAAGGCCCACTTGGAATTAAAGCTAGCCAAGGATGTCAAAAACAACAAGGGCTTCTTCAAATACATTGGCAGTAAAAGAAAGACGAGGGAAACTGTGGGCCCATTGCTGAATGAGGCGGGTGCCCTGGTGACGGAGCATATGGAGAAGGTGGAGTTGTTAAGTGCTGCCTTTGCCTCAGTCTTTACTACTAAAGCTGACCCTCAGGAGTCCCTGACCCTGGCACTAGGGAAAGAAGTCAGAAGAAAGGAAGACTACCCCTTGGTCGAGAAGGATTGGGTTAGGGATCTTCTAGGTAAACTAGACACCCACAAATCCATGGGCCCTGATGGGATGCACCCACAAGCGTTGAGGGAGCTGGCGGATGCCATTGCAAAGCCGCTCTCTCCCCTAAAATAAATGAACCAAAGCTTACTGCACATTAGTGCGGAAATAAAAATGTATGCTCAGCTCCAAGAATTCAAGTGGTGTTCAGAAGGTTGTTAAATTGTGAACCATTTAACCCGAGTCATCACCCTGAAGCAGCAGTTCTACTATAAAGAGGCTTTTTAGCAAGATGGGTCATCATCCTCTAGGCTGAACACACATTTAGGAGATCCGAGACAGAGAGTAAGTCAGATCCTGGCTGTTACACAGGCACCACTTACTACAGGAAGACACACAGTCGCTCTTTGCTTCAACTCTGGAGTCAATCTGCAATGGTCAACCACAAAAATCCTCAGGATTTAGCCCCACTGATGGAAGGACTGAGGCCACAGACTGACTTCACACTTCACCTTTGCAGCATGGCCTGGAAGCCCCCCGCCCCTTAAGTATGTCAAGCTACATAATCTATCCTCTGTGCCCTCTCTTCTCTCCTATAAAACAGGGGGGGTCATTCATAACATGAACAGGTGAAATATTTCAGCCCCCATATTTTAATAAATCTGTGTTTCCAAATCTTTTCCCCCCATTTTTGCTTATTCAAGTTCTAAGTTTTGACCTGCATTTCAGAGACTTTTTTGGGATTCACTTGTTGCTGATGCCTCTCTCAGTCAAATGTAGGACTGGCATAATGAAAAATGTTCTAATTCTCTAGTACATCGCATAGGACTTTTCCTTTTAAAAAAGGGATGCTGACACAGTGTGATGAACTTGTTTTCCTTTGGATTGCTTCATCTACCATATTGCTACCACACTTCATGGGCACTTCTGTCATAATTGTTGATATATTCACATACTATTATATAATTATGAGAGAAGCTGTCCCATAAAAAAAAAAAATCCAATCAAATGCAAAACACAGCTAACATGGACACTTTCATTCATTTCTTTTTTATGGAAGATTTTGGCAAGACACAGCGTAACTACTTAGACAAGGCACTCCATGGTCACGTGAATGCACATATGATTATATGACAGCACAAGTTTTACTGGCATTATTTACTTTTTGAATGTCAAAACATCAGTGGAATCCATTTAGAGGACTTTTCAGATTCTATTTATTTACCCGATTTTTTTTCCCCTCAACACATCATCAGTACCCTGTTAGTTGCTTGTTTTGTATGGGAGATGGGAAGCTGGCAGACAGAAGCAAGCCAAAATACCGACTCCTGCTCTCCCTCTCAGGGATCCCTGAGTGCTGGCAAGCATCCCTAGCAGCAGGCTTTTGGAAAGAGAGCTGGACCTGGACTGTACCAGAACCGAAGCATGGGTTTAAGCTTGGCCGTTAAATAGTTCCCTGGAAAGTCAGAGTCTTTGCAGGATTTGGGGCTTAAAAGTATAGAAGCTTGTCCCGGTTTGGCTGGGACAGAATCACAGCCCAGCCACGCTAGGCAGTTCCAGGGCAGCCGACCTGAGTTAGCTCCAGGGGTAGCCCACACCATGATGGCATGGTCATTCTAAAGGGGGAAGGTTTGCTGAGGAGAGGGAGCACCTGTGGGGTTCCTCTGGCTTCTCCTCAGGACTGCCCTCTGGCCAATGGGGACAGCTGCATATTCCCTTGGCTAAGCACATCTCTGGTGGTATTGGTGGTGTTTTCACTAAATCTGCTGCACTTCTACCCCAGGTCTGCTCTCCTTTTCCCCAATTCCCCTCCCTGGCTGGTAAGGGTTCACCAGCTGACAGAGTGACTGTTACAGCTTAGCCCCGGGTACAGGCTCAATGTAGACAAGGATACACGACACCCACAGTGCAAAGTCTGCAATAACTGGAATTTATGAACCAGATCACAAAAAAAGTCTTTTCTTCTACAGTACGAGTAAAAATACCATGTATCTTTTAAGGCAGACGCAATGGCTTTTAAAAGTTAGCAGGAGGGCAGACAATTAAAACCAGCTAATGAGATTTTACAAGACATTTCTCAGCGTAAGGATGACAAGTGAGAGATGCTATGGAAAAAGTAGGAATATTCCAACAAGACCAAAGTACGGACAGCTTTGCTTACAGGAAGCCATAGATGCTTTATAACAGCACCAGAGGATGCTTGTCAAGGCTGACATTCATGATCCACTGACAGCAAGAGATACCTTCAGGGTGATGTTCTACACCTCCCTTTGGTGCAGATACAGATCGAATAGAAGAGAGAGATTACACCAGTAAAAAAATTAACAATTTCATTTCTTTTTTTTTGTGTGTGTGTGCTGGCTGTATTATTTCCTTTCTAGTCCTAGAAACAATAACCAAAGAATGACAGTTTTATTGGATGACTCAGAAGTACGTATACCTAATAGGACTTCAGAGAGAAAAAAAATAAGATTCCTTAACAAAAGAGCTGGATGGTGGGGTGGAGCAGGGGAGAAGAATAATTGTTCATTTTTTTACAGCATACGTTTCTATTTCAATGAGACAACTGTATGCAAGTCTTCATTTTTTTAAGTGTTCATTAAAAACAAGTGTTTGATTTCCTTCATGAACATTAAGTTTTGTTCTCCTCCTATCATCCTCTGTTATTTACAAAACCTGATAACAGACAGGAGACTGACTTCTGCGGTCCTCGTTTTGGGACTATCTCACCCCACAGTTGACCTGTCACCAAGAATGCTGCTAGTGGTTGTGCTGAACCAGCTGCACTCACCAGGCATTGCCCAAACTACGTCTACAGACACAGAAATCCTTACAAAGCTCTTCAAAAGCAACCAGGCGCCGTAAGGCACACAGTGATACAGGCTAGAAAGAAATCCAAGACCTGCAGAAGCAGAACCCGGGAGATGTGAATTTTGACTACGGTGGTTTTGACTTCCCTGTGGGAAGGTTCTCTGTGGAAGAACGTCTGAACTTCAGCAACGCTCATCTCACCTCCATGAGGACAGTGGAAATGAATTTCTGGTTTCCTGTTACCTTAAAACCCCATTTCCTGGAGTCCAGCTGGGCCCTCAGCTGACTCCATGCAGATAACTGGTACAAAGGAACAAAGGGAAAGTTTCAAGTGGATTTCCCACGCCTTCTGCTCCGTTTTACACGATCTAATTCTCTATTACCTTATAAAAACAAATACCAAAGAGAGAAAAGGGGACCAAACTACGGCACTAATGGCTTGGTGTACTGGGGGTGACCGAGGCAGAGACCTGAGCTGTTCCAACAAAGAAGCAGGCGACTGGGACGTGAGTTCATGTTCTCACGGGTCTAGTGGGCTGAAGAGGTATTTGAATTTTCAAATAAATGCAAAAGGAGATTGCTGGCAGTAAAATACACCTACATCATGCAACAAGTTTTTTTTTTTAAATAAATTTCTTTTCACTCTGGAATAACTGGACCAGAATATTTCTATAATGAAGAACAAGAACTGGTTGACGCTAATTACTGACTAGTCAGTGAATATATTCTTTATTGTTGCACAGCCGAAAAACATGAGCGAGCTTTCTAATTTTCAGCGATGTGATGGTTTAATGGAGGACGTGCTGAGACTCAGTGGAGCCCTGTTTGGTAGCAGAGGTTTGGGACAGACCGTCACGCCATGAAATCCTTGGCAACACAGCAACAGGTCTCACTTAATTTTTAACGATATGCTCTTCCATCTTCAGAAATTTTTTTAAACTGACTTAAAACTCAGATCTGAGTTACTTGTTTTGTTCTCTAACATAAAATCAAGCCCCAAGATCAAGAGGATGTCAACAGCACTTTTTAAATTATTTTTTTTTAAGTGAATCTTTCGTACCTAATAATCTAAAGGGCGTTTCAAGTGCTGGCTCTCTCGAAATCTGCTTTTAAAATGGAAACCACACAGACAGCGAGTGCACAGGATGGCACAAGAACCGAACAAGAACACCTCATCCATTCAATGCACAGAAAAAGCTTGCTTATTCTGTGCAAGGAATACTCTGCCCAGGTGTGCTTGTGTCACCATTTCAGGCAACTGTACTCAATGAACATGAACCTTTCCATCAGACTTAACCATAATATAAAAAATAAAGCTTGAAAAGTCAGGAGAAGATACGTAATCTACTGCAAAGTCTTTTAATGATAGCTGATTTTAAACAAAGATTTCTTTTTTGTTTTTCTTTCTAGTTCTCTTCTTTTACAGAAGACAACATGAAGAAATATAATAAAACAATATTTTACCTTGTAGGGATTTCTTCAGCCTTCAGGAATGTCCTCATTGAAATAAGTGGGAGACAGGCAAATCCTGCCTGCTACAAAATTGCCCTCAAAAGACACACTTAGGAACCGGATCCTATCATTACAGTGCATGAGCACACCGATCAGGAAATTAAAAAGACAAAACTTAGCATAGATCTCGATTATCGGGTCTTCCTTACACCCCTGTCAGAGAACAAACACAGATGACTGGACCTGAATTCCGCATGTAACCCAAATTTGTGAGTGCCACATTAGGTATGGTACTGGAAAACCAAGGTAAGAGTGTACCATCATCAGGCTGCCAGCAAGTGCTTCTTGTCAGTAGGGCGAACTACTTGGCAGCTGTAATCTAGAAAACACACTCAAAAAAATAAAAAAAGAAAAGAAAGGAAAGAGAAAACAGTAAAAAGTCAGGGAAAGACGAGGGAAGCAAAAAGAGTGAAAAAAGGGCAAAGGAAAAAAAAAAGAATGAAGAAATAGGGCAAAGAAAAATAAAGGAAAAGTTCTGTGAAAGCTCATCGTTTAGCTTGACAGAGACAAAATAACGGGCTTTGAATACAAAAAAAGACATCAGCAATTAGCCTGTTTTCCACATCCGTAACGCAGAGCACAAGTGGGTGGCTCTGCTGAGGGGAAGGAAACTGGAGGCCGAGCCCGTGGGAGCACTCACTCGCAGGCAGCGGCACAGGAGCAGCGGAAGGGAAGTGTCTGTCAGGGGTCACCCAGCGCCAGGTCATCGTGGGTCACTGTCCCTACTCCATAGGCTGAACATAGAAAAAAATCATCTCATTAAGAAAACTAAGTGGTGCATGACATTGCAAATATGTAACTAAAAAAGTATTTTTTAAAAGGACTCAAAATGTCCTGAACACAAGTAGGACAGGACTTCGGACAATCTTTATAAATACAACCACCGCCCCAGTTCTCTGAAGTCTTTCATTATGTTGCTGTTTGCCGTCTTTTTCCCTTCATTTGAATGGTCGTTCCCCAGGCTGAATGCCACCAGCCACTTACTAGGTAAAACAAATCAGTACATTTATCTTAAACTTGTCAGTGCTGGAAGGTACCAGCTCCCAGGCTTGTGGGAGTCGGCTCCTGGACCTACAGAAATAACCTTTATAAAGTGAGATATGGTGTAGGAAATGGTTAACCCTTTATTTTCTACTATGCTTTATCCTAATAAACCTAATCCCTGAAAAAAGTCAGGACCTCAAACGCTAATTATTCATTTTGTAAAAATAACAAAGTGACCAGCACTTTCCCAATGGAGTTGCTGAGGCTGGGCACAGCAGGTTTGGCTCTATTTTGAACCAAGCTTTAAGGAACCTCTCGCGGATGAAATGACAAGCCACCCACCCTGCAGGAAACGCTCGCTCTGCCCGGGCAATGCAGCTGCTGCTTGGCAGAAACACACCGCTTCCACACCAAAACAAAACACCGACGCCACTCCAACACGGTACACGTCCCCCAGCCCAGCAGCTCCGCAGTAGGTGAGCATTAAGTGCGGAAGGGAAGGAGGTGGCACGGGAAACAAGCCTGCCCAAATGGCACAGCAGTGTGGGAGCAGGAGGGATTGGCACGCCGTGGGCGATGGGTCGGGGAAAAGGAGGAGGAGGCAGCAGAAATGCGGCCGCTACCCAGTGCCAAAGGTGACCCGCGCCGGGGCTGCGATGCAATGGCCAGTAACCGCATCACGGCACTGGTGCCCGCACTGGATACAGCGGGGCCAAAAGGGAGCAGCTGGGGTGCTGGCCCCAGGCAGGCAGGCAGGGAGGAGCAGGCAGGCAAGGGCTGCAGGGCAGCCCAGGGCAGGGCACCCCACCGGCTGGCTGCCCCCCAGGCTGGCAGTGCTCCTGGGCACAGCGAGGGGCACGGCTGGGCGCCAGCTGGTGCAGCTGCTGGGGTACGGGGGGACAGGTCCCATCGGCCAGCCAGGCACCGCTCCTGCTGTCCCCAACCCCCGGGTGAGGGGCTGGGCACGCTGGCTGCTTTGGGGCTCCTGCACCCCCGGGTCACCTCTTCAGTCATATCGAGCCCCCACCCAGTGTTTTGGGAAGAGGGAAATGACAGGGGAGAGGAGAAGCCATGCTGGCGTTCAGCAGCTCTGCTGAGCCATGCCCTCACAGGAGACCTTCGCAGGCCCAGAGGAAAGCCAACGAGGTGCTCGAGGCTTACTCGGAGGAGGCTCCCTGTGAGCTTGGGGTTGGAGGAGAGGGAGGACACAAGGCAGAGGCCAAGCCTGGGCAGCAGGGGAAGGGGTTGGAGGTGCTTACTTCTAATGCGGCTTTGGAACCCAGCCCTGGGGGTTCCAGGTGCCAGCCCAGGGGGAGCAGGCAAGGGTGGGGCGGGCAGGGAGGCAAAGGGAAGCTTACACCAAAGGCTCACCCTTTTAAAACTAAACTTAAAACAAAACCCCAACCACAAGCAGCATGCACCGTGGAAATAAACCACCAGCCAACCTGCCCAAATGATGGCCTGCAACTGTCTGCAGAGCGGCTCACTGGTGCAGCTGAGGGGAACACTGCTCACCACAGAAGGACGCCAACTAAAGAGTCTGAAGTAGCCAGCCAGAACCCTTTTGCATTGACTTTTTTTTTTTTCAGATTGTGTGGCTTTCTTCCACAGTCACTTGAAAAAAAGCAGTTGGCTGAAGACTCATGTCTTAGGCAAAACAGGCCACCTGCTATTGCAGGGCTCACTGCAGCCTTCAGCAGCTGCAGAGGCAGGAACAACAAGAAACCCGGCAAGTCACAGGCCACAGCTACACTTACTGCACCGAAACGTTAATGAGACTCCAGTGACACACCCCTCCAGCCAAAATTCCGGGTCATAAAGCACAGAAGACAGCCACTTCTTGGAGTGAGAGCTGCCTTTCCAGACACCAGGCACTAACCTCCCCAGGCGCCAACCAACGGCCACAGCAGGTCTGCCCGCAGCCACGCACATCCCCTGGGAAAATCCACCCAGATCAGCCCAGTGCTTTCCTTTGCCTGGAGCTCCTGGAGAGCAGGCAGGAGGTGCCCTCGCTGCGTGCTCTGTGCAGCGCTGACGCCAAGGAGATGGGCACCGGAGAGCAGCGCCAAGCCCCCCCCACGAGGTCAGTCACCCCGGGGATGGATACACTGGGACACCTGCGCTCCTAAACCTGGCCCTGCTCCTAGGTGACGGAGGCAGGACCCCCCCAGCCAGAAAGCTTTGTCGTCCTTTTGCTCCAAAGCAGCGGTTCTTTTTGCTCCTACGTCTGCTGCCACAACAGGAGAGAGTGACAAGAACCCCGGGAGGGTGAGCAGAACAAAAGTCTGAAATCCCAAACGCAGAGGAGGCAGAGGCACTGCTTTACAGGGCTTCCCCCCAGAGCCATTTCTCAATAGCACACTTCTCCTCCAGGACACAGAGCAGGCTGTGAAATGCATCCACCTCTCAGACAGGGGACGAGTGCTTGTCTGCAGAGCAGTACAGAGCACAGCAGCAGCACAACCCAAAACCCGCTGACTTTTAGCAGGTTAAAGTAGGGGAGAAATTTTGACAGACTGAATAGTTGCATGACAATGAAAACAGGGGTCCAGAACCGAGGAAGCACTCACATACAGACCCTGAAACATTGTCCACATAGATCAGTAATACCTGTATTTCTCTTTTTTCTGAAGGCAGCACTTTAAGCATCAGGAATGAGCTTTTAATGTAGATTAGATTCCTTAGTGCAGGGTTTAATTTGATCACAGAACAAGGAGATATAGCTAAAGGAACTTTGACTCTGTTTTTGGAAACACCACCATCTCGCAGAACTATGCAGATCCACTTAAAATCCTTTTGGGTCTATCAAAATTTGTAATGATTCTGAAAACAGATGTACCATCTCATTACACAAGTTTCAAGTGTCATCTAGCGGCTATTTTCACTTTTATTTCAATTTGGCATTTAAAAATAACTTTCCCCCTTCTTAAATTTTAAAAAGCTTGTTATTTCTATCACTTACTGTTATTTTATTATGCAACTCTGGCTCCTGCAATGGTAAGCAGATGCCTAAGTTTAAGCATTCAGATGGACTGAATCTGAGCCATAAGACAGCTGATTTCAGGACTAAAGAATTAAAAGAAAAAGAGAAAAAAAATTATATCCATCTTGTCTATAGAAACAAAACAAGGCACAAATGTCAGTTCATGATTTAGAGCTTTTTCAGTACACCTTAATCACTTCTTACAATGAGAAAATTCTGACACGTTAAAGTCCGTAATAAAGCGTATTCTAAGCATTCCTCACATCAGATAAAGCCAAAAATCCACAGTGCCATGTCAGGAGGTTTGTGTTTTACACTAACCCAACTGGTGATCTCACACAGGCCCAAAACTTTGATACTCAGCTCAAGTTGGTGATTTATCATATCACTCTCGTAATGGGAACAATTAGTTCAAGTTTTCTGTCTCCTACCTCAAATAGCCTCTTATTCGCCAAGAATAAGGAATGGAGCTGACTAGGTAGCCGGAAAAATGGCTAAACCTGCACATGCACTGCAGCGTGCCCAAACAGGCATCAGACCTGCACTGCATGCCAGGCAGACATGGCGGGAAACATGCAAAGCACATCAAATCCTGAATCCCATGTGTCACAAAGACATGCAAGTCCATTTATGCTGCAGCCTGCTAGAGCTCGGTGACACGACGCGCTGTACGTAAGCCCTACACCAAATTAGAAGCCAGTTACATCCCTCAGTGAGTGTTTGATATTTGACATTTTTCTTTCCCCAGATCACCTTTGCCATGTAACTTTCCACAGGCTGTTACAGAAATTCAACTCTGCAGGCTTCTAAAATTTCCTGCTTGTTTAGGCCATGGAAGTTACATTACATATACAAGAACAAGCCCTTCTTTACACAGGAGCTCACATTAGTAAATCCAAACCAACTCAGCTGCCTCCAATTCTTATTTCAGTCTCAGAGCTGTTGATTCTCAGTTACCTTAGGCTGCTTCCTCAACACCACAAAGCTCAGAGGATGTCAGGGGAATAAAGCTGTACTGAATGTTGATAGTGGTTGACAGGCAGCTGAATATGAGTCAGCAGTGTGCCCAGGTGGCCAAAAAAGCCAACAGCATCCTGGCTTGTATTAGGAATAGTGCAGCCAGCAAGAGTAGGGAGGTGATTGTCCCTGTCTACTCAGCACTGGTGAGGCCACACCTCAAGTACTGTGTCCAGTTCTGGGCACCTCAATACAAGAAGGTCATTGAGGTGCTGGAGAGAGCGCAGAGAAGGGCACAAAGCTGGTGAAGGGCCTAGAGAACAAGTCTTATGGAGAGCGGCTGAGGGAACTGGGGCTGTTTAGTCTTAAGCAAAGGAGGCTGAGGGGAGACCTTACTGCTCTCTACAACTGCCTGAGAGGACATTGTAGAGAGGCAGGTGCTGGTCTCTTCTCACAGGTAATTAATGACAGGACAAGAGGGAACGGGCTCAAGCTGCACCAGGGTAGGTTTAGGCTTGACATTAGGAAAAAATTTTTCACTGAAAGGGTGTCAGGCACTGGAATAGGCTCCCCAGGGAGGTGGTGGAGTCACCATCCCTCGATGTGTTTAAAGGTCATTTAGATGTGGTGCTTAGTGGTTGATGGTTTAGGGGTGTCCTTGGTACAGTAGGGTTGATGGTTGGACTCGATCTCAAAGGTCTTTTCCAACCTGAGTGATTCTATGATTCTAATGTTGGAATTTACATCCATGACATATGTGGCTGCCAGTGTGTCACAAAACCCAGACTGATTTCAGATGAAAGAAACCACAAAGCTGAAGCCTTACAAGGCAAATAATTGACTACTTCGATTTAGGTTAAACAGATTTATGAGCTTAGAAACGGGACTAAGTTACTGCAATTTGAGTAGCTGAGCTGTACAGCACTTCAGCCTACAGCAAAGCCAGGTCAAGCACATTTTTGGCTTATGCAAGTCAAACAATCGGAGATTTGAATGTTGCTTACGGAGCAGGCTACCACCCACTCACTCATTCCCAGGCAGGTTCTTTCTTTCACCCAAAAACATTGTACATAGATTTTGTGTATTTTTGTGAAGAGGTTGTTTATACATACATCTCATGTGTAAAAGTAACTTCAGTGATGTTAGCCCCTGAAAGGAACATGCATAGAAGCCAGAACTTTTATGCCATAGTTGTGCTGACAGGAGAGGATCTAACAAATGAGGAGAAAGCAGTAACAATGGAATTCATCATGTGATTAAATAATTTTAGTTGATGACCCAGACAGAAAGAGAAGTCAGGCAGTGAGATCTGCTGATGACACTAAGCCATCACTTAGAGGAGCACCAGAATATCACAAGCATGATGCTGAGCACCTCAGTAATGTAACAGGGTTGAAATTCAATAGCAGAGACCAATGCCATTATGGACCAATTCAAATTTTAGTCAAATTTAGTCAAATTTAAGTCACAGGTCACAACCTCAGCAAGGCCACTTTCTTCAGCTGACTACACCGATTCACAGTACGTAGACGATCTGCCCCATGTTATCAATAAACAACTTGCACCCCCGGAGCTCTATAAACTATTACCTCTGGCTTGACAGCAGTAAAATCTACCCACCTTCTTCCTACCAGAACTCCTTGATAAATGGCAACTGCTGCTCAAACCAATGCTAGAGATGAAATACTTCAAGATTTTGAAGTGTTCACCTAACCTCTAGCACAGAGATTATTCCTGGTGAAGATGTTACAGTCTGGAAGAGCTGCAGGCTGGAGGTGCCCGCCCGAGCCTGAGGACATGGGCTCAGGAACCCCCAGGACCCAGGAGGCCACCGTCTCCGTGGAAAACAGAAGCGCCACAGAGACCCAAGTAAATGAAAACAGAATGGCCGCTCCCAGTGCTCGTCAGGATGCTGATTCCCCGTTTGCTTAGCACCTGCCAACACTTCAAATGTCCTTTTGAAGGGACCAAGTTTAAGAAGTGCTGTCAAGCAAGTGGGAACTGCGAGCAAACCTGCCTGTGTATCCCTACAGCTCACAGCAGCCAGCTTCGCTTTCATTTACCAGCTCACTCAGAGCCACTGATGCAACAAACTTCATCCCCTAGTAAAAAGCTTTTTCAGGAGCTGTACGATACCAAAGTATTCCAAACACTCCAGCAACATAACCCTTTGCCTAAGGACCTCACAGCTTAAAGAGTATCTGATACACAAAGCTACACAAAACAGTAACCAGCTTCCAAATTGGAAAAGGCTCCTAAAGGTGCTAGAGAGCTGAGAACTATCCCAGCTAATCACATTAGATGTTATGATCCTGGCTATAGTTCAGAATCACACAAACAGAAAATGCAATCCCCTTCCAACTTGTCAGGGGCTTATCCACATGGACTTTGTCTGAAAATCAGAGGGTGATACAAGTATGGGAAGTGCTTTTCACTATCACCTCCTGATGGATCCCAAGTCTTGCCTCCTAACTCCTAAGAGACTTTAATTCTAAGAGGCTGGGGGGGGGGGGGCAGGGCCGGACAGGGGGGAGAAAATAACATAGAGGCATCTCATCTGAACACCTGACATGCCCATGCATCCACCAGGATTAGGACAGGTTTCTGCCACCTGCTCCATGCTAGATGGAGAGAGAGGGGGAGATAGGGCTGAGAAGAGAATGGGTTTATCCTGAGTTTCAAAAGAAATTTTCCTCCTTCTTTCTACACAGCTTTCCCTTTGGGTGGAACAGGGTGAGCGCTGAAAGGGCTGATCTGGTGATACCCAACTGATAACGCATTTCAAAAGGAAAAACCTAACTTTCATAGGTTAATTCAGCTTATGCCCTCAAACAAAGTCATGGAACCGAATTTCTCATTATGACAAAGCTTGGCATAAGGCATAGTGTTTCCATATGAGCAGAAGTTGCTTTCACTTGGACGTTTACACAGCTTGCACAAGTTTGGAAACTTGGCTGTGAAAAGAGAGCTGAAAACACAGCGGTTATCTCCTCCCTTAGGTGTGCTCCTGGGCCCTTTCAGACCACTCTGAACTACTGGGGACCAGCCTCTTTGCCTTGCCAAGCTCTTCCAAGCCATTATATGGGACCTGCTCCCACAAGTGAGGAACTGTTCTGCAGAGGAAAGAGGTGGTTGACAGTGCACATGCTTGTCTGTAGAGTGGGCACAGCAGAGCCACAGCATTGCTGTACGTGCTGCTACTGCTACGCAACAACTGCTGAGAGAGAACAGCAAGAGCTCCTGGTTACCCGTGTGGGAACACAGGAACCATCAAACAAGGACCTGCACAGTGGCCATGAACTTACTGAGACCAGGAAGACACCTGTGCACGCACGCCTGAAGCTTGGGAAGACAGGTCCTGAAGGTGTGTACATCAAATTCCAAATCTGTTCATTTTAATGTCCTCCCCAGCCTAAAATAGCTCTGTAATCTTGCTGCAGTACCTGATATTTATTTAGTACTACATATACAATATATCGCTGTTCAATGAAAAGCTTCTGGGCACTATAAACAGATAACTGTCCACCAGAATAAGGCCAATTTTAATTCCACTTAGCCAGTTCTCTTTAGTTCTCCAAGCGTTCTCAAAAAGGCCTCCATTGCAAGCAGCTGTAGATCATCAGCACAATCCATAGTCCAACACATTTTGCACTGAAAAAATGTTAACCTAGAGCATGAAATGTTTAGTGCAAATGAAAGTTAATCATCTGATAATATCAGAATACCTGAATGTAGCGATATTGCTTGTTTTCCTGAACATCATTTCTTAATAGTGCATTAAATGGGTAAGACACTGTTCTTTTATTTTCAGCCCTGATTCACCCAAGTTTCATCATTCCTTCGAAATATTCATGAAACTAGAAAAAAAAAATTAAGCAAAAACATTAAAGCAAAGTCTTCAATAAGGAGGAGAGAAGCGTACATCCAGCTTCTTGTGGCTAGAGAGAGGGCAGTCAGAGCAAGGCGAGTGAACACGACCATCAGAAAAGCAAGAGCTGAGCAGCCCAGGAACCACAAAGCAGAGCAAAAAGGGAAGGCAGGGGGGCCGAGCTAGAAAGAGAGACAAGGAGACCCAGAAAAGACAACTTGAAATACAAGTGTCAACTAGTCTTCAAAAGCCTTTGTGACTTCTCAAGTGTTTATTCAAAGGAAGGTGTCTTCATGATATGTCTTGCAGCAATCAACCTCTCCAGCAAACACCTCCTGAAGGCTGCCGCAGCAGCTCTGCTCAGCCAAGCACAACGCTGCAGTCCAGTATCACCTTCACGTATCATAATTTTGATCCGACTGTGCTGTACCTGCTGTTGTTACAGGCAGCTGGTAACATGCTCCTAAGTGAGAGGAGGTGAGAAAATATCTTCTGTTTGCATATACTCTTCTTAACTGTTACTCATCTCACACCTTAGCCCTTATCGAAGAGCCACACCAATTTAGTGTCCAACCACCCGAGCTGCAGGAACGATTCAGCTAAGAAACAAAGGCAGAAAACAGAGGATGTTGAAAGAGTTCTTTGTACGAAAAGGAGGAAATCCTACTGCATTTTGAATCTCCTGTGTGAGCAGCGTGCGTGGCCTTTGCTTCGGCTCTGCTGAACATTGCATCTCCCAACAGGTCTTTGCCAAATGGAGGGGTACGGCTGTGCATAACCGAGGTCACTGCTCTTTGCCCAGGGCCTGCACAGGGGGATGTTTACCAGCCTTCACCCCAGAACAGCTGGCAATGAAGAGGTACCAATACAGAGGGAGCTCAGGGAAAAAGAAAGATAAAGAAAGGCCCTTTCGGTGTTGTTCATCTATCAAGATACTTGCACTATTTATAGGGTAGGTAGAAGACAGAATCTTACAGAGAAAACATCTTAAGACCAGAGGAGATTCCAGGACTGAGTCAACAATTGTATGGTTTCAAATAAAAGTCATTATGAACTCCACAGTTTGGCGTCTAACTCTGAAGCTTCAAGGACTTGCAAGATATTTTTTGGGTTTCAAATAAGAGAACCATCGGGCAGTTACTTTAATTAAAGTCAAGAATTTTAAAATCAAGAATTTAAATGAACATAATTTGAAGAGCTGAATCTTTAAATCAGTCATTAGATAGCATGAAACCCAAGAAAGGAGGAGCTGTTAATAGCAACACCTCTTTGAAGGCTATTTTTATAAACTCTTGTGAATTTTATTACAAATAGCTGATAATCCACACCCCCCCAGCACTCTTATGCTAGGCCTCAGCACACTTAATGTCTCTATCAACTAATCCAACTGCTAACACCACGACTAAATGAGCCTTTTACTACAATGTAGGGACTTCCCAGATGTTCTCTCGCTGGTTTTGAAATCTGAGATAACAAGCAATAAAACAGAGTTATGTTTATGATCCACAAGACAATGTTGAGCAAATCAATTCTGTTACTGTATTTCATTAACATACCTGCATTTGGGGGATTTAAAGGGGAAAGCACAGCCAAGACAAGTAAGTAGGCATGAAATTCTAAGACTGAGAGAGGGTTGCTTTGCATTAATCTCAATGTCATTTAAAAGAAAATGACTAAAGCCATTAATTGTAAGGTATTTCCAGTGTCATACCTCTGTTGGTGCATGTCAACTCTTCATACCAGTGCAAAATGCTTCCCACCTGCATGGCAGAACAGTCTTCAAGCTTCACACTGGGAAAAGAATTACAGAGATGTAGTGCAATAACGGTGATTTTGGCCTCAAATATCAGGCAACTCATTTCTATCTCAATATTCTTTTGTTAGTTCACTGAATGGAAAATACAGTGGACTCAGTAGACTTTGAGCACAGAACATATGCAAACACACGGTTTCTATGAGGCAATGTGCATACAAAGTGGGAGATGGAAGGGAATCAAGCTTGCCCACCAATCCTGTCAATGTTATTTCAAATAAACGAGAGCAAGCAAATTTCAGAGCAGTGAAGCAATTCAGAAAACACAGCAACAATGACATCCACAATGAAGCATCTTTAAGTAAAATGAAAATGGTAATGTTTCTATTTGCTTTATTTCAAAAAAGCATCAAAAATGTTTGTTTTCATTTAGCAACTATTTCTGCTTCTTCAGCTCTAATTACTAGCTTGCAGTTACTACTATATCCAGTGAAGTATGTCTGACCTCTAGTGACCACAATATGCAGATTGAGTGAGATTAACGCCGTAACTTCGCCACCCCCCCCCCTTTTTGACCAATGAAATATTTGAATCCTGATGATTCCTGCTTGCAAGATAAGGTGGGACAGACAAAAATCATGTAAGAAGGTTGGATTCATACCATAAAGAGAAGTTGATCACTGGAGTTTATTAAAGGGGTTCTCACCAAGAACAAACTCAAGCCACTCCAATTTGGTTTTCTTTGGTACCGTGGAAGCCACATGGTTTGCTAGAGGAAAGCAAACAAACAAAAAACCCCTGCATCTTACAGGGCTGCACGGAATGCTGAAGACAGGCAAACCGCTCTAGGTAAGACAGAGACAGTAAATGACAACAACAACCACCACCCAAACAAAAAGCCAACCAAACAAAAAACCCCAAACATACACACACAGGAAACCCATAAATAAACCCCACCAACCTGCAAGTGGGATTTGCTCTTTCTTAGGATCTGAAAGGAAACACGGAAATTTAAACACCAAAAAAGGAGATCGGAGGAACTGGATTTTCAAAGGGAGTGTGTGTTCAATCTGAGGTTAAATCAACTGGGGAAAAGGAATCCCTCTCTTCACCAAGTGTAACAAAGTGTATTGCAAAAGCGAACATTTGGCACCCCGCAGTTACAGGTTAGGGCCAAGAACGTTAAAGCACTGTTGGATGAGCCATTTCTTCAGGTGCCCTGCAGATGACTGAGGAAATGGGTCCCCAACGCTGATCCTCTTAACGATCCTCCTCAGGCCATGGAATACACTTGGAAGGCTGAAAAGCCCCCCTGGGAATGGAAAGAGAATCACCTCCACCACACTGTCAGGTCAGACAGCTTTCTAGCTCGCTGCATGGTACTTCGGGAAAGCAGCCTTTCACATCTCCAAATTATATTCTATGTTCATCTCAGGCACACAGACACGGAAAGTTGCACGGTATGATTATTCCATTAGCATGTTGCAAATTCTTGGAATCCAGTGGTTTCTACTTTCCTTCAGAGCAAAAGTTGACAAAACTCCTAAGTGCAGAGGAATGTTTAAAAACCTAAGTCGCATGCATGGGGACAAAAACCCACAAAGCTGAAAAAGCCTCCTTGTCCAGCTTCATTAAAAAGAGGGACACATCAGTAAGCAACCACTGCTCTTGGATGCCTGTGTTATGTGGGGTTTTTTCAGTGGCTGGAATTGGCCCTGTGCAAGCAGGGACTCTCACAGAGAGGCTGCCTTCTCAACAACCCCTCTCCAGTCCCATGTTGTCTCAAAATGGGAGGCACTGCATTTAAATTAAGGAAATAAAGATACTCTAAGTATGATTACAAGTCCACAAAGACGTATTTAAAAACAGACTTACAAGAGTGCTAGCACAAAGCTGTTTTTTTAAAGGTAAAAAATAATCCTAGTTGCTCTTGCTGTTTCATCTCAAGAACACAACATAAAAATTATATCATGGCACCAAGGTTTACACACAGATTACATAAACTTGCTATGAATGTATAGATTTGCAGTGCTCTGTGATCTTTGATAATTTTCGTCCAAGTGTACCTTCAGCTACATTTTCAGTCTTTTCCTTCCTCTTCAGGGACATAGGTTGCATTCCACGTCACTCGCTGTATGTATTATCTCATTAGTATTGTTGTTGTTACCGTTGTTTCTTCTCTCTTCGTGCTGTTCCATTAAAACTGTTCTTATCTCAACCCGCGGGGTTTCACCCTTTTCTCCCCATTCTCCTCCCCACCCCGCCACAGGGCGAGGGGTGACTGAGCGGCCGCGTGGTGCCTGCTCCCAGCTGGGCCCAAACCACGGGTCCTTTTTGGTGCCCGACATGGGGCACGAGGGGTTGAGACAACGGCAGATCTGGCCAGAGCGCGTTGAAAGGTCTGTCACACCCCTCTGTGACGCAGTTAAATCACCGCTGGTCATGCTGGTTCGGCTGCTCACGCAGCGGTGCTGTGTCAACTCGTACAGGCACTGTGTGCTCCCTGCGCTGATGGTCGGGACCTCTGGGAGGGGGATCAGGACTAGCATCTTGCTGCACCGGCTGATGTCGACTCAGGATCTGATTGCATCCCTGGCCACTGCATCACTGGTCACGAGGTTAAGCTGGTATTTGTATGTGGCATTGCTGTCATGCCCATCCCCCAGGCACCTTCTCACGGCATTTGTTACTCATCGCACCCAGCCCACAGGAGGGACAAAGGAGGTCACTTTCTCCCACTCTTCCACCTCTCCTTCCACATTCAGTCTCATTATAGCAGCTTTTGAGAATTCCAAATATCCCTGGGATGCCCAAGCCAGCATGTTCTTGCTGTATCTCCTGAACGTGTCCCAGGGCATTGTTCACGGTTAAACAAACTTTTGCTAAGAACACCACCCAGAGATCTGCCCTGAGGACGGATAATTATGAGTGGCAGGGTGTGTGGGAGAGTACGGGCAAGTGCCTGGGACAGTGGTCACCCCCACTGTTTTGGAATTTCACCCCTGAACAAATACAGAATCCTGAAAAACTAGTAAAATACTTAGAAAAGGTATGCTGTCACCCTGGCAATTCCAGAGAGACACAAATCACTGCAATATGCTGGGGCCTGGCCCATGCCTACCGAGCCCTTCTCAGCACTGCTCAGTGCCCTCAAGGGGAAGAGAAGGTCTCTGGACCTTCTGAGTAATTTTCACAAGGAGCGACTCTGATGAGGATTAGAGGGGCCCTGCCTCCAGCCAGGGGGAGGAAAGGGACAACCGGCTTTACTGGACTGCGTGGGCCCGATGACCTGGAACGTCAGACCCACAGGAGTCTAAGGCTCCAGGAGACGCTGGTGCACACTGTACCCTAATGCCATCGAGCTATAGAGGGGCAGAACCCTTTCGTCTTTCTGGAGTGACAGGCACATCCCAACAGCTAACTGTACTGGAAGCTGACCTGAGTCTAACTGGGAATGACTGGCATAAACACCCCATTGTGACTGGCCCAAAGGCTCCGCGCATCCTTGGCACAGACTACCTCAGGAGGGGGTATTTCAAGAACCCAAGAGGGTACCCATGGGCCTTTGGTATAGCTGCCTTGGAGACAGAGGATGTTGAATAGTTGTCCACCTTGCCCGGTCTCTCAGAGGACCCTTCTGTGGTGGGGCTGCTGAAGGCTGAAGAGTAACAGGTGCCAATCGCTACCACAACAGTACATCGGCGGCAATATTGCACCGACCGAGACTCTCCGATTCCCACCCATGAGCTGATTCAGCAACTGGAAAGTCAAGGGGTGATCGGCACAACTCGCTCACCCTTTAACAGCCCCACGTGGCCAGTGTGAAAATCTAATGGAGAGTGGAGACTAACAGTAGACTATGGTGGCCTGAATGAAGTCCCGCCACCCCTGAGTGCTGCCATGCCAGCCACGCTAGAACTTCAATCCCAACTGGAGTCAAAGGCAGCCAAGGGGTACGCCACAACTGGTATCGCTCATGCGTTTTTCTCAATCCCTTTGGCAGCAGAGTGCAGGGCACCGTCTGCTTTCACTTGGAGGGGTGTCCAGTACCCCTGGAATCGACTGCCCCAGGGGTGGAAACACAGTCCCACCATTTGCCATGGATGGATTCAGACTACACTGCAACAGGTGAAGCTCCACAACACCTGCAATACATCGATGACATCATTGTGATGGCCAAACCATCTGGTTCCCGACATCTGGATACCAGCATCTGCACAAAGCACCTCTGACCAGTGCAACTGGCGCAGCAGCTGCCCCTGGGACTCAGCTGGAACCACAACTGGTAGCAGACGCTGTGCTGGGCCATCTCTGTGGCTCACCAGCCCACGCAAGGCATGAAATTGAGCGTTGCTGCAGCGAGGCTCTGACTGATCCCTTCCTGCTCTGCAGGCTACAGCACGTCCACGCATGGATCTGAACCTCAGCTTCCAAAGTCGGACGGTTACCAGAGGGAAATACACTGACCGGGTGCTGCTTTCTCCGAGGCTGTCGGGATTTCCTTTGGAACTTAGGAGGTTTTTTGGGAATAGCTCCCTATTCTAGCTTTCTACTTCCCTCTTTAACAACATTAACAGAAAGTATGAAGGTAAATGTCACGCGAATAAAATACTGAAAATGAGTTCTTGCTCTGTAAAGTCAGCAAAGCTGGACTACTCACCCCTGGGATGCCAGCTAGGAATCAGCCTGGGATCCAGCCGAGGAGTTGGAAAAGCCCTCCCGGTGGCCGCATCTGCAACCAAACACCCACGAGAAGTTACCGTCATGTGTTCTGACCCACGGGGCCATAACTGAACAGCAGAACACAGAAAGGGGCCACATCATGACACAGCACAGGCGCGCAGGACTGCGTTCTCACCCCTGCAGAGGCGCCTGGCTGACTTTGGGCTTGGAGCTGGCAGCTCCCGAAGGTTTAAGGACAAGGCCATGACGCACCCGCGCGACCTCTCTGCAGCTCAGCCCTGGAACCCAGCCGGGAAGCTGGACAGCCCTCGCCTGCAACTGTGTCCGTGAATGAACACAGGACAGAGCAGCTCCTGTGAAACGTTTCAATGTGCTGCTTCAGGTCTGAATGCCAGCGAACGCAGCTCAGACACAGGACTGCTCCAGAGCACTCCTCTCGCCTTCTGCTCAGGTGCCTCTTGCAGATAGTTACCGGCTGCCTGCAGTGGTGTGGAGCTGTCAGCTCCCTGGAACTCCCAAGGCTCCTAATCAGGCTCTAGCTGAGAAGCTTGATAAGCCAGGCCAAGGCCATCGCCTGCAATCCAGCAGAGCTCAGAGAAGTTTCCATGCACACAGAGGAAGCCCACACCTGGGAACTGGAGGAAAAAGCGACAACAGGCTGTTCCAGGCGGCAGCAACGCTGCCCCTGCCTGTTCCTGCAGGCTGGGGACCTGTGGTTCATCCGAGGGGAGCAGGACTGCAGGACTGGAGCAGAAATGCTCCTGTTTTCCCGAGCAGACCTCTCCTGAGCGTGCCCCTCTGGGGTGGCCACGAGGCTGACAGCTGGGATCCAGCCAGGGAGTGGCAGAGCCATGGCCCCGGGCAGGACTGCAGCCAGCCCGGGGAGAAACGCTGCCGTGGGCTGTTGTCTGGCTCCCGTGGTGCCACGCGCTCACCCGCCCTGGCACACAGCGGGGGCAGGCTGCCCTGGGGCAGGGCACTGTGGCACGGGGCCGGGTGTCCCCACAGAGACTTAGTGCTGGGTTTCTTACCCTGCACGGCCGCTCCCACCAGAAAATGCCCCCAAAGCAGCCACAGCCCCTCTACAGCTCCCCACAGGGTGTCTGCCCCCTCTGCCCGCACCGCGGTGCCTGCCTGGCTTGCCCGGCCCGGCCCAGCTGCTCTCCCAGATCCAGCCTTAGCCTTGGCCCCGCCGCCGCCCCACTGAGGCGCACTGGATACCACACCGCACTCCTCGGGGCTGGGTGCTGGCCCTCTGCCTGCCTACCTGCTCCCTGTGCTCGTCTTGGAGCAGCCTGCGGGCTTGCAGGACCACCAGGAGGAGGAGAAGGAGGCGGGTAAGGACCCAGGCCCCACATGCTCGCACCATGCTGCTACCGGCTGCTGCTGCTGCCGCCACCGCTGCCGGAGCGTTGCCCACAGCTGGCGTGGCACAGCACAGCAGGGAAGGGCTCTGTCACCTCAGAGACCTGCCAGGCCCCACGCCCCACCAAGCCCCTCCAGCGTACACCCGGTGCCATTGAGTTACCGAGTCTGCACACTCTTGCGTTTCCTCGTTCTCCGTGCGCGGGGAAGAAGCCGAAGTGGAGAAGGGTGGATGGACCTGTTTTGGGAGGTGTCGTGTCTCTAGTACCTCACCTGTCGTGCCTCTAGGATACAGCTCTTGTGTGAATACATTTCAAAACACCTTTCTCTGTCTTTGAGATGAGAGGGAGAGTTATATACCCTGTTTGCTTTCTGGGTTAAGAAATGAAGGAAAACAAGGCCTGTCTTCTCAAGTGTGGCTTCAGGAACCCACTGGTGAAAGAGTCTGCAAGGCTGGAGCGGATGGTGAGCCTTCGAGGACAGTGATCTGTCTAACTGCAGTGCACTTCAAAGTTAATGGCTGAAATACGTGGCTGAAATCTTTTGTGCCTTTCCTCGGGAGCCAAATGCAGTATGTCTGACCTCACAGGCACGCTGGTTCTCCAGATGCCCGCGGGCTATACCCAGGTGGGTCCGGAAGAGCAGTCCAGGGTCACTTCTGCTGTCCCCTCCACGTGGGCACCAGATACGTCAGTGTGCTCAGAGGTGCAGGTCCCGCCCTGCCCAGCGACCGGTAGTTGTTATCACCTGATACAAAACAGTACGTAAGCGCCTTGACTGAGCACCGGTTTGGTGTCAGGACGGGCTGTTGAGGCCTCTTCCATTCGGTACCAAAGCCCGTTACCGGCCTGCAAGTACAGACCAGGCTGTATGAGGGGGCTCCATCTGATGCCTTCGAGTTCAGCTGATGACAAAACCAGGACACAGCGCAGCTCTTTCACCTGCAGACGCTTCGCGTTTTACCGGCAGAAGGTCCTGGGCAGACCCTCGCCTGCCCACGTCCACCTCCAGGCAGCAGCTCAAAAAGGCCTGAAACTCAGCGCACAGTTGCTCGGGGTTCTGCAGCTCTGGTGTCCCGTTGGTCGCTATCAGATACGTCACCTAGAGAGAACAGAAACACGAGACTCCACCTGTTTCTTTCTTACCCAGAACTGCTCAGAGAGCGCCCATTTTTTAAGGTCCAGTCTTCGGTGCCAGTTTCTTCCCTGGCAGAGGGTTAGAGATGATTTTTCTATACCTACAAGAAAAAAAAACCTGATGCAGCCACAGCTACTCCAACATCAACATGATCTTGCCTTGACAGCTGATTGCAGTGGCTGACCCAGTTAGTATGAACTCCGTCAGCAAAAGCACATTTTGTTTCTCCATGCATCGACACCAGCTTTACTGGCTATTTTAAAGAGTGAATTTGGTCCAGCTGTATTATTTCAAAGGATGATTACATAAAATGCATCCCTGCAGTGCTCACTGCTCCCTAAAGTACAGCTTCCTTAAAACAAACCTAGTCCAGATTTTTGCCCTGTTCTAGATAAAAATGGTAACCAGATGAAAAAAAAAGTAGATCCATCAGCTTATTCCTTGGATAAACAGAAACATTTGGAATCTCATTTTCTACACAGACGTGTAAGCTGCGTACACAAATATACTACGAAGAAAAAGCATAACTGGGCAGACAGGAGCCACCGCAACTCTGTCTTTCAGCAGTCTCCAAATTCCAGATCAGCAAGTCTTCCTGACAGACCTCAGGCCAAGGAATTAGAACAGAATTTTGCAAAACATGGAGCGAGCATTATCCAGGGCAGTTCACTTGGAACCAAGGTCTCACATGCTGAGAAGCTGGACAGATGAGTTCATTCTGCTTCTGCAAGACGTTCTTTAGAAACGCAAGACAAACATTTTGAACCGTTTGCACCTAAACTTCCAATATATGTCTCAAATATACAGCAATAATAACAGAAATAGATCTAGGAGTCTTCCATAAAAACGTCTGCCATGGCAAGAACAGCTCTGCGCTACTGGCGTTTAAAGAGACGGTGGCCAAAGGGACTTTGCTCTTATCCTCTTAAACACAGAGGAAAAATTCCAGGCCTAAAAAGGCAAATGAACTATCCTAGAGGAAAAACAACAAAAGGAAGTTTCTCTACTTTTCCCACAACAGAAGTGTCACAAAATCAGTCCTGTCCTGTCCCTCTGCAGCTGCCCTCAGGCACCGGGCACAGCGGTGAGCCGGAGGGCCTGTCCTCACTGCGGTTAAATGGTGCTGCCCCAGGGACGTCCCTTCTCCTGCGGTAAAGGAACACAGCACCCATGGCAGCCTTGGGAATTTTATTCCGGCTCCATTCACCTGGCTGTGAAACAGGAGTGCCAGGACAAAGGGAGCTCTTTCAGCTGCTCCTTTCTTCACAGAACTCCAATCAGCAGAGTCATCTGTAGCTGGGTACTGCACCTTTTAAACAGTTCTACGACCACAGAAAAAGATCTAGGGGAAGCTGAAGCACCTTCTTGCCGTGTCTCTTTTGCTTTCCTGTGATCCAGCTGGCAGAGAAAAACAAGGACAGTACAAAGGAAAGAAGTGTTTGCAGTAGCTGCAAAGGGGCAACAAGCTCATGGATTTCTTTAACGTACCCAGAAACAAGAAAGGATTTGGCATACAGCTGCAGTCTGTGAAAATGAGACCCTAAAGTCATCCGGGGCACCCAGATACATGACAGAACAACATATGGATGATTTAGAAGCCTGAGACTGTAAAAGATTCGCAGCATTTGGAAAATGGCTACAGTTTTGAAGAAAATTGATGCAGAGTGGTTAATAAATGCAAAAGCAAACAGAAATGCCTGGGATTTGGTTTGTTGGGTTTTCTTAAAACTGAAACTGGGGAGGTCTAACCAGCATTTCAAAGGATATTTATCGCACCAGTATTTGTCCCTCAGGCCCCAGGCATACGCCTGGTGGAAGGAAATCCCAGTGAGAGAAAACAAACACCGTCACAGAAATATCCAGGACACTCTTGGCTGGAAAATGGTTCATTCCTGTGAGTTCTGCATCGGCTGGAAAGAACATGAGCAACAGGGGATGCATTTGCTCCACATGTGGAAAACGAGAATCATATCTACATTCAGACTGGTGTAAACTCTATGATCAACGATCCTTTAATGCCCTTAGAGTACGTTTAGGTATTTCAACTCCTATCAGGAACGGAAGCTGCTGCGTGCCTTGCACTATTAAAACAAGCATTCAGAAAAATGTGAAAGAGCATCCTTTGGTTTCCAGGCTTCGCAGAACTCCCTGGATGGGGTCTAAATGTGACTATTAAACCCAACAGCTACTGTGTGCCATCAGCTAAAAACCTGACCTGCAAACACAGGCCTTGCTTATCAGCTCTCCTGTCTGGATGCAGCTGAGAGCTCTCACTGCACCCTGTGATTCCACACACAACAGCAGAGGGATCCTGTCCCTGCTGGGGATGATTCACCTTCATAAAACCAGCTGGGAACTGGGAAACTTCAGGTGATCCACCACAAGCTGTTCACTGTTCCCAGCTCAGGGGCAACAGCCTCTGCCCAAGACTCCAGGAGTGAACACAGACGGGACCAACTCCAGGTGACTGATTTTAACCTCCTGCAGGTTGACTCAGACACCTGAAGATGCCTTGAAGCTCCAAGTGCTGATCTCAACTCCTGCAGCAGACGAGGCATGTGTGAAGAAAAAGAGCATCTCAAATAATCTGGGCAAGGGCAGGAATGGCTGAATGTGAATTTGATCAGAGAGAAAAAATCCAGTTCCCTGCCTCACAGTTGACCTGAGGCTTCTCGAGGAGCCCTAATCAACAGTTGAGGTTAAGGAAGCTGGGAATTTTCAGCCTGTAAACCAGGGACACAGGCCTACTGCCACCCTGCCAGCTGCGGTGCACTCAGCTTACTCAGCATCAGGCTGAACCCAAACCTGTTTTCTTCTTCTGAGATAAAAGCCGAACCAAAAAGCCCACCCTGAAACAGGCAGCTCAGATGCAAACCCCAAGCCTAAAGGTGAGCTAAAGCCCAAAACAGAAAGGTCACTGAGACAGGTAGGTCAGATGCAAACCCGAACTCTAAAAGTGAAATAAAAACCAGAACTAAAAAGCTCACCCTGAAACTGGCATCTCAGATGCAAACCCCAAGTCTAAAGGTGAGCTAAAGCCTGAAACAAAAAGCTCACCCTGAAACAGGCAGATCAGACACAAACCTGAACTTTAAATTTGAAGCTAAAAGCCGAAGCAAAAAGCTGACCCTGAAACAGGCAGGTCAGATGCAAACCCAAACTCTAAATTTGAAGCTAAAACCCGAACCAAAAAACTCCTCCTGTGAGGGAAGGGGCTAAGGAAATCTTGGTGAAAATATTATTGCTTAATGATGATCTAGATTACTGTGTAACCCAAAGAATTAGGCTAATGGATACCGCTTAATATTTTGCTGACTATTGTACAAACTAGTTGAAGCAAGGAATGTTGTGGCCCCTTACAAAAGACAATTCCTGATAAACTCACAGAATCACGAAGATTTATGGCTCCACACAAGGATAGTTCCTGATAAGAACCTGGGGGATGCCTCAAGAACCGACTGAAACCAACCCTACGGTTTGAGCAAGAGCCAAGGAGCAACTGAGTCTGCGCAAGAACAAGGGGTTACTAGCGGTGACGAAGAGAAGCCATCAGCCTTCATCTCCACGACCCCCCTACCTGCCCCCCCCCCCCGACGACCACCACAAGGAGGCACTGCGCAAGCGCAGTTAGGAGGAGTTTATGGAAACGACCTTTTGGAACTAATTTTAATACAAAGCAGGGACAGGTTATGCCTATGTATAGGTGTATTGGGAAACCTTGGGTATATGTAGCATCTGACCGTTTAAATCAGAGACAAGTTGCCGCGTTGGGGCACGCACGATTTTGGTGGGGCTGCTCCCCGTGCTGCCCAGCGCTGAATACACATACCTACTTTACAGTCTCACAGATTGGGGAGTGCGTTTTCCGCACATCACCTGAAACAGGAAGGTCTGATGCAAACCCAAACTCTAAATTTGAAACTAAAAGTGAAACCAAAAATCTCACTCTGAAACAGGCAGCTCAGGTGCAAACCCAAACCCTCAACGTGGGCTAGAACATGAACCGAAAAGCTCACCCTGAAATAGGAAGTTAAAATCCAAACCTAAACTCTAAACATAACCCAAACGTGAAATGACATAACCCCCCGCTGCTCCTTTCTGGACCACCAGGCTGCAAGGGATGTCTTTTCCAGCTGAACTGAAGAGCGCATCAGCCTGCTCCTGGTGACACACGGGCGTTGTGCCAGTGCTCAGGAGCATCGGACTGGCAACATATACAGAAAAATGACATGAAACCTACAATCTAGATCTAAAATCCAAGGCAATGAAAAACCTAAAGGGATGCAAACCCCAACATCTAGATAAAAAGCCTAAAGCAATGTAGAGCCTAAAGTAAGGTAGACAATAACATCTGGACGTAAACTCTAACATCTAAACGTAAAGCCTAAGCCGATGTAAATTCTAACATCTAAATGTAAAGCCTAAGCCGATGTGAACCCCTAAGCCGATGTGAACCCCTAAGCCGATGTGAACCCCTAAGCCGATGTGAACCCCTAAGCCGATGTGAACCGTAACATCCAGATGTAAACCCTAAACCGATCTAAACCGTAACATCCAGATGTAAACCCCTAAACCGAGGTAAACCCCTAAACCGAGGTAAACCCCTAAACCGAGGTAAACCCCTAAACCGAGGTAAAAGGGAACATCCAGATGTAACCCCTAAACCGACGTGAACCCCTAAACCGACGTGAACCCCTAAACCGATGTAAAAGGGAACATCCAGATGTAACCCCTAAACCGATGCAAACCCCTAAACCGATGCAAACAGTAATATCCAGGTGTAACCCCTAAACCAACGTAAACCCCTAAACCGACGTAAACCGTAACATCCAGATGTAAACGCAAAACCGAGGTAAAACCCGAAACCAAGGTGAACCGTAACATCCACATGTAAACCCTAAACCAGTGTGAAACCCTAACATCCAGATGTAAACCCTAAACCGATGTGGAACCCTAAACCAACGTAAATCATAACACCCAGGTGGAACCCCTAAACCGAGGCAAACCCCTAAACCGAGGCAAACCCCAACATCCATATGGAAACATTAAACCGATGCAGACCCTAACATCAAGATGTAGACCCCAAAGCGAGGGAAGGCCCTAAAGCGAGGTAAAGAGTAATATGCAGATGTAGACCGTAAAGCCAGGTAAACCGTGACATTCACACATAGACACGAAAACGATCTACGACCCCAACGCCCTCGACGACCCCAACGCCCTCGACGACCCCAACGCCCGGTAAACCGTCACATCCAGATGTACGCCCCAACGCCCTCGACGACCCCAACGCCCTCGACGACCCCAACGCCCGGTAAACCGTCACATCCAGATGTACGCCCCAAAGCCCTCGACGACCCCAAAGCCCTCGACGACCCCAAAGCCCTCGACGACCCCAAAGCCAGGTAAACCGTCACATCCAGATGTACGCCCCAAAGCCCTCGACGACCCCAAAGCCCTCGACGACCCCAACGCCCTCGACGACCCCAATGCCCTCGACGACCCCAACGCCCGGTAAACCGTCACATCCAGATGTACGCCCCAACGCCCTCGACGACCCCAACGCCCGGTAAACCGTCACATCCAGATGTACGCCCCAACGCCCTCGACGACCCCAACGCCCGGTAAACCGTCACATCCAGATGTACGCCCCAACGCCCTCGACGACCCCAACGCCCGGTAAACCGTCACATCCAGATGTACGCCCCAACGCCCGGTAAACCGTCACATCCAGATGTACACCCCAAAGCCCTCGACGACCCCAAAGCCCTCGACGACCCCAAAGCCCTCGACGACCCCAAAGCCAGGTAAACCGTCACATCCAGATGTACACCCCAAAGCCCTCGACGACCCCAAAGCCCGGTAAACCGTCACATCCAGATGTACACCCCAAAGCCCTCGACGACCCCAAAGCCCTCGACGACGCCAACGCCAGGTAAACCGTCACATCCAGATGTACGCCCCAAAGCCCTCGACGACCCCAAAGCCCTCGACGACCCCAACGCCCGGTAAACCGTCACATCCAGATGTACGCCCCAACGCCCTCGACGACCCCAAAGCCCTCGACGACCCCAACGCCCGGTAAACCGTCACATCCAGATGTACGCCCCAACGCCCTCGACGACCCCAACGCCCGGTAAACCGTCACATCCAGATGTACGCCCCAACGCCCGGTAAACCGTCACATCCAGATGTACGCCCCAAAGCCCTCGACGACCCCAAAGCCCTCGACGACCCCAAAGCCCTCGACGACCCCAAAGCCCTCGACGACCCCAAAGCCCTCGACGACCCCAAAGCCCGGTAAACCGTCACATCCAGATGTACACCCCAAAGCCCTCGACGACCCCAAAGCCCTCGACGACCCCAGAGCCAGGTAAACCGTCACATCCAGATGTACACCCCAAAGCCCTCGACGACCCCAAAGCCCTCGACGACCCCAAAGCCAGGTAAACCGTCACATCCAGATATACACCCCAAAGCCCTCGACGACCCCAAAGCCCTTGACGACCCCAAAGCCCTCGACGACCCCAAAGCCAGGTAAACCGTCACATCCAGATGTACACCCCAAAGCCCTCGACGACCCCAAAGCCCTCGACGACCCCAACGCCCTCGACGACCCCAACGCCCTCGACGACCCCAACGCCCTCGACGACCCCAACGCCCTCGACGACCCCAACGCCCTCGACGACCCCAACGCCCTCGACGACCCCAACGCCCGGTAAACCGTCACATCCAGATGTACGCCCCAACGCCCTCGACGACCCCAACGCCCTCGACGACCCCAACGCCCTCGACGACCCCAACGCCCTCGACGACCCCAACGCCCGGTAAACCGTCACATCCAGATGTACGCCCCAACGCCCTCGACGACCCCAACGCCCTCGACGACCCCAACGCCCGGTAAACCGTCACATCCAGATGTACGCCCCAACGCCCTCGACGACCCCAACGCCCGGTAAACCGTCACATCCAGATGTACGCCCCAACGCCCTCGACGACCCCAACGCCCTCGACGACCCCAACGCCCTCGACGACCCCAACGCCCGGTAAACCGTCACATCCAGATGTACGCCCCAACGCCCTCGACGACCCCAACGCCCTCGACGACCCCAACGCCCGGTAAACCGTCACATCCAGATGTACGCCCCAACGCCCTCGACGACCCCAACGCCCTCGACGACCCCAACGCCCTCGACGACCCCAACGCCCTCGACGACCCCAACGCCCTCGACGACCCCAACGCCGGGCAAACCGTCACATCCACATGTACGCCCCAACGCCGGGCAAACCGTCACATCCACATGTACGCCCCAACGCCGGGCAAACCGTCACATCCACATGTACGCCCCAACGCCGGGCAAACCGTCACATCCACATGTACGCCCCAACGCCCGGCAAACCGTCACATCCACATGTACGCCCCAACGCCCGGCAAACCGTCACATCCACATGTACGCCCCAACGCCGGGCAAACCGTCACATCCACATGTACGCCCCAACGCCGGGCAAACCGTCACATCCACATGTACGCCCCAACGCCCTCGACGACCCCAACGCCGGGCAAACCGTCACATCCAGATGTACGCCCCAACGCCCTCGACGACCCCAACGCCGGGCAAACCGTCACATCCACATGTACGCCCCAACGCCCTCGACGACCCCAACGCCCTCGACGACCCCAACGCCCTCGACGACCCCAACGCCCTCGACGACCCCAACGCCCTCGACGACCCCAACGCCGGGCAAACCGTCACATCCACATGTACGCCCCAACGCCGGGCAAACCGTCACATCCACATGTACGCCCCAACGCCGGGCAAACCGTCACATCCACATGTACGCCCCAACGCCGGGCAAACCGTCACATCCACATGTACGCCCCAACGCCCGGCAAACCGTCACATCCACATGTACGCCCCAACGCCCTCGACGACCCCAACGCCGGGCAAACCGTCACATCCAGATGTACGCCCCAACGCCCTCGACGACCCCAACGCCGGGCAAACCGTCACATCCACATGTACGCCCCAACGCCCTCGACGACCCCAACGCCGGGCAAACCGTCACATCCACATGTACGCCCCAACGCCCTCGACGACCCCAACGCCGGGCAAACCGTCACATCCACATGTACGCCCCAACGCCCTGTAAACCGTCACATCCAGATGTACACCCCAAGGCCCTCGACGACCCCAAAGCCCTCGACGACCCCAAAGCCCGGTAAACCGTCACATCCAGATGTACACCCCAAAGCCCTCGACGACCCCAAAGCCCTCGACGACCCCAAAGCCAGGTAAACCGTCACATGCACATGTACACCCCAAAGCCCTCGACGACCCCAAAGCCAGGTAAACCGTCACATCCAGATGTACACCCCAAAGCCCTCGACGACCCCAAAGCCCTCGACGACCCCAAAGCCAGGTAAACCGTCACATGCACATGTACACCCCAAAGCCCTCGACGACCCGAAAGCCCTCGACGACCCCAAAGCCAGATAAACCGTCACATGCACATGTACACCCCAAAGCCCTCGACGACCCCAAAGCCAGGTAAACCGTCACATGCACATGTACACCTCAAAGCCCTCGACGACCTCAAAGACAGGTAAACCGTCACATCCAGATGTACGCCCCAAATCCCTCGACGACCCCAAAGCCCTCGACGACCCCAACGCCCGGTAAACCGTCACATCCAGATGTACGCCCCAACGCCCTCGACGACCCCAACGCCCTCGACGACCCCAACGCCCTCGACGACCCCAACGCCCTCGACGACCCCAACGCCCTCGACGACCCCAACGCCCGGTAAACCGTCACATCCAGATGTACACCCCAACGCCCTCGACGACCCCAACGCCCTCGACGACCCCAACGCCCTCGACGACCCCAACGCCCGGTAAACCGTCACATCCAGATGTACACCCCAACGCCCCCGACGACCCCAACGCCCCCGACGACCCCAACGCCCCCGACGACCCCAACGCCCTCGACGACCCCAACGCCAGGTAAACCGTCACATCCAGATGTACACCCCAACGCCCCCGACGACCCCAACGCCCTCGACGACCCCAACGCCAGGTAAACCGTCACATCCAGATGTACACCCCAACGCCCCCGACGACCCCAACGCCCTCGACGACCCCAACGCCAGGTAAACCGTCACATCCAGATGTACGCCCCAAAGCCCTCGACGACCCCAACGCCCGGTAAACCGTCACATCCAGATGTACGCCCCAAAGCCCTCGAAGACCCCAACGCCCGGTAAACCGTCACATCCAGATGTACGCCCCCAAGCCCTCAACGACCCCAACGCCCGGTAAACCATCACATCCAGATGTACACCCCAAAGCCCTCGACGACCCCAAAGTCCTCGACGACCCCAACGCCAGGTAAACCGTCACATGCAGATGTACGCCCCAAAGTCCTCGACGACCCCAACGCCCGGCAAAACGTCACATCCACATGTACGCCCCAACGCCCGGTAAACCGTCACATCCAGATGTACACCCCAAGGCCCTCGACGACCCCAACGCCCTCGACGACCCCAACGCCCTCGACGACCCCAACGCCCTCGACGACCCCAAAGCCAGGTAAACCGTCACATCCAGATGTACACCCCAAAGCCCTCGACGACCCCAAAGCCCTCGACGACCCCAAAGCCCGGTAAACCGTCACATCCAGATGTACACCCCAACGCCCTCGACGACCCCAAAGCCCGGTAAACCGTCACATCCAGATGTACACCCCAACGCCCTCGACGACCCGAAAGCCCTCGACGACCCCAAAGCCAGGTAAACCGTCACATCCAGATGTACACCCCAAAGCCCTCGACGACCCCAAAGCCCTCGACGACCCCAAAGCCCTCGACGACCCCAAAGCCCGGTAAACCGTCACATCCAGATGTACACCCCACAGCCCTCGACGACCCCAAAGCCCTCGACGACCCCAAAGCCCGGTAAACCGTCACATCCAGATGTACACCCCAAAGCCCTCGACGACCCCAAAGCCCTCGACGACCCCAAAGCCCTCGACGACCCCAAAGCCCGGTAAACCGTCACATCCAGATGTACACCCCAAAGCCCTCGACGACCCCAAAGCCCTCGACGACCCCAAAGCCAGATAAACCGTCACATCCAGATGTACACCCCAACGCCCTCGACGACCCCAACGCCCTCGACGACCCCAACGCCCTCGACGACCCCAACGCCCGGTAAACCATCACCTCCAGATGTACGCCCCAGCGCCCGGTAAACCGTCAGATCCAGATGTACACCTCAAAGCCCTCGACGACCCCAAAGCCAGGTAAACCGTCACATCCAGATGTACGCCCCAAAGCCCTCGACGACCCCAAAGCCCTCGACGACCCCAAAGCCAGGTAAACCGTCACATCCAGATGTACGCCCCAAAGCCCTCGACGACCCCAAAGCCCTCGACGACCCCAAAGCCCTCGACGACCCCAAAGCCCTCGACGACCCCAAAGCCCTCGACGACCCCAACGCCAGGTAAACCGTCACATCCAGATGTACACCCCAACGCCTTCTACCACCCCAACGCCTTCTACCACCCCAACGCCTTCTACCACCCCAACGCCTTCTACCACCCCAACGCCAGGTAAACCGTCACATCCAGATGTACACCCCAACGCCTTCTACCACCCCAACGCCTTCTACCACCCCAACGCCTTCTACCACCCCAACGCCTTCTACCACCCCAACGCCTTCTACCACCCCAACGCCAGGTAAACCGTCACATCCAGATGTACACCCCAACGCCCTCTACCACCCCAACGCCTTCTACCACCCCAACGCCAGGTAAACCGTCACATCCAGATGTACACCCCAACGCCCTCTACGACCCCAACGCCCTCTACGACCCCAACGCCCTCTACGACCCCAACGCCCTCTACGACCCCAACGCTGGGTAAACCGTCACATCCAGAGGTACACCCCAAAGCCATCTACCACCCCAAAGGCAGGTAAACCGTCACATCCAGAGGTACACCGCAAAGCCTTCTACGACCGCAAAGCCTTCTACGACCGCAAAGCCTTCTACGACCGCAAAGCCTTCTACGACCGCAAAGCCTTCTACGACCGCAAAGCCTTCTACGACCGCAAAGCCGGGTAAACCGTCACATCCAGAGGTACACCGCAAAGCCTTCTACGACCGCCAAGCCGGGTAAACCGTCACATCCAGAGGTACACCGCAAAGCCTTCTACGACCGCCAAGCCGGGTAAACCGTCACATCCAGAGGTACACCGCAAAGCCTTCTACGACCGCCAAGCCGGGTAAACCGTCACATCCAGAGGTACACCGCAAAGCCTTCTACGACCGCAAAGCCTTCTACGACCGCAAAGCCTTCTACGACCGCAAAGCCGGGTAAACCGTCACATCCAGATGTACACCCCAACGCCATCTACCACCCCAACGCCATCTACCACCCCAACGCCGGGTAAACCGTCACATCCAGAGGCACACCCCAAAGACAGGTAAACCGTCACATCCAGATGTAGACCCTGTCCCCGTCCAAAGCCTGCCAAACGTCCCCGTCCAAAGCCTGCCAAACGTCCCCGTCCAAAGCCTGCCAAACGTCCCCGTCCAAAGCCTGCCAAACGTCCCCGTCCAAAGCCTAAACCGATCCAAACCCCAAAATCCCGACGTAAACCCTAACCTCCGAACCCTAAACCGATCCAAACCCCAAAATCCCGACGTAAACCCTAACCTCCGAACCCTAAACCGATCCAAACCCCAAAATCCCGACGTAAACCCTAACCTCCGAACCCTAAACCGATCCAAACCCCAAAATCCCGACGTAAACCCTAACCTCCGAACCCTAAACCGATCCAAACCCCAAAATCCCGACGTAAACCCTAACCTCCGAACCCTAAACCGATCCAAACCCCAAAATCCCGACGTAAACCCTAACCTCCGAACCCTAAACCGATCCAAACCCCAAAATCCCGACGTAAACCCTAACCTCCGAACCCTAAACCGATCCAAACCCCAAAATCCCGACGTAAACCCTAACCTCCGAACCCTAAACCGATCCAAACCCCAACTTCCCAACGTAAACCCCAACGTCCCAACATAAACCCTAAACCTAACACCTAGGTGTAAACCCAAACGTGAAATGACATAACCCCCCGCTGCTCTTTTCTGGACCCCTGTGACCGTCCCTCGCCAGGCTGCAAGGGATGTCTTTTCAAGCTGAACTGAAGAGCGCATCAGCCTGCTCCTGGCGACACACGGGAGTTGTGTCAGTGCTCGGGAGCATCGGCTCAGAAACAGATTCACAAAAACAAAAGTAAAATGACATAGAACAAACATGTGAAATCGAGGCCAAAAAAGTAAATGTGTAATTTAAACTGAAAATTACAGAAAAGTTAAATGTAAAATCTGAATCAGAAACCTAAACATAAAAAGAGATAGAATCTAAATCTCAAATCTCAGCCTAACATCCAGACCTAAAATCTAAACATAAAGTTGTATAAATACTAGATGTTAAATCTAGACTTAAAAAGTTGAACTTGAAATCTGAATGTAAAATCTAACCCTAAAATCAAACTGTAAAGTGACATAAAATGTAAACATAAAAACAAAACCTAAAATGACATAAAATCTAAATGGAAAATGGAACAAAATCTAAACCGAAAATCTAAATCTAAAATCTAGACCTAAAATCTCACTGGAAAGTGGCATAAAATCCTGCTGCTCCTTTCTGTACCTCTATGACCGCTCTTCAGCTCAGAAACAGATTCAGAAAAATAATCTAAATGGAAAATGCCATAAAATCGACAGGTAAAACCTAAACAAAAAAAGGTCAACTCTACACCTAAAATGACAGACTTCCCTCAAACAGTATTTATAACCTATCCAAGTAAGGGGACGCCAATACTTCCAATAGGTTTCATAATCCATAATGTAGGTTTTTGTGCTCAACTAGAGATTCTGATTTCAAACAAGAACAAACAATGAAATAACCCCTTTCCCCACAAAAAAAACCCACACCAAACCAAAACCTTCCTGCCGTCATATTGGCACGCCAGGGCTGTGATCTAACCTGCTTTGAGCCAGCTCTAGAAGCAGAAGGAAATGTTGCTTCCCAGTCCAGGCACAGCAAGAGCAGGCTGCTCCTGACGGGATGGGGATCTCCGGGCCAGCAGGACCTACCTCAGCACCCCAGTAAGGCAGCAGGGCAGCCCCAGAGGTGGCTACAAGTCCAGATCACCAGGCAAAGCCACGGGGACAAGGCAGGGCCCATACCAAGCCAGGAAGGTAAGTCAGGATCACGGCCAGCCAGCACAGCCAAGGTCAGACACAGTCCCGCGGGGGCCAGGCAGGCCTACAAGGACAAGACAGACAGACCGACCAACAGCCAGCATGCTGGGGCCGGGAGCAATGAAGACCCACGCTCCCACAGCACTGCTCAGGGAGAAGGTTATAGCCTCAGGCTGAGCTTCAGTGGAGCTCCTGGGCTGGGGGCAGGCTGGGGGGAGACCCCAGGAGAGGCTGAGCAGGGTCATTAAGGCTGTTCTCGCCCTTGGGGCCCTGGAAGTGAAGGTTCCCCCCAGAGGGGGAAAAAGGGTTTTAAAAGACGGAACAAATATTCCCATTCCACTATGAGGAAGGTAACTCTACTTATATCATGGGCACAGGATACTGAACTAAAATCAAACCTATCACCTGGAATCTCCCTCCTACCAATCCCAAGGCGCTCGCTTGTCCAAGCTCGTTTCCAAATCCTGCAAACTTAGGAGAAGAACCCATATTCCTTCTCGCTTCACCATCAGCATGTGAAGCGGCACTCCTAAAGAAATCACAGGCAGCTCAGTGTCCAAGGAAGGCTTAAACAGGGAATACTTCTTCACCGACCTTTCAGGAGTAGCCGGAGGAAACCTGCCTATCAGATTTGAGTGCTCAGGAAACGCGGGATACCTTTACAGTACAGATTAAACATTGCTCAGAACAGGACCACAAGAAAACTGGCTGCATTCATCTTACACGATGGTCCTGGTACCCAGCACTATCTCCTCAAGGCACTTGCAGGAAAGTGGATCTTTCCACTAAGCACAGCTGATTGGATAGTCCCCAACTGCCCCTGGAGAGGAACAACCCCAGGCACCAGTATATGCTGGGGGCTGCCTGGCTGGAAAGTGGCTTTGCAGAAAAGGACCTGGGGGACACCAAGTTGAACACGAGGCAGCAACGTGCCCTTGCTGCAAAGGCGGCCAACAGCACCCAGGGCTGCCTTGGGAGGAATGCTGCTGGCAGGCTGAGGGCAGTGATCCTTCCCCTCTGCGCAGCTGTGGAAGCAGAGCTAGAGGCGACTTGGAAATTAGACTTGGATTAACGGTGCAGCAGTGTTCCCCCGCTAAGGAAGGGCACAAAAGCAGAGTGCGGCGGGTACACAAGGAATCCATTCCCCAAGAGCTCCCCAGGCAACCTTGGCTGTTGGCAACATCAGGGGAGCTTGATGTGCTGACTCTGAGAGACAAACGGCACGGCACAGAGGGTGGGGGCGGCCAGGCTCTGCGGTACTGCCCTGGGATGGGAACTGGATGGTGCTGCGGAACCGATAAGCTGCGTATTTGCTACCCGGGGCCGACGCTGTCATTCCTTGAGAGAATACTGTCCTTTGGGTGGACTTTGCCCATCATAATCTCACTATAATCCCAGAACCTGCCTCCATCCCAAAAGCTACCCGCCTTGAAGGTGCGGCCATCCCTTGCTAAGCTTGAGCCCTGAATGTCTCTAGCCTATACCTCTAAAAGTGAAGCGAGAGAGTTGGACACCAATCATAATGAGGGTCTGTACGACTGGAGTCACTCAAGCTCCACCCAAAAAGTAAAAAATAGTATAAAAATAGCTTAAGAGAGGAGGATGTTCGGGAAGATGTCATCGCTGACAAGTCACAGACTCCCTTAAACTTCTGGGATCAGTCGACAGGCTGAGCCTCTCTTTCCCCCCACAGGGAGACCTTTGGGTAAGACTCAAACACTCACTTGCACCACGTGCTCCCCAGCAAACTTAGAAATCTCTGTCGAGTTGCTTTTATAAAACTTAGTGTGTTTTATAGCCAGGCTGTGTTACTCTTACCTGAAACTTGCATGTGCTTTGCAGACAGTGAGTTTATCACCAGCAATCCAACCAACTTGTGTGTCTGTTGCCTTGGTGGCACCCAACTAATCTCAAAGACAACAAGAGAATCGACATAAAAGAATGTAAAAGGTCTGGTTTCATATGTAAGGTTAGGAGTGACATCGCTGACTTCACTGTAGTTTTGTATATAAGACCCAGCTTTAGTTCTCAAAAGCCGTAGCTAGCTTTATGGAGTTACCACCTCACACCCTTTTTTGTGCAGACTGGAATTAAACCAATATCTGGACTCTGTGGTTGTCTGCTCTTTGTACACTGGGTAAAAGAACCCTGATTTTGGGACAGCAGAACCTCCAGGCCAGCAGAAAGAAAGGCTGCTGAGCATCAAACAGATGGATGCACTTTGAAGAGCTTTCAGAACTCGACAGTGCTCTGCCACAAAGTTTCTGGTGACGCAGCCTGAAGCTGCTTTTCAACAAACGATCCAGCTTAGTACCTGCCAGCACTCTAACAAACAGCAGTCTCTCGGCTCAGGGCTCGGGTTTTAGAGAGACTTGGGCCACAAACAAATGCCACAGATGTAGAAAACCTGAAGACTGAGAGCAACTGAAACGTAACTATTATTTTCCATTCCAGCAACCAGTTCTAAAACTACTTAACTCGTGCACTTCCGTAACAGAACACGGTAACTAACAAAAAGAAAGCCTTTTCTTCAGAACAGATTAGTGCATTTTACAAGAAAGCCACCATTGCAACTTACAAAGTCAGCATTATCATTAGCAATGCACCTCTCCTGAAGAGGGAATCCCGACCCTTTTTCAAATGTCAGCTGCAAGAGTGTGTGAATAAAAATCCCCACAAAAACCCCACACCAAATCCCACTCACACTCATACCCCAAAAGCTCCATTTAGATTATATACCCACGTATTTATAACAGGTCTTCAGAGATGACAACAATAGCAATTCCGGTCCTTCTCCTCCAGGAACCAGCTACAAAAGAGTAAGACAATTCTGTGTTAGTACCATAGAGCCGAGTTCTACAACCCCCTACGTGACAGTTCTTGCTTTACAACACTTTAGCAGATGGAGACTTCACGGTAGACCACAAAAGCGGTTTTTAGATCCCCTATTACCTTCCTCTTCCAACACAGGAAGTCAGTTACTGCCAGAGAAGCACATGCCAAAAACAATCTCCAAACTAAAAAGACTGTTTAACAAACCACAAAGGACATCCAAGATAACACACATTTTGCGTTTTGTCTTTATTATTCTCTTCAAGATGATTCTGTCTAGAAACACTACAGCTCATTTTGAAAAGGACAAAGAACATGCCTCCCTTCAGGAAGAATTTTTCCAATTGCTGATTCTTCCCCAGACTGTTGTTATACTGGGGAGCTCCTTTCCTCTTGCCAACTTCTGTTGCTATGCAGAGCCCAAAAACTAAGAGAGAGCCTGAACCCTTCTACAGGCAGCAGGGTCAGCACAGCATTTTACTGTTAAGGAGATAAAGAACGGAATAATAGAAAAAGAAATACCAAATAAAAAATATAAATAAGGGGAAAAAGAAGAGACTAACCATTTCTTTTACTTATATATATATCCTAATGTCATATATCTAAATATCACTTATTAACCATTTTAAGCCTCTTAGCCATTCCTTTTCCATTTATATACTCTTAATAAATCAGCTGAGCACTTCTAAAGACAAAAAACTTTGCCACTTTTTGGACTGCGGTAAGAAAATTCTAAAGCAGAGTCTTCCTGGCGTAGGGTGAAGTGTCCCCAACAGAGACACAAGCCCTAACACAGGAACAGATCTGTGTCTTGCTGAAAATTTGCACTCCAAGAATCACAAGTTCTGCTCCAGGGCAGTACAGCACTATTTTACCCCCCAGACTTTGGGTTTCCTCTGGGCTGCGGCTGTTGAAATCGCCCCCCCGTGTGCCCCCAGGCCATCCGCTGAAGGGGGCTGGGCAGAGGGGTGGTGGGCGGGGCGGTGCATGGGGGCTGCATCACCCCCATGGCACAATGCCCCGGGGCAGGATCAAGGGAGCCCCCTGCCCTGTCCCTGCCAGAGCTGGCCCGGGCAGCCCAAGGGAGACATCCCCGAGGAGGTCCCTGAGGAGCCGGCGGAATGGCTTGGAGGGACTGAGGGAGGACGAGCGGGGGCCGCACGGGGCTGCTGGGGAGGAGAACCACCAGCGACAGCCGGAGGTGCCCAGGGCTGTCGGGCCTTTCCAGCTGGAGAGCAGCGGCCAGGCAAGGGGATGCCTTCTGGAGGAGCACTGCGGAGCTCACCATCCTCACCCCTGTGGAGCCAGGGGCAGCGGCAGTAAGAAGGGGGACGCAGGCACGCTGGCAGGGGTGCCAGTGCTTTGGAGCACCCACAGGTGCCCTGCCAGGCGTGGTGGAGGGGGATTCTTGCCCCCGAGGTCGATCAGGCCGGGGGCATTTGGCCGCTCTGGGCAGCCCCGGAGGTGGCTCCAGGTGGAGGGAGAAGCAGGGGTCAGGCACCTCCTGGGAGGCACGACCAGCCTGTGGGAGGAGGAGGAGGAGGCAGGTCATGCTCACATGCTCAGGGAGCAGCCGATCACCAGCGCTGGGGTCAGGAAGGAATTTTCCCCCGGGGCAGATTGGCACTGGGCCCTGGGGGTTTTTTGCCTTCCTCTGCAGCACTGAGCACCACCACTTGTGAGGGCCCCTCTGCTCCGGTTTGGCTGGGTCACTGCCTGCTGCTCCTGCCCCACGACAATGGCCTCTCGGGCCCTGCAGCTGGGCGGAGGAAGGCTTTTTTACCCCCGAGGTGGGCTAGCAAGTGTCCCCAGGGGTTTTTTGCTTTCCTGCGCAGCACAGAGCACAGCCCCTTGCCAGGGCTCCTCTGGGCCATTCTGGCCAGCTTCTTGCCTGCGGCTCTCGCACCTCCCAGGCGCTGCTTGTGCCCTGGCTCTCTCGGGCTCTCGTGCCCTTTGCAGTTTGTAGCGGGAGCGAGCTCTGCTCTTGCCTCGGCTCTATTTCCCCAGGGGTTTGGGCTTGGGCAAAGCAGCCTGTGCCTCGACAGATTCCACCCGTCCAACCTAACCCTAAAACGATATAAAATCATAACCTGAAACCCAAACCTAAAAACTATACCTCATTATAAAAAATAAAGTCTAGACTTAAAAAACAAAACATAACATATAGACATATAATTATGTAGCATCTAAACATAAAAAGACATCAACGAAGCCTAAAGCTAAAATGACATAATGTAAGCTAAAAGCCCGAACAAAAAAGCTCACCCTGAAACAAGCAGTTCAAATGCAAACCCAAAGTCTAAAGGTGAGCTAAAAGCCGAACCAAAAAAGCTCGCCCTGAAACAGGCAGCTCAGATGCAGACCGTAACTCTAAAAGGTCAGCTAAACCCCGAACCAAAAACCTAACCATGAAACACGCAGGTCAGATGCAAACTCGAAGTCTAAAGGTGAGCTAGAAGCCGAACCAAAAGACTCACCCTGAAACTGGCAGGTCAGATGCAAACCCAAAATCTAAAGGCAAGCTAAAGCCTAAACCAAAAAGCTCACCCTGAAAAGGCAGCTCAGATGCAAACCCAAACCCTAAAGGTGACCTAAAAGCCAAACGAAAAAGCTCACAGATAAACAGGCAGATCCAATGCAAACCCAAACTTTAAATTTGAAGCTAAAAGCCGAACGAAAAACCCCACTCAGAAACAGGCAGGTCAGATGCAAACACAAACTCTAAACGTGAGCTTAAAGCACGAACCAAAAAGCACGCCCTGAAACAGGCAGGTCAGATGCAAATCCCAACTCTAAAGGGGAGGTAAAAACCAAACCAAAAGGCTCACCCCGAAACAGGAAGGACAGATGCAAACCAAACTTGAAATGTGAGCTTGAAGCCGAACCAAAAGGCTCACCCTGAAACAGGCAGCTCAGATGCAAACCCAAACTCTAAATTTGAAGCTAAAAGTAGAGCCGCATTTTAAATGAAATCTCAAACTTCCCACAGACACTTCAGACGCATTTGAGGATTTCAAAAGCTGTCATTGAACTGATCTGCGAAAGAACTCCACAACCCAAGCTGATGGTGAAGCAGGTCTGTTTATTACAGCTCTGCAGCGCTGGGTGCAGCGAGGGTCAGGTACCCTAAGGATGCTGCACCCCGAGCCGCGGTAATTGCGTCCTATTTAAAGTAACAAAACTTACATATTTACCTATTTATCACTCTGTCCCGCTTCGGATGTCAATTAGATCTCCTCCCCCTTGCGCAGGCACAGTCTTCCCCTTCGGGGGTCTTTTGGTGGTCTTGGGGAGGAAGTAAGAGTTCCTCGATAGTCTTCATCATGATTGTCCTTTTGAACCCGTCCTCCAGAGTGCGCAGTTCAGCCACAGCTGGGCAGTGTCTCGTCTCCACACACCCCCCCACCCCCACCCCACGACCACAGCTCAAGGCAACATCCCCCTCCGTGGTCACGGTCTCTTGCACAAATACAATTCCTCCCCCGTCCCCATCTCACCTAAAACAATGAAGCAGGCCTTCGAGTGATCAAGACCCTACTTGAGCACAATGAAGCAGGCCTTCAAGTGATCAAGACCCTACTTGAGCCCTGCCAAGGGCAGGGGGTCACACTCTTGTTTACCAAAGACAAGGCTAGCTAGCTAATATTGCAGAGACTAAAGTATATCACATATTTCAAAAAGAACATTTTCAGATATTTCCTACTTTCCCATATCAAAACACATACATACGACTATTTTTGAAACAGTACAATTCACACTGCGACATACACTACAGGTACCTCCTTCTTCAGAAAGTTTCCTTCCTACTAGCACCCTCTGCAAACTCATCTCTAGTAACTGTTTGTCATCCGATGGTTTTGGCAAGGCTGAACAAAACCTTCGGAGGGGGCAGTGATATTTATCCTCAGCGAGAGGAAAACACAGGGCCGGTAACATTCCAGGATTCATTTGTCATTTGAGCCCAACTATTCTCTTTTAGCTATCCCATCAGATATCGAGGGGGCTGTTAAAACCTTTAGAACACACGGCAGATTATACTAAAACCACCCACTGCCAACCTCCCAGGAAGGCTCTTCAATTCCGCTGTACGGGCCCCCACACCTGCCCTTCTGCACAGCACACACAGGCTCTACACAGCTCTCACAGAAGCCTCTCACAAAACAGTCTGCCTAAACCAGCGGAATCACCGGAGGAGAAGCAACTGGCCCCTGTGGCACTGAGCTCATCGCCCACAGAGGCGGTGCCAGAGCTTTTAGGAGTGCAGCATTTAAGGCAACTAGAACCAGAAGCGAGGAATTGTTATACAATCAACTTCAATCACAGTCATTCTGTCGTTATTTAACTACGAGCGTATTTAATAGATCAACGCCGATTTACTTGCTTATAAAATATACACACAGATCAACACAAGGTATTTTTAGCCTAAAAACTCGGTATTTGACAACATCCCAAGACACAATTAAAGTGTCTTTTTCCCTGAACCTTCTGCAAATGCTAGAGCTTTCCACAAACTGCACGTTTTACACACACAAATAACACGTACAAATGGACTCGTCACACTTGCAACGCTGCAGAACACAAACATTACTTTTTACATCTTCTCAACACTATTTCCTAGTAACAACACGGTCAGAACTTCAAAACATCAAGGCCACTGGAGTCATCTCAGAATTCAAACACCACAGAGCTTTCAGTTTTCTTCTGTTAAGTTCCTCATCACCGTCAGCCACCCAGGAGAACTCCTCCCTTCCACTCACGAGGGTGTCGTGACTTTAAAAAACCCCAAAGGCAAGTTCCCTACGGCGCACCCCCGCACTCCGCGGCCGAGCCGCCCCGCAGGTCACTCCCAGCCCCCGGCACACAGTAAAACGCAGCGGGCAGACACAAACCCTCCCCAAACGCACCCCCGTTTCCCCGCAGGGCCGACCCTGCCCCGCAGCAGGCGCTCGCCCGCCCCGCACCCCCCGCCGCCCCAGGGCCGCTCCGCCCCTCCCGCCCCGCCACCGGCACGGCCGGACCCGCCGCTCCCGCCCCGCAAACCCCCTCCCCGGCCACGCGCCCCCGAGCGATCGCTTCTCTTTTCCGCCGAGTCCCTTGCGACCCCCCGCCTGCCCCAGCCCCGGCTCCCCTCCCCAGCCGCTGCCCGGCCCCGTGGCTCCCCTCGGTCTCTCCTCACCGCCGCCCCCGCCCTTTCTTTTTTTTTTCCCTTTTTGCCCCTTCCCTCCCAGCCGGCCCCAGAGCACCACCGCCGGGGCAGAGGCTGCAGCACGGACCTACCGACGCTGCCGGGGTCGGGCCGGGCCGGGCCGCGCCTCCCCTCAGCGCAGAGGACGGACGGACGGACGGATGGACGGACGGCAGCCTCGTGGCAGCAGCCTGGAGGACCGCTGCGCGCCAGAACAGCCTCCCCGACCAGCCACCAATCACCGCGCGCCTCGCCGGCCCGCCTTCCCATGACAGCCAATCACGACGAGGCGGGGGCGGTGGCTGCCGCGGCCCTCACGGGCAGCCTCTGCCGCCATGTTGGCGCCCTGAGGCGGGGCTGGGCTGCGGCGGGCGGCGAGACGCCGCCAGGCCCGATCGCTCCCTGCCGGGCGGGAGAGCGGAGGTCCGGGTTTGAGCACAGCAGGGGGATATAGATATGGATATCTTTAATAGAGCCCTGCATGGGCTGTCATGGGAGGGGCCGTACAGTGTCTTACTGTGTTCTTATTTTGCTGTTAAAGTTCTACGAAAAGGAAACTGGATATGCCATCCTGGTGTTACACGAGTGGTCAATCGCCAGCCAGCTGATAGGTGACAGACTCCTGAAAATCACTTTGTGCTCTGCTTTGAGACTGTTCATTTCTTAACATTTTCAATGGAAAAAGAATCACCCTTGTTGCCAGTCTGCAGTGGTTAAGAAAAACTCCTCTACACACAGTGAGATCAGTAGAGACGTCCTTTATTAACAATGCGCACCGGGGACATGGGATCCTTCCCAAAGATGTCCGCCTGCACATTGCAATCAACAAATATTTATACATTAAATTCATACAGATTCAGTCTATACAATGCATATTCAATTTCATCCTCTCGATGATTGGTTCTTCTTCTCTCGCTTCTGATGCAAATTAGCACGCAGCCTCTGTGGTGGTCTTCTATTGTTCCCTTGTGAGTAGGGGGTATAATTTGGGTAGGTGGTCCGTGAGTCAGAGGTCTCAACCACTCCTCGAATTGGCTGTGTTTGGTCAAGGAACATGTCCTTGGCTCGTAGGCTCTTGGCTTGTACCTCCTTTGGTCACGATTCAAAGATTATACACAGCGGGAACCATCAGAAATCCTGTCTAGCAGACATCTTGGACTGCAACACATTATCCTTGTTTCTAACCACTAACAGATCATTGGTTAATGAATACCTCAGGTCTGGGACTTTACAGGAGTATCCTAGCAGCATTGGCAGTACAGACAATTTGATCATTTATTCCGTTTGAGACTTATTTTCCCAAAATAATCATTAGTCTCTCCTACTAATATCCACTAATTAGAATTCTTGATATTCAAATCAAAATGGGAAAAGTAAGTGGACTTCTAAGCAGTATCCTAAAATCCTAAATCTGGTGATTTCTGCAACACCCTGTTCTGTGCAATGTTTGAAACACCCCCGTTTCCAGCACCGGCCTCTCCCAGTGGTTGCACTGCTGTTGCCCTGAGGAAGCGCAGTGCGGGTGGGCCAGGGCTGTGACATTCGGTATGAGCAGTGGGATGACCCCCTGCAGGCAACTGTTCCCGGGCAGAGTCAGCAGCAGGCTCTGGCACCCCTTCCTCCAGAACACGTCCTGGATATCGGGATGAGAAATGTAGGGCTGCATCAGCGCTGTGCAGGCGGGGCTCCCACAAAACACCTCTGTGCAGTGGGTGCTCCACTGTGGGTTGGTTTGTTTCTGTGGGGAGCTGCCCCTGTGTCTTAACTCTGAAAGGAAACCCGGGTAGTCCTGGGTTGTTTGCCTTGTATTTTCCAGAATTGAAGGTGCGGGCAGTTGAATTTGAGACACACGTAAAACCCACCAAAGAACATGTTCTGAAGGCAAAGTGGAATTAACCTCTGCAGTGCACCGCTGTGCGATATTCTTGGGGCTCTGTTTTGTTTAATAGATGCTTTGATCTATCAAAGTCAGGCTGGGGAAACAGGTTTTAAACTGATGAAAATTTTGAGACCAAAATCTTTGTGAATAATCTGGATAGGTACTGCCTGGCAGGTGTCATACCCATGTTTCTGAAGACGTACTTTTCACTTGCTCTTAGTAATAGCTCCTTAAAATGTTTGCTAAACTGCCAAAACTCCCAGCGGTTAGAAAAGGACGAGCTGCCTTCTGATTGAGCCGGATCTTTCCGTTGAAACCTGTCCCTGTTCCATCTCCGTCATTTCTTTGGGTGTCAGAGCTTCAAGCTTGTGATTTCTGTTGTAGGATGAAAGAGGGGCGTCTCAAGGAGTCAGTTTGTGAACAAAACAGACAAACAGCTGGTGCTGGGCACTCTTGTTCTAGTGTCTTGTTAGAAGGCTTGGAGGGGAGGTGACCATTTCATTACTGTGCTGTCACTCTTGTTTGTGTTTCAGGCCTGTTTGGGGACAGACTTCTGCAGTACCCTTCTGGAACTGGGAGTGAGTCGTTGGGGGTAGGGGAGTGTTACTGCCTTTGTTCTGAACACATTTGAGTTGCTGCTGTGTTTTCTGTTTTCAGTCGTGATGAGGTGGATGTGTTTGGGGTGTCCCTGCACCTCCTTCCTCCTCCGGGAGCTGCAGTGTTCATTGGAACGTGTTGGAGTAGACAGGAGGTTTCTCAGCCTGCGCCTGCAAGCTTGTGTCCCTTTCCCGCTGCCGTGTGTCAGGGCTCTTGTGGATGTCTCTATTGTACTAGTGTGGTATTGTGGCAATTGAAGGCACGGGCTCAGGCTGAGGTGAAAGCTCACACGGAGACACCTTTGTTCAGCAGGCACACTTATTTATACCCAGCTGAGATACTGTATTTAGCAACAACCTACTTATACGCAGCGGAGATACTTTATTTAGTAACAAACTTATTTATACCCTCTTGCGAGCCCTGGTAACTGTTAACGTTCCCACGGCTTCCCGCCAACCAAAGCAACCGTGCCTGGCTGGCTTCCAAAGGTCGCCTCTGACTTACTCCTACATAGTATTTCCCTTCCATTTACGGCTCAGCCCCTTTCGGTCTCCCCACAGAGAACGCTGCCCACATTATCAGGGAAAAAACAGGCACGATGAAGACTCCACAACCAGTTCCAGTGCTCGGTCACCCTCACAGTACAAAAGTGTTTCCTGATGTTCAGAGGGAACCTCCTGTGTTTCGGCGTGTGCCCATTCCTGCGCACGTACGCACATACCCTTATGTACGGCTCTTCCCTCAAGATCACGTGAAAGAAGTGTGCAAAACTGCCCTCAGGCGTGTTGCTCAGGCTTCTGCGGGGTGGCCGGCCTGTCTGTGCTGGCAGCGGAAGGGCCCCCTCACAGTTTTAGGGCACCCTCTGGGGTTAATCAGACACGTGCCGTGTGCTGGTGCAAACGCCCAGTAGAGCTGTCGCGTGCTGGCTTCAGAATGTCTCTCTTTCCTTATTTTCATTTAATAAAAACCAAACCAAAACAGGACTTGCTTATCAATGCTCATGAAAGGGACTTAGCCCTGCGTTCCCTACGAGCTGCTGTTCAGGGGTGCCAGGACCTGCCCACCCGCCCCACCAAGCCCCTCCCAGCTGTGAGTGAGCGCAGGTCTCACTGCTGCAAGCTGGGGTGCCCCTGGGGTAACAAGGCGCAGGCACAGGGAGGGCAGAGCTCGCTTGCCCGGAGGAGAAGCACGGGAACAAGGGGAAGAAAGCGAGTGCCTTCCGCTGTGTGAGAGAGTGACATTTCCCAGCACCCACTGCACTGGAGAGCTGGAGCAGACACTGGCAGCAGCACTGAGCTTGTAGGTACTGCGGGAGTTTAAAAGACAAGTCAGCTTCAAAGTGCCCGTGAGGTGCAAGAACGGGGTGAGATGAGCTGTGCTGTTGCTGTGTTTCCTCCCACATTTCTGAGTAGCTCGGAGCATGAACCTGTCCCCCAGTCTCCCCTGTCCTGGCCTCATGAACGTAGAGGAGCAGTTGGCAGAGCAGACTTTGGGGTCTGCTGATGCTGCTGCCTCCTGACTGTGAGAGGGAGAGAAAATGGGATTCTGAGGGAAGAAGAATCGCCTAAGGCGAACTGCAGAGGAAGTCAAGCAACAAGTAAGCTGATACCCAGACGCTTAAAGCTGGCCACCTGCTGTATTTCACCATGGCAGGGATTCCAACAGCACAACCTTTTCCCTTGGATTGAAGATTCTTTTTTCTTAGATGTCTGAAAGAAGGTAATCTACAGCTGTTTGATGGATTTCCACTGACAGCTGAGGATTTAAAAAACCCGACCCTCTAAACTACATGTGACAGAACACTGAACCAATAAACTGCTGCTTAAAAGTAGAAATGGGAAAAAAATAGGAAAAGCTCTGATAGATTGACACCCACTGAAAACCAATTTTATTTCAGGAAAACTGTAAACAATATATACACAACAAGCTTAAAGGGGTTTCTCCTCTTGCTTACAGGAATGTACGTTCTTTTTGCTGATGTGCCAACACTCCCAACAGTTTTGACGTTACCCGCAATCGGTGCCCCTGGTGATATCACCATCCTTGGCCATGACTCTCCCAGAGCCGTACGTACTTTCCTGCTGTCCCTCCAGGTACAGTCGTGACAGCACCCTCTGGGTGCTCCTGTCTCTTGAACTGTGATGTGTGTACTTCTCTCTGGCCATTACTGAGCTCCATAGTTTTGTTTCCATCTCTGCATTAAAGAAATGTTGAGAAGTATTTAAAAAAAATAAATTAAGGACTATATATAGGCTTAAGCTTAGTCTCAGAAAAAACATTCAATATGCAAGCCTAAATGAAGGAAGAACTTAAAAATACGATGTTTGTGGAAAGCCTGTTAAGTGTCATCCCAGCTGGCTGGTACTCAAAAACCTGTTTCTGCAAAACTGACCTGACTTCTTTATACTTGAGAGCCTCTACCACACCTCTTCTGCACTAAGTCTATTGCTGCAGCAGGCCAAGCAGAGGGTAAACTGTGATGTTTTGAGTGCTCTCAGTTATCAGCTGTCCGTCAGACCTGCCTGCCGCACCACCTTGGTTCTCCCATGTTCTCCAGAACTATGCACAAGCGAGAAAAATCCCTCAGATTAGGGTAGGAGGAAATACACACGGCTATTCAGCCTTTGTGTCTCCTCCAAGCTATCAAAAAACATCAAAATCCAACTTTCCAGCAGTACATCCATGTTTACAGTGCAGTATGTTCCAGCGTGAACTTCTCGAGCTGGCTCTGTCACCACACCCTGCCTCTGTCAGTGAGCCCAAACTGCTCCTCTCCCAGCAGCAGCCTCGGGCACCTGAAGAGGTAAAGCCGCTGGATATGAACAGCAGCGCTGTCTGGAAAGACACTTTCTTCTTGCCCATCCCTAAATAATTCTTCATAGTTTGATCAGGGAAGGTAATTTCTTTCTTGCCATCAGGAAATGCTTCTCTGAAGTGTCTTTGGGGACAATATGCTGATTTATGCAGGTGTGTATCTGGGCAGCAATTCTGAGGAATGGCCGGGTTGGCTGATTCCTTTCCCATTCGTCCATTTGGAAACTGCAAGACCTCTAAGACGTCAGAGTATGTCTGAGCTTCAGCATAATAATAACTCTGCAGAAACCAGTTCAGATTTGACATAACCGGTGAGAAATTTTATATGCGTGTGTCCACGTCTGCCTAAATACCGATAGAAAAATGCAGAAGACGGAGGGTATCGCCGCTGTTGGATCAGGCGTAACTGCTTCACACCCCACTGAAGAAGGTCGTAGTTACGGTCTGCCCCTCAGGACCCGCTTTTTTCCATGTCCCACTGGGGAAAAACAGGGGCTGAGCGGCATTTTTCCCAACCTTTTCAACCGAACGACTACATTACGGAGAGGTCAGCATTGAGCCATCGCACTCACCTGCTCTTTCCTCTTTCACAGCTCTGCCCTGTGGAGTTTCAGAGGGCCAAGCTCTCATTTCTGGCCGTGTCTCCTCGCTGTCTGCATATGCAGGTCCAGGTGGTCGTGACCCATGAGCTTCATTAGGAGAGGTGTCCTGAAGTGACACCGGGCATGGAGCATAACCTCAAATCAAGCTTTATCTTTACACACGATTTCTTTCCTAGGCTGACAGGTATTTTAGGAAACCAGGAGCATCAGGGGAGGAAGATAAGGCTGGGAAGGCATAAACACAATCCGGGTTTTATGCAACTCCAGTGTAATTGAAGCGGTGAGACAGACGGAGACCCAGCAATAACGGGGGGTCTGTGGTCAGCTGTAGTCCGGACCGAGGCGGAATTCAGTGGTGTGTTGTAGCACGGTGCTCCGCTGCCTTGAGTCGTCCACATCAAGGTGTGAAGCAACTGATGAAGGCTCCTAAAGCCTGAACGCTGCCTGCAGCAAGGAACCGCAGAATTAATTCAGCTGTTCACAAGGTGCTTGTGCCTGGACAGTGACCGTCCCAGCCGAGCGCTCGCTGAGTTAAGCAATAAACTCACTTCTGTGTCTCTGTCCCCTCCTGTCCCTCCGTGTCCCACGTGTGTCACTCCCCATGTCCCCAACCAGCTTTTGATTGCAGGGCTCTGTGTGTGTGTATGTCTGGGCCCCCCCTCATTCTCTATTGGAATGGTTGGTGGCCACCTGATATCCTGGATAACAGGGAAAAATGCCCACGGCTCGGGACTGTTCATTCTGACACCATTTTGCAGCTCCTGTTGTTTTGTAAGCGGGAGAAGCAGTGGGATGAGGTGCCCTGGGTGCAGCTGGTTTCACGTGACGAAATATTGATGCGATCCAGCAGAGACAGGAGTCAGTGTGGAGAGATTCAAATGGCTCTCCTGAGGTGAGCTCCGGAGTGCAGCAAGGATTGCTGCGCTGCTGCTCTGCTGTGTGCAGGGCTGTGGCATTAAAAGCTTCAGAGTGAGGAGGAGGAAGATGGGGAAAGGCTATGGGTGCTAAAAGGCAGGTTTGGAGCCTAAAAAGGAGGATATGGGCCCTACAAATGGGGCTTTCCAGCCTAAAAATGGGTCTTTGGGTGCTGAAATTGGAGGCGTTGGACATGAAGAAAATGAGGCTTTGAGCCCTAAGGGAGAAGCTTGTACACTAAAAGGAGGGTTTGGACCGTAAAAATGCGTCTTTCAGAACTCAAACTGAGACTTTGAGCCCTAAAAGAGGGATTTGGACCCTCCAAATGCGGGTTTGGACTCACAATGCAGCTTGGGCCCTAAAAATGCCTAGCAGGATCCTAAAAACGAGGCTCTGGAGCCTGAAAGTGAGATTTTGCAAGTCAAGCTGACCTTTTGGACCCTAAAAATGAGGCTTTGGGACATGAAGAAAATGAAGCTTTGTTCTCTAAGGGAGGACTTTGTACCCTAAAAGGAGGGTCTGGAGCATAAAAATGAGGCTTTTGGGACAAAAAATGGCACTCCGAGCAGGGCGGGAGCAGGGCAGGGACAAAACTCAGCGGGGGATAAAAAGAAGAAAGTCTCCCCGGGTGGAGCAGGGGCAGAACGAACTGCCATGAGCTGAGCAGGAGGAAAACCAACTGCTCCGAGTGGACACTGGGAAAACTGGATGACCTCAGTTTGGGGCAGGGCCAAACCGGCCAGTTCAAGTGGGGCAGGAATAGCAACCAGCTGCCTCGTCGGGGCAGGAGCAAGACTCACTGCCCGCGGAGCAGGAACAAGGGGTTGGAGCAGATGTCCCCGAGCGGGGACAGCCCAAAGCTACGCAGGCCAGGCCGGGCAGGAACAACACTGCCTCCAGGCACCGCGAGCGGGGATCTGGCTTGACAGAGAAGAAAACATCAAAGGAAAAACCCACGGAGACCACCAAAGAACAGAGCCTCCCGCTTTCCTTAGTATTGCAGCCAGCAGGGAAGTACCACATGAGACTTCTGGTAGCGTGGAAGTAGAAGCCCTGACCCCAACGGAGGAGGCAGCACCCCAAAAGCCTTCCAGGTCAGGGCAAACCAGAGGGCAGTGACTGTGGCTGCAGGAAATCAGCGAGATCTGCAAAGGTGCTCTTGGTAAAAGCCTGGTGTCAGAGGGCCTGCTGACATGCCTGCACGCTGTGTGGACAGAGGTGGGTGGCTTGGTGGTTCGTTTACAGCCTGAACTGCAAAAGCCTGGCTGGAGTGGGTGGAAAAGCCAAAGTCCGTGTTTAAGGTGGAGTTTGAGGACTGTGTGATGGGAATGCTGGCCTGGTCACCTGAGATGCTGGGGGCAGGTGGAGGTGATGGATTCCACGGTCCAGGGCAGGTCCTTCTGGAGTCCTGCTGTCTGTGTTCCTACTTACTTCAGAAACTTGACGTCTCCCCTTTTGTCCCTCACGGTCTGAGAGGCAGCTTTTTGACTGAAGGCTCTGTTGGTTCATTTGTCAGCCTGCTGACAGAGGGATGCAGAAGCTCTGTCATCTGTAACCCTGAACAATTCTCTTGTTGCTATGGAAACAGCTCTTGTGGTTGTGAGCGGAGTTCACAGTCCTGTGAGAGGCAGATGGGTGCGCTTTGGTGGTGAGCTTTGCTGCAGGTGGTGAGCGAGAACCCTTTACCTCGTGGAAGTATAAATTTGAGATAATTTCTGGAAGATTTCAGTGAGACGTCTTGAAATGTATTTTTCTGATTAGTAGAGCTATAGGTGTAACTAGAACAGTCAGAAAAGAAAAAGATATTTCTGACTTAGGAAATTGATTAGTGTAAATCTCCTCATCTCTTTCTCTTCTTTTCTACCTCAAGAGATCCTGACTTTAGAGGTAGTATAAAGACCGTGGGCGAGGAGGAGCTAGTGGCCAGTATCATCATTATCCAGGTTAAAATAAACAAATAAATAATCTGTAACACTTTCAGGAATGTCAGGCATCACGAGTTGCAGTACTGAAGGGGTACACAAGTTCCTTCTGAGCCCACTTTGTTTGGGTGCCTTTTCTAAAGATGAGAAAAAATTTTCTGCCTTCATCCCAGGAAAAAGAAGCTCAGGAAAAGGCAAGTCCTCAAATCAAAAAAAAGTGGCCTTTTTCCCAAAGTGGACCAAGTGGGAACAAAACTGGAAAAAAGCTGTTTGGTTTCCGGTCGAGTTGCGGATTAACACTGTCCGAAGCTTTAGTTAGGTCAGTGTGGTAACTGAAGCGTGAGCTCTCTTCATTGCAGCCCAGTGAACTGCATCCAACACTCAAATAATCACAGTTAGTCAGAATTCCTGAAAATACCGACCTCCCACTGGGCTGAGCCATGTTCTGGGTACCTGTTGCTTGTGTACCAAAGTAGTTCCTTTGAGATCTTTCCTGGGTTACACTACCATAAACAGATTTAAATGACATTATTTACTCCCTTTAAAAAAAGGTGCAATATTTACCCACTCAAGAGGTGGTGAAGAGGGTTACTTATATTTTGAGAGCACTTTGCAAGCAGCATTTAACGTTCTGTGTAGGTGTTCAGTCATCCTAAACAGAATTAGACTAGAAAGAATGATCTCTCTGCCCGCTTGGAGAGATTGCATATGGAGGAAGAGTAAACAATTTTCTAATATTGACAAATAATTGTGATAAACATATGATTTTTCCATGGTAGAGACAAGATGTTTAAACAGTTCGCATTCACTGTGAAGAAATTAAATGTATTGGAAGAATAATTAATGATTACAAATGCATTAAAACTTAGCAAGGCTCCACAGAATTACTTTTCCATTATCTAACTTCCCCGGGATGTTAAGTGAATAAAAGCAGAGCCATGTTTTTGTTTGTTGGTTTTGGGGTGTTGTTCCCCGCCCTCCCCCCCACTAGGGCTTTAGTGTGGAATATTTTGGAGTAAATGGTGCCAGAACAAATACAAAGCTAATTCCCACCCCAAAGCATCAGGTTTTAGAATATCCCCAGAAGATTGAATCATTTGACATTTTTCTTCTCGTTTGAATTGTTGTTGTTTTCTTTCTGGTGTAAGGACTTTTCTGTGAGGTTTATTTACTGGATTTATTGTCCTTTTTTGTTTGTTTCCCTCGCAGAACAGACACATTTCCTGTATGAATCTGTGCAGCGAACAGAAGTCACCAGTCTGACATTGATTTTTTCCCTAATTTTAATGTATGCAGCTGATGTAATCCATGTGTACTGACTGAGGAAGGCAGAGGCTGCAGTGTACGTTCTCCTCACAAAGCTGGATTAACATATACTAGTTTGGTGCTTACAGTGTGTTTGCGCTGCTTCTTTCACAGACTCATCCCAGAAGGGTTTGGGCTGGAAGGGGCCCCTCCAAGGCCACCCAGTGCCACCGCTGCTGCCCCTGGGCAGGGACACCTCCCACCAGCCCAGTCGCTCCCAGCCCCGTCCAGCCTGGCCTGGAGCCCTGCCAGGCAGGGGCAGCCCCAGCCGCTCGGGCAGCCTGTGCCAGCGCCTCGCCGCCCTCCCGGGAAGAGTTTCCTCCCCGTATCTCACGGGATGAGGAAGCGCCCCGCAGCCCCCGGCCCCGCCGCTGTCCCGCAGGGCAAACGCCCCACAGCGGCCCCGGCCCGCCCGCGGCCGGCGCCACCGCTCCGGTCGGAGCCGTTTCTGCCCGCGCTGCGCCGTGCCGCCGTGGAGCGCGGCCGCGCGGGTTCCCTCGGCTCGGGGCCGGCGCCGTCGGGCCCCGGGGGGCCGCGGGAAGGGGCTGCCAGGCCGGGCGGCGGTGCCGCCGCGGGGGAACCCCCAGAGCGCCCGGCCCGGCCCCGGCCCGCCCGTGGCTTGGCCGAGCTGGGCTCTGCCCACGGGGCGGGGGGAGAGAGCCCGGGAAGGGGCAGTGTTCCTCGCTCCCTCTCACGCCCGCTTTCTCGCCGCTCCTGCTCCTTCCCCCGGCCCCTCCTTGCCCTCCTCCGGGGGGGCCAGAGCGCAGGACCCGGGCGATAGGGCCAGAGCCCCTTCCCGGAGGGGCCCGGGTGGCGAGCGGAGCGGAGCGGGGCGGGGGAGGTCGGGGCGAGGGGGCCGGGGAGCCGCGGGGCCGCCGGCTGCGGCGCGGGGGAGAGGGGGCCGACTGCTCCCCCCTCCCGCAGGGAAACCAGTGCCGGGGACACGGGGCGAGGAGGGGAGAGGGGGGAGCGCCGCTCTCCCGGGCTCCGCCGCTGCAGTGGCCCCCCGCGAAAATCAAGTCCCGGAGCTGTCTGGGGATCGGGCGCGCAGCAGGCCCACCCACCCTCCGCGGCCCGGCCCGGCCCCCGGCCGTTGCCCCTCGAGACATTTCCCGGGCTGGCCCGGGATAATCGACGGTGGGGCCTGGGACGAGGGGACGAGCGGGCGGGGAAGCGCCGCTGCCGCTAAAGCTCGTCACAGCGGAGCGCCGGGTCGGCACGACAGCGCCGGCGAAGCGCTGCCAGCGGGAGGGGAGAGCTTCGGCCGGCAAGTCGCGGGCCGGACGGGATCGGGCCCCTCGCCGGTCTCGGGGAGGCCAGCGGCCGCCCGGCAGCAGTCGCCTCTCGCTCGGGGGGCACCCGCGCCCGTCCCCGCCGCGCCCCCTGCAGAGCTCCGCCTTTTACGGCGGCGCCGGGGGGGGCAAAGAAAAGAGGGGGCCTGCGGGGGGTGCAGGGGCGAGAGACCCCCCGCCCCGGGCACGGCGGGACCGAGGCACGGCGGGAGCATCCCCGGCACCGGGCAGCCCCGGCGGCGGGTGTCCGTCCGCCCCGCAAACGGCCCGGGGGAGGGCAGGGTGGGCAGCAGCGGCAGCCCCGAGACCGCCCGCAGCCGTCCCGGAGCGGGCGAGCCCCGCCGGCGCTGCCCCGGGATGGGGAGGCGGGGACGGGCGGGTCTCCCCGCGGGAGCTCGGCCGCCGCCGGCCCCGCCGCTCCCCCTCCCTCCCCCCGAGCGGCGGGGACAGCCCGGCCGCCCGCCCTGCGCTCGGCTCTCCCGGGGGGCTCCGGGCCGCCCCTGGCAGCGGGGGCCGAAGGAGCAGCGGGGCCCCCGGGCGGGGCTCAGGGAGAGCATCGCTCCGCTCCGCACCCGGCCCCCGGCCCGGCCCCGAGGAGCGGCGCCGAGCGCGGCTTCCCCCGCCTCGGCCGGAGGACTCGGGTCTCACCGCGCCTCGGAAGGGGCAGCGGGATCCGCCGCCGGAGCCCGCGCGCGGTGCCGGCCTTCCCTGGGACAGCGAGCCGGGAACGGCCGTGGGAGCCGGGTCCCGCCACCGGCAGCCAGAGGAGCCGCGGGGGAGAGCGGGAGGCCGGGCCGGGAGGGCGTCGGGCATGCGCAGGGGGAGAGAGCGCAGCGGCTGCCGCCCGCCGGGGCTCCTGCCGGGCCCGCCGGGAAAGGAGCCCCGGGAGCCCGGACAGCGCGCTGGGTGCGCCTGACGTCACCCCCCGCCGGGCTGTTCGCCCTTTTTTCCCCTCAATCTGGCCAAGCTCAAGCAGCAGCTCGTACACAGGAGTTACCCTTTTCCTCCAGCCGTCGAACAGTCGAATACTGTTTTGTTGTTACCTTTGTCGTTGAACTATGAATTCCCGTGGATCAACGGCCAGAAAGTCAGAAGAATTGGTGATTCGGGACTTCAGTACCCCTGGGGAAAAAGGGAAAAGGCGGTGGTTCAGCCCGGCTCTTCCCTGTCTGATTCGTTACTATTATTCTATCTGGTGATGTGGATGGACGGGGAGACTCACTCTGAGCCCAGACGAGCCGGTTTATAAACACCACCGCCTGAAGGGCTCCGTTTATACTTTGTCAAAACGACAAAACGGTGGAGACGTGCGGGGACAACGCGACGGCGGGACCGCAGGAAAGGTGCTGTAAAAGAACGACCGGCTTGTTAATCGATTAGTGTTTATTGAGTGTAAATATTTGGTAAAGTTTTTAGGAAAACAGGCGATTCTAAATGATTAGACCAGTCAGCAGGGCTTTTGAATAACGCATCCATTAAATACATCTAAATATCTCTGTAGCGATCCTTTATTCGCAGGGCATCCCCCGCACCTTTCTCTCCCGTTCATTTGTTCTTCCGCCGTCGGCAGCTGGTTTCTTCTTGGCGCGTTCGCCTGAATATCAGGATCCCCAAATACGTGTTTCTCCCTATACTTATAAACCGAACGTTTACAGAAAATGCTCTTTCAGCCTTGAAATCGGGAGCGGTAATCACTTA